>NC_060253.1:16921379-17234508 GCF_921293095.1 Ischnura elegans | reverse complement strand
GATACTAAATTAACTAAACTCGCTGATTCATTAATCAAATTGATAGTTTAATACACTTATGTTACATTGTAAACATTCTTTAGTCTTCTTTCTATTATTTCAACGTTTGTTTATGCCCGTATACAGGATATTTTTCGTAATTGGGGCAGCTGCTTAATTGGGGCAAAGTGCACAAGTCCCGATATGTCCCAATTAACCGGAATCTAATGTAATAAAATTTTCTCGGATTGGCACTGGGTTAGGCCTCGTAAGACCTTTTAGAGCCTTACCCGGTTTCAAACCCGAGAAGATTTTATCAATTTTCTCTGTGCTAATCTTTAAATTTCTGTTAACACAAACAATATCATTTTCACACAACACAGAAAAACGCGTCCCAAAATTATCACTGTATTTTTAACTGGCTGGTTGGGTTGAACATAGTTTACCGGGACAGCTATAAACGCGCAGTGCGCGCGCGCTTCGAATTGCAGTGCAGATGAAATTTTTTTTATATATTGTTCAAGCATTGAATTCATTACCCTGAAAAGATGTGCCTGTATGATGTTTGGTTAATTTTGAAGTGCAGTGGAAATATTTATCTTCTTATATATAAAATTCTAGTGTCACAGTTTTTGTTACCAAACTCCTCCGAAACGGCTTCACCTTTTTCAATGAAATTTTGTGTGTATATTCAGTAGGTCTGATAATGGGATGTAAACTATTTTTCATTATTTCGTAGGGCCCGTGAGGCCCTGGAATGGGCCCTGAATCATTTCCATTAGAAATACATGTGAAGTTCGTTGTTAATGCCTGCAGACCTTTTTTTCTTATGCATATTTCAACTGGTATTAATGGTCACATACATTTGAAACATATACCATTAGAAAAAAATAAATACACATTATTATTATTGCATTTGAATTTCGTTTTTCACGTGATTTCACGTGAATTTCGAAAAAAAAACATTCATAAAACTGCTGAAAGTTTAGCGTTTATGGCTTACTGTCCCCTAGACGACCGTCAGTATCGTTAATGTTGTTTGGCATGTCTTTCTAATAGTTACAAAATAAGTCTTATTTCAAAGCCGCTAAAAAGTTCAAGAAGCTTTCTCCTAGCATTAACATTGATGGCTTTAATCGTTTTTAGCCATTGTTAATACTATAATACTCAGTGCGAGCAAGTTTCTTGAGAATCATATTCAAACACTTCCAGTCATCCCACGTGCAACGTACGGTTATGAGATCAACGATTGCTCGAAATAATTGCCAATGTGACTCAATGTTAAAATGGTGCAGCTGGAAGTAAATATGTGCGTTCAAATTCATGAAGATCCATCCTCTTAAGCATCCTCAAAACAACTGTTAGATATCGGTGATCGGAAAGTAGCTGTACATGAAAAAAACTGGATATATATAATTTCTGACCGATTATTTTCAATCATTAATTCGCCAAATGCTCCCATTGACCAGATATTTCCCGATATACACATATATGTAATTTATAAGGACGAACAAATGCGTAATAATGTCGCATCACTTTGTCGCTTGTTGATTTGATCGTCATTTGTCGTCTGTTATGGAGGCCGAGGTTAACAATGTCCCATTCCTTTATTAACGTAAGCATTTAAATACTACTTATACAAATGTGGTCGCACCGCTTTTATCCACTATCTATTATTATTTATAAAGTGAATTAATTTAAAAAATCTTACATTTGGTGATAATCTGACAAAAATCGGTCATTAAATAAAACTATATTGTCACCAAAAACAAAGATCAATCTATCTCCCTTCACCCAATATATCGCTGTTCTCAACAATGGCAAGAATTTTCAGTTGCATTTCACTTTCTATGGAAATTTCACTAATACCAAACAGCAAACGCTGTTTAGATTTACTTTTTTCTCACCTTCACATCGTAGGAAAACCTGGCCGTAAAAAAAAATAAAAAATATTGTCTCTTTGATTTTGAGTTTAAAAACATAGGTGAAGTATATGAAGAATGCCTCCAGCACGTAATCAGCAAATGTTTTGAATGAATAGCACCATGAGGGCGTTTAAAAGAGATGGAATTGCTTTGAAAGCTTTTGTTGAACCCCAAAGTCACATAACAATGTCCCGTGTGTTAGCACGACAATTGTTGGGGAAACGAGGGGCCTAAGTGAGCTCATGGGTGACGTCACTCTGCAGGGAGAGGGGGAAAGTTAAGAGGGGGGGGGAGAAATTGCAGTCGAGGTGAAAGTGCCGTCGCCATAGCAACTCCCGCCCGTACCCAGATATCAGCCGGCTGAACGTAAAAATTGATCCCCGGAGATGTTTTTTTCGGTTTGTTTGCTCGACACCAACCCCCAGGAACTCCCGACAGGGCAAATACCACTTTCGCGGCCAAAAATAGAACGGATATACCTCATGGATGGCCTTTATTGGAGAAATTTGTAAAGTAAACAGCCGAAGAAAAAATGTTCCACCCTAATCGGTTGGGAAATGATGCATGAGTATTTAATATCTTCAAGTGGGCAAACGAAAAACGTGGTTTGACAACGTTTTAAATGGATATTTTTAAGCCTGAATATCTGAGGAAGACGACCATGGAGCTCAGAGTATATTACGTGGTTAAATGATTATTTCTTTGGAAATAATAGATGCCTCATTATTTCAACCATTTCAATACCTTTATCCCAAACTATTATTGATATGCTAAAACACCAGAGAAATTTGTGCTGTTTCCATAGGCCATTTAAAGAGGATGTACTATTACTACAATCGAGCAAAAAGCATTGTTAAGAATTTGAAAAATGGTTAATTCTAAACTTTTATCCAAATTTCTAGCTAAACAAGAAATTTTGAACAGCCCACTAGTCTCTAACAATTGGTAAGAATGAAGATAAACGTTTCAAATTTGTAAAACGCAATATGAATCTCACTACGGTAAATGAACGTAAGTTAACAAAAATAGCATAAGATTCAGGTGACTTAAAAGCTGATGGTCAGACCTATTTAAATTTGTTTCAGAATTGTCTGCACAGATAGGCCAACAAATATTGAGTTGAGGATTCAATTAAGCTAATTTTTTTTAAATCCTGTTGCAAAGCCGAAACTCAAATTCATTCAGGAAATGCAGGTTGATATATCATAAAAACACGGCTAAGATTGGAATGGAAATGTTCCAATTTCAATGAGAAAAAGAAACGAGTGAAAAGTATTTTTTTTAATTACATAGCATCAATTTATTTCATCAAGAATGATATTCTCTCGAGCAACAATCCAAACAATGTTTTTTATCTTTTCTCTTGCTATTTTTCGGGATACATGAAAAACCGTCTTGTAGACAAATCATGTTGCGAATTCGACAAAAAGATAACAAAAATCGATTCGGGAACATAAATTTCTGGTGACCTTTCGTATAATCTCCTGAGTACGAATAGCTGCCAATACAGGACAGAGAATATATCGAGGTTTATAGAAAATGTGGGCAGGTCAAAGGGGAGATATGAGCTGAAAAAAAATCACGAAGAAAACTATAACATTTGTAGGGTGAGGAAGAGTAGAAGTCAAAATTAACATTTAAATGGAGAAAACGAGACTTGTAAGAATATAGCCACCAAAATGAACGGTGCAATATTTAAGAATGGAGGTAAACATCTGTTTCTAGGTGACGCTAGACCACCAATAGTTTATGTAACAATGAGAGACCCGAGAATCAGGTTTTGATAAATCGATTTCTGGTAACCGCGAAATATTTACAGATTATCCGGCGGTTAGCAAACCACCTACTGTCGACATGTTTCGCTGCACTGCAGCATTATCACGACTCATAAGTGGAGTCTTGATAATGCTGCAGTGCAGCAAAACATGTCGACTGTAGTTTAATAAATTTTTATGTGGAAAGTGCATAGTGTTTCACTTCATATCTCATAATGGATCTCCACAAAGTATCTGCCTTATCCATCCTATTCTTCTAGGTATTCGCTCTTCAATCTGCTCGCAATTTTTATGCAACAACTCTGCAGCATCCGCAAAAGTTGTCTGAAATCATCTCCAAGTAGGGAGAGGACAGTGTTAGTCATTGTTTCTGAACGAATACAACAATTATCATTGACGTCATTTCCTTACAGTCGCGTAATACCGCCATTTCGTCCAGAGTTATCAGGTGAACAAGAGTGTATGTCACAATTTAATGTAACAATCTCATAACATTAAAAATGCAACAATCAACGGTAATGGAATAACAAGTCAGTTGCGACAATCCAAACATCAAATTTTGATACTCTCTATTTTCGGAATTTATCCGACACCATTTATGAGCAAAAATTCTAACGTTTCAACTATTTCTCCAAGACTACACTGCAAATATACTATGGATATAACAACATAAACAATCATTGACGTCATTTCCGTACAACTGCGTTATACTTCGATTGCATCTAGAGATATCCAGCGAACAAGAGTTTATGTTACAATTTAATGCAACAATCTCAATGCATTATTAACCAGTACCAGTGTAGTCAACAAGTCAGTTGCAACAATCAAAACATCAAATTTTGATGCTCTCCATTTTTGCAATTTACACAGCACGATTTATGTGCAAATATCCTAAAATTTCAACCATTTTATCCAGCAAACCACGTTGCTAATACGACAACTGTAACAATCACTTGACGTCATTTCGCGATAACTGTGTAATACTGCCATTGCCTCCGGATCTATCCGGCGAACAAGAGGACCGATACTGTATCAATAGCTTGAATCTGGGACGGCCTTACAGTCCGGTGGGATTGCAGTGCCTGAATGGTGGAATTTCATTTTGGGCCACTCCGTGGAGGGATCGCCGTACTCTGTCCGTCATCCCCTTCGGGGTATTCCCGCTGCAATCCTCTTCGCAATGGCTGCGCAACTATCCCGCGTCATTCGCGAGCATACCTGAAATCGTTTCTCTGCCTTTCGGGAGTTTGGACGAAGCGGAAAAAAAATTGAGAGCACGGAAGCGCAGCTATCGAAGCGACGTTTGTGAGCGTAAACCGCCGATTTCAAGGATATATATATATATATGTTTCCGAGTTCCGCTCCGCGAGTTGTAGCGAGATGTTCGGGGAATAAAGAGGAGGAATTGAATGTAATATATACCTACCTAAGTGAGTTCCACAAACTCCGATAGCTTTTCATCGTCCGAAAAGCTCCGATACGTCAACGTTAGACGTCCTATTTGGTCTAATCGCCAACATTTTATTTTTATTCACGAGAGACGCAAGTAAAAGTTTGAGATTTCTGTTGAACTATTACTATTTCATAAAATTCTAACAATTTATTTAGAAAAAAATGAGCTTGCGCACATTAGTAATGACATATAAAATACAGTGTTGAGACAATTTAAAAAATCCTCTCGCTCGAGGCAAGCTCTCTTCGTAATTTGAGAAAGATCTTTTGCAAGTCTCACATGAGAACATTATCAAAGTTACGACGAATCTCGATGATAATACAACATTTTTTTGTGGAAAATTATATTAAAACATGAGGCTATATATTATGTATATAAGGTGGGATGTAGAAGAGATTTCTTTATTTATTATAATTTTTCGGCAGAATTTGAAAACATTGTCTTTTCATCATGACAAAACGGTTCCATCTCGTCTCTTCTGGGAGAACTATAACTGTGCCAGTAACCAACCACAACTGTGACTGTTTAAGCCATGTTTTCTTCCATGGTGACGACGTTCCACGTCGAAACCATTGTCAGTCAAACAAATTATATGGAAATACGAAGTTTAAGCTCTTAATTTGCAAAGAAAGAAATATTTGTGGGTAACTTTCAATATAGTTCTTATTTAGAGCATTTCTACCGATGTACTTACCTATGAGGAACAATCTAAATGTAAGAAACTTTAGGTAATTTTATAAATACATAAAAATATATGTAGTATCTAATTATGCGTTTCTTACTCATAAATAAATGTTAGGTAAAGCAATCCACATAATTAATTAATATTTCATTTTATGTGCATAGTACTATGCCAGTCTTTTATTCATCATAAATTTATAGTAATCGAATCCAGTTGGGATTTTGTTGTGAAACTTTATTTTTTCGATTAATTTATTTAGATGTGATTTCATTCCAAACACCGTGGTCCACAATGATGCGTAAATTGCATATCACAGTGGGATTATGTTTCTGCAAAATCCAATATGTTGATTCTACCTCGTATGAAAAGGTACATTGCTAACGAATTTTTCATTTTGAATCAATATTAGAAGGATGAGGCTATTTCCGGGAAAACAAAAAATATCATTCAGTATTTACAGGTCAGAGAGGATGCTGAGTAGTGATCAATCAAATATAGCTCTCGTCTGCGTCATTTAGGTACTCGGCCTAATTAAAACTTCCTCTAGCGATGAAATGCCTGCGAAAAGCATCGTTGAAAATATCTCATTCCGTGAACACCGAGTAATACGGAGTGAGACTTATTTCGTTATTTCCCAATTAATTTCAAATCAAATTCTTTTCAATCGAGATCGGTACTGGTCATTCTGCTGATATAACTGTGACGAAATAGTCTGCTGGTACGTAAATATCTCTTAGATGCGTTTTCAAGCCATCGGTAACAAATTGAAACGGCGCTTATTTTCTGAATATTTGAGCCACATATCGAGGTCATTTTTATTTATTATTTATTTTAGATAAAAATGAGTCGTTATCAGCAAAAAAAAATATAAAATAGTCGTACAATAAGAAAATAAAAGTAATCTATAGATCACCGCTTAGTCGTTACGGACTCAAATATGAGTGGATTGGAATCCTAGGGGTGCAAGTGATTTTCCTTTTCAAAACATAGTTAGGTACAAAAATTAGGTATAGAAAACAAACGAGATCAATAAGATATTTAGAAGTTCATTTGATTTTCCACTCGAAGTCAGCACAGAGCACAGACTCACTCGTATCCCTTGGCAGCCAATTTGTTTTGTATTTCTTCTAACAACCCCTATGAAAAAGTTGTATACTTAAACCATTTTCAAATTTTTATACATTCTTATACATTGGCATGGTAATGTATAAGAATGTATAAAAATTTGAAACAGGTTTATACAATTTTTTCATAGGGGAATTAACTTTACCTAACTCTGTTGAGCTGATGGCTTCCAACCCACTCATATGTAACTTTTTAGCAACATGTTTCATTTCTTCATATGTACAGTACCCCATTCTAATGCTCAATATATAATGATGTATACAAATCAAATGCCCAATATAAAACAAATATGCAATACCAATACACGACAAATATAGGGTAAAACTTTTTTCTCTGATATTTGTAAATTTATCCGCATTTCAACTCAATGTAACTTTCTTTCATTTCAAAATTTTGGGCAAAGCAACAAAATTTTAAAATAATAATAATAAACAATCAATTAATATTGATGTACACCAATATGTTTCTCAGTGCTCCACGTCATGGTGGACGCGATATAAGCAAGCTGGGACTGCAATAGTCATCTCCAAGGCGACCGTAAACGCGATATGTGGTCGCAGAAGTTTTCCGAAACGTAGGCGCAAAAATAAAGGGAGATACGTCACTCTGCGCTCGTAACTGGATTGATGTTCTCAATTCAGACTTTCGGCGTTTTCGTTGCATTGGAGGAAATATCAAAGGTCGCTTGCTGATCGGAGTATCGATTCCTCTTTCCTGCTCCGAATTGCTGGGGACATTGCGTGATGTTGGAGAAGGAAAGTGTCAGAAAATGCACGCCAAATCTAATGAGGGCTTACTTAAAGCGTGAGATCGGGTGAGCACAATATGACGTCAGCTTCCTCCGCGGATTGACCCATTATTCCCCAGACTGTATATGTAGGGCTTTTAACTTGGCATTTTCCAATTTACTTTGGCCTAATTAAGATGAAATTTTGGCAAAAAAAATATTTTCATCACATAATATGTGTTCCGCAAACAGAGGTATATTTAGTTCTTGTAACTGCCACCGGAGGGCGTAGTTGTATTACGATGTTCAGTTTTTTGTGGGTGTGTGTGTGCTTACGACGAGTCGTCGTAATTCTCGAAGTTGAGTTGAGTCAGTGAGGCAGCAGCCAGTGGAACTCATGGTGAAAGTGTGTGGTGCCATCAGCTGCCCCGACCACTCCCCCGCCCCCCAAGTGTGCGCACGTGTTGGCCAAACGACAAACAGGAGGATTTTCTGACTGACTGATGGGTGAAGTTGCCCCCACTATTGTACTGATTTGTGAAAGTCATTATTATTCATTGCTTTCTTGATTTTGTTAAGTTGAGAATATATGTATTTTTTTGAACATTTAAAACCTGTGTTTCTCTGGTCCTTCGGGTGATAGTTGAAGGGACATCGTTCCTTTTCTCCCGCGACAATATGATTTTCAAAATGCTGCGTATACGCAACGCTTGGAAAACTCCGGTAAATAAATACAAAAAAATTAATTTTTAAAAAACTTAGGTTACATCTTTTATTTTTTATATTGATTTGTACACACGACATCTTCGCCGGGAGTTATCAGTATTCCTTTGGAGGAAATGCCCCATTCTGCCTTGACAGACATGCTGGGGTATGTGATTTTTCTTGGGGCGTCTCGTATGTGCGCATCGATGTTTATGTCAAACGCCATCAGCCATAAATATACAATTATGTGAATGAAAATGTCGGTGAAAATGACAAAATTTAAACTAGATACACTTTTTTAAAAAGTCAGTAAATGGAAGACAAAATTATTCTGAAGTGGAAACTTGTTCTGAGAATTAGGATTCAATAATGTTGCGTTAACGCAACGCTGGGGACTAATAGGTTAAATACTTGTGTCAAATACTTCTTGGGTATTCAAGCAGGTCAAAACGACCATCGCGTAAAGAAGAAGGAATATATTCATTTCTTTTTCATCCATTTTTAATATTGTGTTTACCATATATAGCTGAAAATAGACGTGGGAGGTTAATATGTTTTCATTTGCTTCACATAATTCCAATTATTCTTTGCACTTCATTCTCACGATGAGTTAAAGCTCAATGGAATTACATAGGCCCGCAAATCTAATATATATTTAAGTTCCCTTCTCCCGGATGTCTCATTGGTATCTTACTAAATGTTTAACATGAAGTTTTTGCTTAAATTTTGCCACTTAATTTTTTTTAAATCTGCAGCAGCAAACTTTCAAGGATCATCAAATCGAGTGAAATTTAGGAAGGAGTATTTTGAAAACCATTGTTTGATTAGCAAAAGAGTCTTGTTAGCATTGAGGATTTGGCTGATCGATTTTTTTTTCTTTTCTTTCCAGGTACGTGCTTTTCGTCCACTGCGTTTGACTAAAAGTTTCGAAAAAGGTAATTTTTTTTTTGCATTTTTGCATTTTTTATTCCTTGTTCTCCTTCCACGGTAATTCATTTGGCAAGTGTATTAAAGGAAAATGTGAATTTATCTACAATCAAATATTAAGGTGTGCAATAGTGATGTACGAAGTGGTGTTAGATAAACATTGGCAGTTACTTCAAAACCTTCTGATGCTTATTTTACGCTCTTTTTCATCAACTTTGTTGTCACCTACGCGTCTGCATTATCTAACTCGCTTTTGCTCGCTGGGGGGGCTCTGCCCTGAAAAAGGCCTGCGGCCCGAAACCCCCCGAAAAAGGCCTGCGGCCTGTTATGGTTACAATAACAGGTCTTACTAGTTTTGTCTGCCGTTTTATACTGAAGGATCCTTTACTTTTCATTGTGCTATATTTGATATAAGCAATATTTCCACTTCAAAGTAAAACGAGCGCGTGGTACGTAATAATATGAAAATATATTTTCACGAGCGTGCTGCGCCCGCTCCCAGCGGGCTTCCCACGCTCTTTACAGTGCAGGTCCACAGAGAGATAGGCGAGTTTATAATTTTAAAATGTAGAAAAAAAAGGCAGGATCTTATGTACAAATTTAATTGGAATGTTCATGTACAAATTGAGGTCACCTCTTTAAACACAACATTGGAAGTAATCACACTATCTTCGGTTAAACGAATATGATGACTCATACTTATGTATCAACAGGAGACTTGAATGTGGAATCAGCCGCATTTTGATAAAAGTTATTTAAAGAATGCGAGATATTGTTGAAAATGAACAAATGTATCAGTTTGTGCGCCGTTAACGTCAGGAATATTTACCGGTTTCTGTTTTTTTTAATTATTTAAAAACCAATTTTAGGAAACAATAGCAATACTTAGGAAGTAAGATATGCCGTTGCATATTCTCCGATAAATTCTGTGCATTTTGGTACCTCATTTGTAGAGTTTGGTTGCGTATAAGTTGAGAAAAAGGTATCTATTCAGTAGAAATAATATAGAAGATAGAAGAGAGTTTTTCTGGTGGATAGAAAAAATAAATTTCTACAAGCGTGACAGTCTCTAAATTATTCAATTCAAATGCAAAAAAAAGTTGAGAGCATATTCAACTGTAACACTCAATTTGTACTTAATATCATAACAAAACGAATTTACGAAATACCATAATATAATTAATGGAGTGGAGATTAAAGAAGGTGTGGGGTTTTCCCATTGAATCACCATAGTAATAGCAAATAAACAGGCGGAGACATAATCTTCCACTCTTTTCCTCTCCTCTCTATTTCGTTCTCTTTCTTCTTCACGTTTTCCTTTCCCCTCCTCTCTTCCCTTACATCAACCCACTCCAGTTATAAATTGTATAAATTGAATGCACTGAACAATATTTGTACCTTGAAGATGATCTAGTAACGTTAAAACCAAGGTCGTAATAAATTTCATAATTGTAGAAAATTGCTGAAAAGTGTTTATTTCAGTATGGAAAGATACCTCTCCATCACGCAAGGATCTTCGGATTTAACTCTACCCAATAGGCTACCACGATCCTTACTGGAAAGATTTAAGTCCCTATTATTGGTTACAACTCAAAAGTTGCATAGTTTAATGGTTATTGTGATGCTATATAGGGACAGAAGAGGAAATGTCCCTCGTAAAGTCAAATTGCTGAGAGCTTTCAAGAGGTGAAAAAGTAATAGAGGGAAGAAAAATAGAATAAATGGAATATTTGCCTTCTTCAAATATTTGTTAAAGAAAAATCCATGTTGCCATAGCAAATACATTATCGAAGGCTGCTATTGCGCCATAAAAAATCCAAATTTTCACAGAAAATAAATTGGCGAAAGCGGCGAAGTCAGCATAAAAATCCACATTTTCATAACAAATAAATCGCTGCGATTCCTTCTGCTTCGAACATTGGGACTTCAGGTTGCTGATAATAAATTCCCCCGTTCATGCCCCGTAAACCACGTACGCTACCCTTGTAACGTGACCTAAGGTTTTATTGCTGGATTCTTTCGCGAGATTAGTGCTTATTACGGTCGTAAACGTGTTATTTCCCTAGGCGGGGGACTGTCTGCTCGTTTCAAGACTCGACATTCAGGCGAAACTGACGAAGCCAGTTGAATGGGACGCTTTATCGCCATTTGCCGATATGAGACTAAAAATTTCAGTCCAGCCTTAGCCAAGGGGGCAACATACCCATAAGGATAACGCGTATAGGTTTTGATACATCAGTGCCATTGGTCCAAGGCTGCCGCGAAGTTTGAATGCACATCTCGGCACGTGTTTAAAACTTCTTTGCGCGTCACGATAGGGCCTGCTATTCAATAATGCTACTGCAATTGCGAGACACTTAAAAGCAATGAATGTAGGAAAATCTTCCTGAAGAACCTCCCCAGGTTTACTAAAGCAGTAACCATAATACAAGATTAATGTAAAAAGTCAACTGACGATCTGGTGGTTGGTAAGAATAATGATCTCGGAAACTCACTTCAGTGGACATTGGTATTTATTGATACAGTAACTGGTAAAAGAAATACAACAATAGCAATTTAAATACGACACACTAGAGATGAAATCTGTGGAAGTTAACTATTCTACAAGCACATGAGATGCACAAGCAATAAATATCAATGACAACAGTACATTGCAATGAGAGATGAGCAGCCTTTGCATAATAGGAGACAGATTCCATTACTTAAGTAAACACTCCACAGTTATAGACAAAGAGGGTGACCCAATTTTCCTTGAGGTAGATGTATCTTGCAACAGCTCTGGACAGGGAAAATAATACTAATCCTGAAACTATAACCATAAAACCACTTCACTATAAATAAGCATGCAAGTTTGGATATCATTTCATGGAAGATAATTATTTAATTATGAAAGGAGAAGGACATTATTTCGTAGGAAGTAGTTCATGATGAGTTCCCATTAAGATAACATATCTTGGCAGCGGAGTCTTGAAATGAAAGGTTCTTAGAAGTTAATATCTATCACTTATACGAACGAAAGTATTCCAAAAGTAGGAAACGAGAAAAGTGATGCATATTTATACCATTGTAGTAGAATTTAAGTTCTTACTGCAAAATGTAAGAGAAATTTTTAAGAAATGTAAACATTGTAGAAACACTGAATGAATTATTCTCAATTGATGACAATTAAACAGTTGAAAGGACAGAGTTGAAATAGCAAAATAAATACATAACCAACAAAATGATTAGCATTAAACAAACCAAAGCATAGCAGTAGTGATCACGAGTAGTTTGAACACTAGAAAAACTGCAAATATAATGAAAAACTTATTGCAATATAAGAAGTACAAGACACCATGAAATGTTGAAAACATGAGAAAAGGTTAGCTAATCACAGGTTGAAATCAAAATGGAATAATGAAGGAAACAAAGAATTACTCACATTTTCCCCACCAAATAGATTTCATACCCATGCAATTTAGCAATAACCAAGATCATTGAGACTCATATCCTTCATCGAGCACATTCCAACATCGTAAGGGACACTCTAAGCAATAAAAAAAAGTCTGCAGTTAACACTAATAACAATCAATAAGCCTCAATACCACATTTGTTTATAGCGGGATTCAATATGGCAGCCCCCAGTTCATTACTGCCCAGCAGACTGCCCAGAAACACAGGCTACACCAGCGCCTCTATGTTGGATTGGCCGTTGGACCACTGGGGCTCCGGAAAAATCAAAACAAAAGAGGTTTTCTATACGATATATCGCAGTTATGTCGCCCCCTTGCCTTAGCCACGCTGAATGTTGGCGCCAAGATACTTGTATTGCATTCCTTTGGCTGCCATTAGATAGAGTGAAATTTTCGTATGTATTTTATTTTGTTTTTCCGTTGTTGTAGCGACCGTGGATTAGGTACAGATTGTTGCGGACGCTCATGTCACTTTGCTGAGTCGACTGTTACGTTTCTTTTGCTTTACAATACAGTCCACTGATATTCTTTAAAGATGAATTTTTCTTGGTTTTTTCCTTCTCCTTTAGCGCGAAAATACACCTGCAGAAAAACAAAAATCATTAAAATTCGAATGCACCCAGTTCTCATAGAGGGTCACTGCAAACATTACGAAAGACAAAATAGTGCCCAAATGCATTCCCGAAATATTTCAAAGATTAAAAATAGCGTATGACTGCAAAACCATTTGCCTCGCGCTACATAAAAACCAAACTAGCATTTTGCATATGCTCACCATGAGGAAATCTTAGTTTTAACCTTAATCTGGCTTTATGTTTTTTTCCGCAAACATTTTCTTTTTTTTCATCATGTGCAGCTCTACAGCCCGGTTTGGGTCTTGGATCCTCTATCATGTGTATCATTCTGTTCTTCTTCTTGCTTTCTTCCTAAATCTTGTAGTTCCCGTTGCCTTCAAATCATCCTCCACATCCTGAAGCCATTGTTGTTAGATATGTGTATGCAATTTTAATGTTTATTTCTCTGAGTTACCATGTGCATTGTTGTTAGTTGATGTTTTTTATATCATTTTTGCCTCGTTTAGATTACGATTGTTCAAGCGATCGTCCTAACAATAAATACTTGGCCAAACTAGCGGTGTGAATGCATATGTCCTGACAATAGTTACTGTAGTTCCGAACGTTGCCACTTCACGATGGTTAGGCGCTAGGAGACTGGAAGAGGAAGCAGCAAGAGAAAGACGGAAAGTTCGTGAAGCTCCCTTGGTTCTATTTTAAGTATATGAGTGGAATAAAAATTAGTCGTTAAAAACACGTTGAATAAAGTAATATCTTGACCCTGCATACCACAACAGCTTTGGTAACCGTCAATTTCTCGTTCACTTTAGATGTCAGCACTAGAGGGCAGCACAAATTTTAACCATCGTTGTGTGAATGCACCATAGTTCCAACGATTGTTGGAACAATCGTAATCTGAACGAGGCATTTCAGTTTGTGAATCTTACAACAGAGAATACATGTTCTTTTAACATTCAAGTTACTAATTAATTTCCATCCAGCTTGAAAACCAATCCGGGTAGGAAGCCATTACTTCCGGAGTCCACCTCAACTTCTGATTCCTATTACCTTGCTATTAAGCATTATCTTGGTAATTCTGTCCTTTTCAGTATTTCCCTCATGGACTAAACATGGCACCCGAATTGACTTGGCAAATATAACTATATCCTTCCCTTCTAATATTTCATTCATCTACATATTCATTCCAATTCTCCATCTCTGTCCTCTAATTCGGCCGTAGATTCTCCGTATAATCTTTCTTTTAAATTTTCTAAGGATGTTAATATCCTGACTTGATGACATCAGTTGCATAAGTTACAACTGGTCTAATAAGAGTTTTGTAGATAAGAATTATAGAATCGGATATGGATTTTTTTCAAATATTCGTGTGAATTTACTCTAAAGAATATAAAGGTATTAACATTCGCAGTTATTCATAAAAATTTGTCCAGAGTATGAGGTCAATTGCGAATATTTCTAAGAAGTACAACCGGTTCACTGGTTCTCTAAGTGGGCCGTAGATTCTTTTTACGATATTCCTACTAAATTTCTAGGGGTTTCGTCATCCTAACTTGATAATGTCCGTGCCTCAGCTCCAAAAGTTGCAACTGGTCTAATTAGAGTTTTATACATCCTCAGATTTATATTCCTTAGGAGTGGAATTGATTTTCTCTTCATTTACTTTTTCATTAAATTTCTCAGAAATTTCATTTTTTCCATCAGTAAAATTGAAAATGATGCGTGAAAACCTTAGAAACTACTTTGCCTGTCTGAAATACCGTATGGTACGATCTAATTATGGTATTAACTTGGCTGCATTAAAATAAAAAATATATGTTTGAAGTTGCGCGGAAGTATTCGAGCTGTTTGTGGGAATCGACTCGCTTCCTTCGTCCGGAACAAATGAAATGCGCAAATGACGCATTCATTTGTTTACTCCTACTTAAAGGTTAAGTGCAAAGATGGTCGGTAGGTATTTAGCGGAAGTTATGACCTACATTCCGTTTCATCTGGCTAAGTCTGCAGCCTCTCCCAGGCGTCTCCCACTCTCTCATCAAATTCTTGCGGCCCTCCACAAACCCTCCCTCTTCTGCTTCTAGCTCTTTTTTACACACTCGTAGGGAATAATGCGTTTCGCGAAATGGATCCGCAGAGGGAGGCACGTAAAATAAATAACGGAAAAAATAATAATTTACGTATGCATACTTTGGTCGGCAGCTACGCATGTGAATCCATTGTTGAAAGTTTTAGAATGCGATATGCAACGGTGAGGTGTGAGTTTTTGTTTTTGTCATTGGAATGGAATTATGTGAAGAAATCACATTATGTACTCAAAACCCAGTTGAACTTGCTGTAATCTAGTATGAAAATAGTACGTTTGATTCAATTTTGACATTATTACCCAGCTATACTCATTCGGCACAAACGCTCAACAATCGCATAGTATTATAAGGGCTACCTAGATGAGCGGATTTGATTCGGTGGGCGATTATTGATGATTGTTGAAGAAATATCTATACCTCCACTGCATAAACGCTCAACAATCGCCCACCGAATCAAATCGCTCATCTAGGTAGCCTTTATAGTACTAGATGAGCGGATTTGATTCGGTGGGCGATTGTTGAACGTTTATGCAGTGGAGGTATCGCCTTGCATTGAACGTGGAAACGAAAATATACAAAAGTTAACGCAAATAAAATTTGAACGTTCTCGTCATCACAATCTATGAAAATAAAATCATGTTATGGTATGGTATTTGGGGGAGGCTAAGACTACGATCTTAGTAACCTTAAAAACTAGTCTTAAGATGGTGGTGGTATGGTGTTTGGAGGAGGCGACCGACAGGTGAGGTCATTTGCGCCATGAGGGAAGGATAGGTAGGGAAGGGTGGAGAGAAACCCGGCGACGGCATTAGCCTGCTCTTAACGAAAGGCGCCAAGGGGACCACGGCTCAACGTCCCATCCGACGGGCACAATACGCTGTGGTATTTTGACGTTTTCATGGCTAAGTGCAATTTCTTCATTTTATATCATAGCCGATATCCGTTGAAAATAAAAAGGTTTTTATGAATTTCAACATGCCATGTTTTTAGAAGAATACTCTCAGGAATGAAAGTGAAGTTAACTCTGTTAAAAACATTTAAAAGCAAACAAAAAGTATCATAATTTTTACGTAATAAATATAATTAAAAGAACAATGATTATTTTTTTAATTAAATCAATTTGTAATTGCAGAATAACAAATGTTGAATTACAAAAAGTAATAATTCTGTTACACGTTGGGTATGATTTCAGGAATAATAATTATTTTTTGAGGCACATAATATCTGTCTCACAGCAATGCATTCATAATCTCTTCATTTCATCGTTGTATTTATTTTTTTCTTAGAGAAATAAAGAATTTCTAATAGAATATTATAAAAATAATACCCTTGTAAGAGTCAAAGAAATGGAAGAGCACCAATATAAACTGATAATCCTGGTAAGCTGTCAAGAACATTATTTCACATACGATTCTACCCACCATGGAAGCCTAAACGTCTTTTCTTTTGTTGAAAAAAACGGCAATGGGAGGTTTCTAACTCACTTCCTCATTTAATTGAATTTTCTCCTTGAAATGCTCCCTTATCCTCAAAACCCGAATCTTTTACTCCGTCGTCTGCTCATGCGGTTCAAGACGGGGGCCGATCCATAAAAATTCTTTCTCCTAACCCTCACAAACCCCCCCCCCCCCCAGAATCCTTCAGTTTAAATAACCTCCCTCGCCAGCCGTCCATTCGCGCAGCCCTTCACTTTGGAGAAATTCCCTAACCCCCCTCTGTCAGCCTGTCCTCTTTCAGCCTGCCCTTCCTCTACTCTGACTGACACTTTCTTTCTCTCCCTTTATCCCATTATTCCCCAGACTGTATACCTATCGACTTTTAACTTCGGTTTTTTCGCATTTCCCGATTTATTTTAGCCTAATTAAGACGAATTTTTGGCAAAAAAATATTTTCATCATATAATATGATTTTCAAAATGCTAAATACGCAACGCTGGGAAAACTCCGGTAAATAAATACAAAAAAAGTAATTTTAAAACTTAGTTTACATCTTTTATTTTTTATATTGATTTGTACACACGACATCTTCGCCGGGAGTTATCAGTATTCCTTGGAGGACATGCCCCATTCTGCCTTAACGGACATGCTGGGGTATATCATTTTTCCTAGGGTGTCTCGTATGTGCGCATCGAATTGTATGTCAAACGCCATCAGTCATAAATATACAATTATATGAATGAAAATGTTGGTGGAAATGACAAAATTAGAACAAGAAACACTTAAAAAAGAAGTCAGTAAATCGAAGAAAAAATTATTCTGAAGTAGAAACTTGTTCTGAGAATTTGGATTCAATAATGTTGCGTTAACGCAACGCTAGGCATTAACTACTTCCTTCTTTCTAACTATTTACTACTTCCTTCTTTCTTGCTGTTTTTAAATCCTTCTGGGCGGTGCATTTTATTTATATGTTTATTCAGCAGTATACTGATAGTAATCCATTAAAATTATGGTGTAAATATTTGGTTACAAAACACCTTTACTTACAATATTATTGTAAATTAAGTAAAATCTGAATCATAAACAAGTTATAAGAGAACAATAATAAAAACAGTAATGAACGAAGATATCGCATTTCCCACAATTTATATTACAACAACTTGTTTTAATTTTTATACAATCATCATTAGGTACATGTAACAATTGAAACACGTGTAGCACGCTGTGGTAATAAAAGTTTTGGGCAATACGTTATCTTCTTTGATCATTAGATATGTTGTTCAACGAAATTTCTCCGCAAAAAGTTGACTTTATACGACGATAAAGCTTACAATATTAAGACAATGAATACGGTTACATGAAAGAAAATTAAAAATCCTGACAAAGATATTACAATAACTGATACTGAAAACAACAAAAAAATTAGGTAATATATCATTTTAATGTCAAGTAGGTTCTTTATTCGTTTAATATGCAAATTATTAGAATTGAAAATATCAATTTTATTTGGAATCATAATTTTATACGGCAGAATTTGAGAATATTTCGTTGAGTGAGCTTCAAAAAAGTATTCGAGCAGGATAACTTGGTACTCTGAATTTTTAGAGATTCAATAGTTCATGACGATCACTTTTGCCAGTAATAATATTATATAAGACAACCAAATAAGATACAATGCGCTTAAGGATTCTCAGGTTTTCTTCTATTTTTACCTGGTAATTATTTTTTTATAATTTTTCCCCTTTTTCTAGTGAAGCAAACGAGCCTCCTTACGAGTGTTTGTGGTCCGTTGAAAAGGCTTCTTAGTCACCATTCACTCCATCTTCAACCCCCGAGAAAAGATTCTTATATTTTACAGCTTGACTTGACTTGTTTTGGATATCCTATATCTCCTCATCCCAATAGAGTGGTTTCCTTTTATTTTTTTATTGCCTAAATCGAAAGATTATTACTCCTGGAGTACGTATTTCACGCTCTTAGATTTTCGAATGACGATATCTATTTTTCGCGATTAAATGAAAAGTGAAAATTTTCAAGCGCGCGAAAACGCGACGGGTAGGTATGAATGCCGGGAAATCTCTCCGTGTGACGTATTTCTCGTTCCCGCTGCCGCCCTGTGAGTTGACCTTGAGGGAGGCTTGAGCGCTGATACGACGCAGGCTGCTAGCGGGTAGCTGAGTACCCTACTAGCTGGTAGCGCTTGGCTTAAATAAAGATTATTAATACCTTATCAAACGAAGAAAACTTTCCGACCTTAGCCAGTTTTAATAAGTGATTATTAAGACGTTTCCCTGAGCTCTTCGCCTCATACATGCATTGGTAATCTCAGACGATGTAAAACTCCTATCTACTCGTATAGAAATTAGGTCCCTGTGACGTCACGTGGAGTGGCATCGCATGGGCGCCAATCTGGCCTTTTTCAAATAAGGTTAAAATTGAACATTAGCATTCGTCTAAACTGGGATTTCTAAAACCAAATAATTTGTATATTATGAATACACTACTGGTGGGTAACGAATCGCAATCAATGCCTTTCGTTTTCTTTGATGAAGGAAACTACCCTATTAGCGGTTGATTTTGGAAAGATAAAAGACGTTTATGTGGCCATGGAAGGAAGCACTCTTTTTCACTCCTACTTTTTTTTGGTGAAGACCACTCGGACCGTGATTCCTTTTGAAAAAAAAATACTTGCTATTTTTCTGCCATCGTAAAAAATATTTATTATGCCCATTAAATATATATGTGGTAGATAAACCAGGGCGTACAAATACGATCAATTTTTTCATCATATACCTGTTTCAATTATCATCGTAATACATTTATAATTCATACGTACCCAATAAGCAGATGCAGAGAAATCATGGATTTAGTCACCCAGTTTTCTCAGTTAGAAAACCTCTATTTCTAAGTCGCCATCCGCTCTAACTTCGCCACCGAGAAAGCATTATTTTTTCGTTTAAGCTCGTTTACGTCTATTGGATAGAATATATTTCCTGATCTCAATAATATTACATAAAAGGATCCTCAATTCCGTCGCTAGAATTGCCGTCGTTTCGCGCGCATTAAAATCATATTTCAAAATCAACACTCGAGGCGCTACCGATCACCTACATCCACTTTTCACGAGGAAATGCAAATATTAATATGTTAATGAGCCAATGAATCATATAAAACACAATTTTAATTCATGAGAGACGATTTTCAACTAAAAAAAGACCGCTTCCGCTGCGGTTTATGGCAAAAATCACACTGAACGAGATACAGCTGCATGGTGGCGCCATAGAATAAAATGCGCGCGAAAGGGAAACAGGTATAACTCTTAACCACCTTGTTCTTGGGCCAACATTAATGGAATCTCAAAGTAGACTGCATAGAGGAGGCCCAATCCCATCCCACAGAAGGGTGATTTCTGGTGCCACTTCGGACACATTTTAATCTTTCTTCAAATATGTCCGCGACGATGTGATGAGAGCCATTTTTTCAATATTTCGCAGTAAAACGTTTTTAATTACGAGAAATAGCATTGAGCTGTTATGAATTAGATAGATCACGTTATCATGAATATAAATTTCGGTTAAAACCGCTAATTTTACCCTCGTGAATCTCGGATCAATTTGTCCGTCAGCGACGCGAGTGGAGACTTTTGTAAACTCATTTAAATTCGCGGTGGTTGAAAATATATATATTTAGAGACCAACTCAAGGATCCTTTTTTGTAATATTCGTGGGAGTCCCCTTGGACAGGAAATAGTGGATTCGAAATCAAATCACAGCCTTGCGCTTTTCGGATATGCTAAGCTCATACGATTCCCCCCTTTTTTTTATATTTCCACCCTTTTTTTCTCCCCGGAGTCTCTCCTGCATTCCTATCGAACCACTCCCTACCCTTTTACCCTCTCCGCACTCCTTCCCCAAGCTGCCTTCCTATCTCCTTCTCTCCTTCACAATGCTTTAAGCCCCTTCTCCCCCATCCCATGCGTCGGGGTCCCTTTAAAGGTCTCGTGCTCGACCCATTAGCCTCAAGAGGGCGGGTTCTCTCCCATTCCTTCCACCGCATCCGGCTCATTTCGGCCGCTTTTACGCATTCGGATCAGGCAGGCGCGCACACACACTTAGTGGCGCTTGCATCGGCAGCGGGGGGTCCCATCCATCGGTACTAACCCCCCCCCCCCGAAATTCTCCTATCTTTGCTTGCTCGTTTCATCCTTTCTTTGGCAAATTTCAAGACTCTGAGGGTGGTCGTGGAAAAATAAATGTATGGGGAAAAAGAGGAAGAGTTAGTTTTCGGTGGCTACTTCAACGATTTTTATCGTAATCGAGTTAATTAGTTGTGCCGTATAGATCTAAACACATTTGGAATTTAAGTGATCACATGTATAGCAGCAGGATTAGTAGTTATATATACAGAACAACTATGATTTATTAGCATTCAGCAGTAGGTACGGTATGGTATTTGGTAGAGGCGACCGACAGCTGAGGTCATTTGCGCCATGAGGGAAGGGTATGGAAGGAAGGGTGGAGGGAAACCCGGCGTCGCCATTAGCGTGCTCTTAACAAAAGGCGCCAAGGGGACCACGGCTTAACGTCCCATCCGATGGACGGAGTGTTGCGCTGGAAATGTCCTCCACACAACACTCAAGCAGGAATCGGGCAGTTTCTGAAATTTCTCTGCCACTACCGGGATTTGAACCCGAGCCCGCCGGGTGGGAAGGCAACACACAAGCCACCACACCAACCCGATCCCCCTTCAGCAGTAGTATACGAATTTTTTCGCTCTCAAGTACTCTACATTCATACAATAGCATACACGGCTAAATTTGATTCTAAAAAGTGGATGTCCTTAATTTTTTAAACTTTTTTTTTCTTGTCAAAACCTCTTTCGCTGGTATGTACTGGCGCTAGTATCAGCAACTTGCCCCCTCTATCGGATACTGCCAGCCCCCGTCCCCCCGATTTTCCTCTCTTTACTTGCTCCGTTTCATCCTTTCTCTGAATATTTCAAGGCTCTAGGGGGTGGTTGTGGAAAAATAAAGGCATTGGAAAAGGAGAAAGAGTTGGTTTTGGAAGGATTTTATCATAATCGAGCTAAATTTTTGTGCTGTAGAGACCTAAACACATCCGGAATTTAAATAATCTCAAGCCTATCAGCCGTATACATATCGCAAACAACTTTGGCCTACGTTTTTTTCCATTGTCAACTACTCTAATAATCAATTATCAAATGCTGAATTTGCTGCTAAAAAGTTGATGTATTTTTTTACTTTTTTTGTCAAAACCTCTTTACTAACTTACGTATTTATTAATTAACAACTAACTGGACAAGAAATTAAGAGGAAAGTAGAAAGAGATGTGGATGGAAAAATAAATGTATGGGAAACCCAGAGAGTGGAATTGAGATCTAGACAACTTGAGCGAAATTATCGTAGCTGAATGAAGTGATTTTGCGGTATATATCTAAGCATATTTGGAATTTAAAGGATCTCATGGATAGCAGCCCTGTGCTTAGATATAACAACTATAATTTAATCACCTAAAACTATGCCCTATGTATTTCTTTCGTAATGAAATGCACCACATTCACACAATAATCACTAAGCAACGGCTGAATTTGATGCAAAAAAAAGTTGATGTCCTTGATTTTTCAACTTTTTGTCAAGTCAAAGCCTATTTCGCTGCTCTGGACTGGCGCTGGGATCGGCAGCTTGCCCCATTCCTCGGAATTGCCTGCAGCTTCCGAAATTCTCCTCTCATGCTTCCTCGCTCCCATCCTCTCTCCGGCAAATTTTGTGGCTCTTAGGGTGGTTGTGAAGGACACGAAATAAAGGGGAAAGGAGAACGAGATGTGAATGTAAAAATAAATTAATGTGAAACGAAGAGAGCGTGGAATTGAGATACTTTAGGAAGGCTTCTTGAACGAATTTCCCCAGTAAGGATAATATGAGCTGTAACATCCATTAGAAATAGGGATCAAAGTGGAGTAATAGAGAGGGAAAATAAATGTACCGAATATTGTTAACCTCAAGTTTCCATAGTTACTAAGTCCAGCTTCAAGAAGTAGCATGTTGTAATTTAAAAATAATTAAATAGCATGTTGTAATAAAATTTAAAATTTATAATTTTGACCTCTACCGCACAATCTTTGGAAGTTGAATGATCTTATAGGTGGCAGCTATGTGCTTAGATGTAATAGCTATAATTTATTCGATGAAACTGTCCTATCAATTTTTTTCGTAATCAAAAATGCACGAAACTCACATTTAGCAACGACTGAATTTGATGCTACAAATAGTGGCTTTCCATAAGATTTCAACTTTTTATCTTGTCAAAATCTATTTCGTTGCTCTGTACAGACTCTGGTATCGGCAGCTTGTCCCATCCATCGGCACCGCCTGACCCGCTCTCCAGAAATTCTCCCCTCTTTGCGGGCTTGCTTTCATCCTTTCTCCGGAAAATTTCGAGGCTTCTGGTGGTGGTTGTGCAAGCTAAGAGAGGAAGAGAAATAGCAGGATGTGAATGGGGAAAGTTAATGTTTGGGAAAATAATAGTGAGTGGGATGGTTGTAGAAGGGTACTAAGTTACTTGGGTTAGTTTATCGTTCAAGTCAGCAGTGGAGCAGTTGGGCAGTCGAGTAAAATGGTTGTGGTTTGTACAACTAAAATATTTGAAAAATAAATGATTTCATGGACAGCAGCCATCTGCTTAGAGATAACAGCTATAATTAATTCGCATAAAACGGTGGCCTGCGTATTATTTAGTTATCAAATTCACTAAACTCACACAATAGGGTGGTTTCCTATTATTTTTTTTTGCTTTAATCGAAAGATTATTACTCCTGGAGTACGTATTTCACGCTTTTAGATTTTTAAATGACAACATCTATTTTTCGCGATTAAATGAAAAGTGAAAAATTTCAAGCGCGTGAAAACGCGACGCTTAAGTATGAATGCCGGGAAATATCTCCGTACGTCGTATTTCTGGTTCCCCCTCCCGCCCGGTGAGGTGACCTTGAGGCGAGGCTTAGCGCTGATACGTCGCAGGATGCTAGCGGATAGCTGAGTACCTTGCTGGATGGTAGCGCTTGGCTTAAAAAAGGTTTATTAATACCTTATCAAACGAAGAAAACTTTCCGAACTTAGCCAGTTTTAATAGGTGATTATTAAGACATGTTTCCCTGAGCTCTGTGCCTCATGCATGCATTGGTAACCTCAGACGATGTATAACTCCTATCCTCTCGAGTAGAAACTAGGTCCCTGTGACGTCATGCGGAGTGGAATCGCATGGGCGCCAATCTGGCCTTTATCAAATGAGGATAGAATTTGACCATTGCCATTCGTCTAAACCGGTATTTCAAAAACCAAATAATTTGTGTATTATGAATGCACTAATGGTGGGTAACGAATCGCAATCAATGCCTTTCGTTTTCTTTGATGAAGGAAACTACCCTATTATCATTTAGCAACAGCTGAATTTGATGAAGGCTGCTTGATGACTACTTGCTGAAGGCTACTTGTTAAACATATTTGAAAAATAAACTATATCATCGATCGCAGCAACGTGCTAAGATAAAACAGATATTAAATTCTCATAAAACTGTGGCATGCGTATTTTTTTACTGCTCAGATGAAATAAAACCACGCAATGTTCAATTTGCAACAGCTGAACTTGATGCTAATAAAGCTGATGTCCTTAATTTTTCCTTAATTCTTCTCTAGTCAAAACCTATTTCGTTGCTCTGGACTGGCGCTGGCATCGGCAGCTTGCCCTATCTCTCGGTACTGCCTACAGCCTCCGAAATTCTCCTCTCCTTTCTTGTTTGCTTCCATCCTTTCTCTGGCAAATTTGGCGGCTCAATGGGGTGGTTGTGCAGGGTTTGAAAGAAGGAGGAAAGCTGAGTGAAATGGGAAGGAAAGAATTAATTTATGGGAACAGGAATGAGTGAGTGTGAAATTTAGATGGTTTTAGAAGGCTACTTGAACGAATTGCCTCAATAGGGTAGTTTCCTTCATCAAAGAAAACGAAAGGCATTGATTGCGATTCCTTACCCACCATTAGTGTATTCATAATATACAAATTATTTAGTTTTAGAAATCCCAGTTTAAACGAATGGTAATAGTCAATTTGAAAAAGGCCATATTGGCACCCATGCGATGCCACTCCACGTGACGTCACAGGGACCTAGTTTCTATACGAGTAGAAAGGAGTTTTACGTCGTCGGAGGTTACCAATGCATGCATGAGGCACAGAGCTCAGGGAAACATCTCTTAATAATCACCTATTAAAACTGCCTATGGTCGGAAAGTTTCCTTCGTTTGATAAGGTATTAATCCTCATTTAAGCCAAGCGCTACCTGCTTGCGGCCAGCATCGCAGCGACGCACAATATCCTCGCCCCAAGGTCACCTCACACGGCGAAATCGGGATCCAGAATGACGTCAGACGGGCTTTTCCCAGCATTCATACTTAGCCGTCGCGTTTTCGCGCGCTTGAAAATTTTCCATTTTCGTTTAATCGCGAAAAAAAGATATCGTCAATTTAAAATCTAAGAGCGTGAAATGCGTGCTCCAGGAGTTATAATCTTTCGATTTAGGCAATAAAAAATTATAGGAAACCACCCTTTTATAAGAACTTTGTACCATCAATAAGAATGTAGAATAAAGTAAAGGAAAGGGAAGAAAAGAGATAAATGCGTTTGTATTATAAAAAACATAGAAGAAAGGAAACAGTTTATCAGAACGTACACTTTAAGCATTCTTCTCTTCGAAAAGGAGGCATGTACAATGACAGCAGTGGATAAATTAAGAGTAGAGCCTTCCGAAATGTGGTGCCACAGAGGAATGATGAGGATCGACGATTTATTAATGAGGGAGTCCCAAGTAGAGTCGGAGACAAGAGGAGCCTCACGAAAACCTTGACAAGATGACGGAACAACCTTATAGGCCATGTATCGAGACATGATGGCTTAATGAAGGCAATCGTGGAGGGATAAGTAGATGGCAAGACCGCAAAAGGAAGACAATGTGTGGATATATGGAACAGGTAAAGAAGGATGTGAAAGAGAAGGAAAAAGTGAAGAAAGTGAGAGTTGAGTGGAGAAATGCGTCAAATCAACCTTAATATTGTTGACCACTGATGATGAGTACAAGAGAAACTGTTTGGATCTTAACCGTCAATTAGAAAAAGTAGGAGTTTGTAATAGTAAGATTTTTTTAATAGATTTTTATGTCCCATCGAGTAATTTCCTCAATTTAAACCGCAACGTGTTTTTGTGCGTTGAGTAGCCTGAGAGTAATAATAATGATAATAAAGTTTATTGACGAGTGAAATCTCCGATTTACAAAATATGCTATTAGTTTTTTTTATGGAAAAAATATAAATTCTTAGTGCAACGATTAAAATCGTGTGAAGAGCTTTGTCAAACGAAATAGGGTCATTAAAAACTTACTAAAATAACACAATTGGCAGATAGAGAAATGGCAGGCAAATGTTAGTATTATATATTAAATTAAAACAACCTCTTAGACACGTGTAAAAATAATAGACATAACATGTTAATAAACTTAAATGACGGAGTGAGGTATCGTAGTCATCTGCAAATCAATTGAAATTGAAATTTTAGTTATACAGACTGTCCCAAGGGTCGTGTGTCATTTTTGACCTGTAATTTTAGCAACTTTGCATCGAGCAATGTTCATGAAAATCGGCACACTTATGGGGAAAGGTCCTAAGTTTTGTTGAGTGTAAGAAAATTTTTACAATTTTGACCTTTTGACCTCACAATTTGGGTCCAAACAAAAAATTTGAATTTGCCTTATGGGGTTTCAATGTTAAAAAAATCGAGATAGAAAAAAGTCTGAATTTCATTGACCAATATGTCAATTCTTAGGTTGACCCGTTGACCCGGTAAGGTCACCTTCAAGTTCTTAAGGGTGGCAAAAGGAATAGCATACATACAAAGGTGTCGATCCATGGGTTTTATAGGGTGCCCAAGTCATTGGTATTGTCCAAATACCCGTATTATTCACTAATTGACCTCCGAGGGTCACCATGGGGGTCAAAGGTCACAGAATTAAAAGTCGGGCCATCATGAAAACCAAAGTGTCAAAACATAGGTTTTGAAGGGTGCCAAAGTCGGTTACGCGGTTCGTAGATCCGTATTGGTGATTTTTTTTACCTCCGAGGGTCATATGGGGGTTAAAGATCATAAAGTTAAACGTCGAGCCATCATAACAACCAAGGTGTTTCTAAGGGTGCAAAGTCGGTTAGGCAGTTTATAGATCCGTATTGTTGAATTTTTGACATCCAAGGGTCATAATGGGGGTCAAAGGTCATAGATTTAAACGTCGGGCCATTTTGACAACCAACGTGTCAAACCATAGGTTTTCAAGGGTACCAAAGTCGGTTTTTCAGTTCATATATCCGTATAACAGATATTTTTTTGACCTCCGAAAGTCATAATGGGGGTCATTATACATATGAGCAAATTATCACAGTAAATTCACTGGCAAACGTTTTTATTTTTAAATTTTCTGGATTTACATAAAATGATCTGTATTGAATTCTGCGCATAGATCTAATTTGGAGAGAGTGAAAACTGTATGAATTCTATGAATGTAAGTAATGCAGGTATTCTCGATGGAAAGGAATCAATTCAATCGGATGGCTGGAGCCTATCTCTTCACGCAATAAACGGTGAAGTAACATTGTGTTCAGGTGTAATCGACGGGTAGCCAAAGGTAAAATATTTAGTGGGGATAGTGGTAAGTCGTAATTGACTGGATGAATGTTAAATCTATAAGATACTTGGCAAGTTAAGAACTGCTGAATTTGATGCAAAAAACTTCGATCTACTTAATTATTTAACATTTTCTAGTCATAAGCAATCTCGCTGCTCTGCATTGGCAATTCATGCAAGGGTTATTCGTTGGATAAAATAAAAAGTTTGACATTTATTTCTACTCCGTAAGCTGTATAATAGTTGGTAAATTCATATATGTTGCGATCGTAAATTGTGCCATCATATTAAGTGTTGTTGGCAAGGAGGCATGGATTTGTTTTATGTATCTAAGTCAGAGCCTTTAAGGGCCTTTCTTAACATATTCACAGTCACCGACTTATATACATAAACAAAACATCCAGGCCTCCTCGGCAACAACACTAAATATGATTGTACCATTTATGGTCGCATATCAGGTTTTCCCATGCATGGATCATTTTTTGGATTAAATGGAAAATAAAATGTATAAAATTAATTTTTACTCCTCAACCGATGAGAATATGCTCATTTGAAAATTTTAGCTTAGTGGTTATTGCAGTTTTGGCCATAGATAAAAGGAAGCAATAAAGATATAATGCACATAAAGGGTTGCTGTTGTTTGTTTAGGCAACTACGCTTGTCCTATCCACGAGCGACATGTTCCACATTAAAAATTTCCGCCGCTAAAGGCCATCCCTGAACACTGTGTCCATCACCGCTTGAATATCCCTCTGCGTGACAAGGGGTTACACGCGCAGACATGAACTAGCCCGCTTCATCGGCCTCTTGTCAGCGGAAAAAAAAATCGGATGCTCTACTCGTGGAACCAGCTCACCGTGCGGTGATGCCATGGCAACCGCAATCCATGAGATAAGGGTTATCTCGTGGGATGATCCGAAAAGAGTTGTTTCATGGGAAACAAAAGTAAATTTGAGCATTTGTTCAGATATTTGCTTAATACATAACACAGGTAGCATACGAGGCGCTCTCATTTTAGTTATAAAAACAGTGTCTACTTACGACACTTTAAAAGGCCGCACTCTGTTATTTTTACTTTAATATCATCAGTTTTTTGAAGATAGATAAGGATGATGTATGGGGTGCAATAAAAAGACAAAAAGCCCCACCTGAAAAAAAACTGTGAGTGTTAAAATCTTAGAGAGAGATCTTCCAGGCATTACCACATGCGTTTGAGATACATGCATCAGTAATATCTCTTTGTAAATGTTAGTAACAGCAAACTGTCAAGGGAACATTACCACTATCATCCTACTATCTCAGACAGGGTCAGAGTTTTGTCAATGTAAGTTATTGAATTAATCAGAGAATGTACAGAACTCTTTAAGAGACCAGTTGTAATTTATGGGACTGAGACGTGGACAATATCGAATCAGGATGAAGAAACCCACAGAAAATTTCAAAGGAAGATCATACGGATAATCCACTGTCCAGTTAGAGAACGAAAGAGATAGATTATTACTCGTATAATGAACATGGAGATAAAAAAAGCATTCTAGAAGGGAAGGGTATAGTTAGATTTGCCAAATCACTGCGGCTGACATGGTTGGGTCAAGTAGAAAGGATGATAAGAACAGAATGCTCCAGGTGATACTGAATAGTGAGCTGGAAGGAGTTAGAAGAAGGTGTAGACCACGGGAGAGATGACTACAGGCTGTGGAGGATGATGGTTACATGTTGGGTGAAGAAATTAAGAAGAGCTGAACGGAGGCATGTCATAAAGAAAGCCAAGGCCCGCACCCGGGTGTAAAGCTGCAGTTGATGAAGTCAATCAGTAAAATTACATTAAACGGCGTGCACGTCGACTCCAGTCATTTAAGAATAATTTTCTCTCCGGGGACAGAGGGACGATTTTCCGAAAACCCAAAAAATTTCATACGACCATGTTGTTAGGGATGGTTTAGGCTCTTTACCCTTCCGGATTGATATATTGAGAGGGCGACAACCACATTTTTTCACGAATCTAGCGTTGGCACTAACTTAATATCGATCTCAGAATTTGATTAGTGACCGCATAATTTCAAAATATCCTGACTTTTATGTCATTATAGTAAAATCGCTACTTTTAGTGCTTTTCATCCCTCTCTTAAGGATATTATATAAATTTCCTTGCCTTTTGAACTCACAAAGAGAGTTTTAAGTCATCGCTTTTCCTTCATCTGTCGATTCCATGCATTCGATCTCCCTCTGATTCCGCAAAAGGGATCCCCAAAGGCATTCGCTAAGACCGACGGAAGAGCGATCGGCTCTCTGTAAGCTCTGATCCCGTCATCCCACGCTGTGCCGGCTCCATTTCTTTCGCCGTTTAATATCCTGGTCAGATTCCTCAGAGAATAATCCGCCTCCGTGTTCACCGACCTTCAGAGTCCTTTTCAATTGAAATCCGGGATTTCAGATTCCAGGCGTGACCTTTCTCAATCTCCCTCATCTACTCGCCAAAATATATGCCGGGACGAAATGCAAAAATGCTTAGAAGCTGAGGTATAATTTCTAATCTTTTTCCCACGTTCATTTTAAGGGGTGTACAGAAAGAAATACACGGATGTTAAACGAATTATGCTGGGAACCGCTACAGACTCGGAGGCTGCGCGCTAAGTTTAGATTATTCGAGAAATTGAGGATAGATATCTTGCAGAGCGACGCTGAAAAATATCATATTATAACCGCACTTTATTTCTAAATGCGGCAAATACGATAAATTGAAGAGTATGGGAACGGATTTCCGGATGGATAAGTATGGGAATTTGTTTTTTCCCCGCACGATGAAGGAATTGAATAAATGACGTAATTTGCATAAAAATAAATGACGAACATGCGTAATTTCGTTAGAATGTTTCCTTTTCATGTATCATTTGTGATGTCGCAACCTTTTTTTTTTTTTTGCTTCTCAAACAACAATAGTCATCTATAATCTTTAGAGATTTATTTACTCTCTTGTGTCCAATATGGCTGTCTTGCTAACAATCCCTTATTTACTCCCCCATCACCTTAGCGCCCTCAGCCCCCAAAACAGCAATATAAACATAAACATGAATATACGAATAAAAATACGCGAATGATCGCGACCTCTTGTTTGGCAGGCGAGAACGTTACCCCGCCGCCACCGAGGCCGGCGAGGCAAGTACTATTTACAAGTACTCTTCAATATTGTCTATGGAGAACAACCATATTTTCAATTCACGTAAAAAAAACGTGAAGGACTTTATAGAGGTGATATGAAATGGTAGGAGGTTAAACATCTTAGTAGCACAATATAAATAAAACCTTCTAAAAGCTTCGTTATTCGGTTGTGGAATAGGTACTCTATTCCGTGGCCTCAAGCCATGATAGTAAATATTACATAGCCATTGACATTTCCTCCTCTGATATAAAACATGCGTAGGGCTCTATAAACATATAAATATCTAAGTGGTAAAATACCCAGTCATCCATTCTTAGTCAACGTTTCGGAATTTAATGAATTCCACCTTCAGGGAAGAATAGAAGATAATATATTGATGGAATCAAAGGAGGGTACAGCACCTAGATCTCATAGCTCATGTAACAAATATCAATATAATTTTAGGGGAGATAATTATTACCTTTTGATTTTCATAATTACCTTTAGAATTTGGAATATGGCAACATCATTATTGCCACTTCATATTTGAATGAACCACACAACTTATAGTTATTGGAATAAACACAATAAAAGAACTTGAGAAACCTTAGTGTGATGACTCTAATAACCACCAACAGAGACCTCTACTAGTCGTCATGTACAACATGAAAACGGCATTTATTTTTTTGTGATAACAGAGCATCTCTTTGTCAGAAACAATTTTAAACATTAAAATGTAAATATGTATAAATATATACAGAAGTGAATGCATACATAATTTGTTGAAATATCAAAGAGGGTAGCAATTATTATTAGAGTTGTTACTATATGATATTTCAATCGCCCAAACTGACTAAATAACGTCGATATTTGTAATTGATTCATAAATCAAAAGGTTGAGATGGAAGATACTGTGAAAAGTCTGTTGATTAAAAGTCTCCTTCTGTATGTCCTTGAGATCTTTTCTGGCTGCTTGGTAACTCACTATTGTTGAGCCCACCCCATCACCATGGATTAAATAGATGCAACCCTCCTGGTCGATCGGGTTTCTCGTCTCCATGGATATCTGCAGCAACACACACACAAACATATCTCTCTAATTATATAGGCCTTTCTCTCATAGGCGGTTATTCCATTTAACGCCTCCGCGCCCCCATTAAACTCCATCGCTGCGTCCAACCCCCAAAGTTAATTAGCTATCGAGCGGTGACACCGTTCGGGATAAGCCCTCGTCATTTCCTTCAGACCTTTAAGTGAGAGATTCCGTGGCTTCATCGTGCCATTAAACCGTCATCACGCGACGCGACGAAAATAGAGGCAAGAAGATTCGTGCGACAGAGGCATGGATTCCTCTGAATTGAACTCACGGCTCCATCATCAACATGAGTCAACAATCCTAAGATTGGTTTGACGAGTTTTCTTTGTGACTTATATTTATATTTAACATATTGTTCGGTAAACTTCCTTTCGTATTTGCCGCCGAGTGGTGCGTTTTGTTTTTCTTTTGTTTTTTGTTGTGTGTTCGCCGTAAGAGGGCAAAGGGTTCTCAATTGTTGAATTAAGGTCAATTGTTGGCAAGTAAATACGGAGCGTGGGTGCTTCGGACATCGAGGAGGGCCTGCTTCAGAGACTACGTCCCAGCTCGCCATTGCATTATCGTCTCCGAATTTTCGTAAGTACCATTCGGCGGCATTACATTTCTAATACAGTCCACTTTTCACCTTTTTGAATATTAAACACATATGAAGCTCAAAAATTAAATGAAAAGTGATCAATTTAGATGGATTTTTAAACAATAGGTAATTGATCTTAATGTAAACTATTGACATTGGAATGGAGGTAAAATACTTCTTAGGTTTAGCTCGTGGTGTCCTTGTTCAGCCGAGTGACACCACTGAAAACCAGCAAACAACAATCCTTGAGGGTAAAATAGCAAGGAAAGGAACTAGTTCACCTTCCCTGTGTGTGTTTTTGCTAGTGGCTTAGCCCGAGTTGAGCTCTGATGTGAAATAATTTTGTTCGCAGTCGTATATTTTTGCAAAATCACTTATAGACTTATGCTAGTGGCTTTTTATAGTGAAGTATTTCTTCTCATTAAAATCCTTGGGACAGGACAGGTTTTCTCATATCCACTCCCCTCCTTTCACTAAAGATTCTAAAGTCATCTTAATTTTTACCCAGTGCATAGTAATTTCGGTGATATGACACGTACAATCATGACGAGGGGGAGTTATTGAATGCCCCGAATTACGGGAAATGCAGAGGAAACAAGTACAGTACTTTATATGAAATTAAATTTGGACCAGTATTCTATCAAATAATAATAAAAATGTATTGTAATGAAAAACAATGAAACAGCATTACTCAAATTTTATTTTATAAAAAATGTTTAATTTATAAATTCTATCATCATCATTAGTCAACAATTCTAAGATTAAAACCCTAAGATTGTAAAGAAAAAAATCAAACAGCATTACTCAAATTTCATTTCATAAAAAAATGTTTAACTTATAAATTTCATCATCAGCACAAGTCAACAATTCTAAGATGGGGGAAATATGATTTGATGCTTCCCTGGCGAATAATTTCGGTACACTCTTCTCGGGATTCCCACCGGGTTAATTTATCTATATTATTATTATTATTATTAATATTATTAAATTGTATAAGTTACAAGTTGGCTATTTGCCAGGTGGTAACAGTTTATAAAAAAAATAAAAAGAAAAACAAAAATATTGCAAATGAAAAATACATTACCAAAATGAAACTAGAAAGTGAATATTTAAAATTCAGTGATATTAATTTTCCAATATTAATTCTCTACACCTCTTCTTGAAAATCCTAACGTTGTTGGGGTAGGGCTTAAACAGTTCTGCAGGAAGTCTATTCCATTCCGTAATCGTCCTGTTGAGATACGAGAATTTCTTTACGTTAGTCCTTTGCGGCCGGCATTTCATCTTGTATTAGTGATCATGCCTACCAATATAGCTGGGGTATTCAATCGTCTTCCGTAGATCCCCCATGCCTTTTCCCCTTTCAGTGTGCGGAAGAGTGCGCAAAGCCTATTTATTTTTCTTCTCCGCCAATGTTTCAAGCGAATCAGCGCTGAGGATGAGCCCCGAGTTGGAACTTGAAACTTGGGCTAATATAGATAAATTAACGCGATGGGAATCCCGAGAAGAATTTACCCAAAATGCCCACAATCCTAAGATTGAAGAAAAATTTCTCGGGATTCCCACCGTGTGTGGTATTGGGTTAATTCTCCCAACGTTTCAATGGCTAAGTCTGCCATCGTCTTCAGGGGTTCACTTGTAATGGTACTTCTTACGTCTGACGGAGCATGAAAGATGCATACGCCTGTTTTATCTGCTAAAGTCGGCGGTAGCGGAGCATTGCTTGGACCTCGGTCATAGGATGGACTTAAAAAATACGAAGGTTTTGTGCCGCACTTCTAACTATTGGGATAGAATTGTGAAGGAGGCAATTGCTATTAGCCTTGAGGAGAAGATCTTGAATAGGGATATGGGCTTCCAACTGAGCAGTGCCTGGAATGCCATAATTAATCTCAGAGTAAGGATGGGGGAGAGTGCGCTTTGGCTACTGCGCATGTAGTCAAGATCCCGCACTTATATCACACACTTCCCGCACTTCTTCCCACATGAAGAGTAAGGATTCCCGCACTTCTTCCCACGATCACGTGGTAACCATGTTGACCACAGAATCTGCTACTGCGCAGCCTGAAAGCGCCCTCTACCCCAATCCTTACTCTGAGTAATTAATCGCTACATCCGCACTCAACAATAACGGCAAACAGGGATATCAATAAATAAATAAATAAGTACCGTAAGAAGTACCATTAACCAGTGAACCCCTGAAGACGATGGCAGACTCAGCCATTGAAACGTTGGGAGAATTAACCCAATACCACACCCGGTGGGAATCCCGAGAAATTTTTCTTCAATCTATACGCCGGGAAAACCTGAAATTTTACATCCTAAGATTGGTTTGACGCAGCTCTCCATTCCTCTCTCCTATCCGCTAGCATTTTCACTGTGTCATATTTCTTCTCTTTTACATCCTTTATATCCTGTCCTATGTAACTCATTTGGGGCTAAACTTCTTCTCTTCCTCCTGTCCTTCTACGATCATTTTCATCAGGCCATCACGTCTCATAATGTGGCCAACTAAGTTGTCCCGTCTTCTCCTGAATTTATTGGAAGACTTTTTCCCCACTCTTATTAACACTTCTCCATTACTTACACGGTCAATCCATTTTATCTTCATCACTCTTAATTAGTGCCACATTTTGAATGCTTCCACTCTTGACTTCTCTGCACCTGTCAACGTCAAAGCCTTGCTCGAATAGAGAAACATGGCGATATTATTACTTATTTAATTGAGTCTTCACATCGGTTTACAATTTATCAAACGTTGCGTACGGATGGCGAGAATTCACGTCATTTTTTCACGAACGTTCCGGACGGTTGACGAAGATTCTCCTCATTTAGGTGCGTCAACCTAAACAATTTTAAAGCGTACAAAACGTATTCGTAAGTACGTTTTCAGTTGTTGTTCGTTATTCATAAAGAATTGATGCATTATAGCGTTTGATTGGGTAAAGTTATATTCAAAACATTAGCTTTTTTAACCATGTTTAAACCAAAGGCATTACGCCCTAATAGGCACATATTTCCAATCTCGGCGTTCCTAGGAGTTTAAATACCCCGGTACGAAACGTGTTAAGCAAGCTACAACGCACGATTCAAAATTAAAAATGCCTTGTAACTTTATTGATTACGTTTACTATATTTGGCCTGCCTTGGTTTACCTTTATTAGCATAGAATTAGGAGGATATCTACGATGTTTCAATCATTTAAAGATTTCTTTGGGCAAAATTGTCTTGCATATTCGATGTTATTTTGACCCTTTTCCCGAATAACAGCGAACCATTCGTTTGCTAAAAATATACGAGTCCGAGCAAAATTGTTCCCTATCAGAGCTAAACTCGGGCGAATTCATAACTGAATGATTGCACACATACAGGAAAGGTGAGCTAGTTCCATGCCTTGCTATTTTACCCTAAAGGATTTTTCGCTCAGCTGAACAGGGACTCTACGAGCTAAACCTAAACAGTATTTTGCCTCGCTTCAAATTTAAAATGTCTACTTTAAGATTAATTAACTATTATTTCAAAGGTCGTATAAATAGATTACCTTTCATTACATTCTTGAGCTTCATATGTTCAATTTCAAACATCTACGTTCAAATGTGTTATTTCCATTGAAAATTCATTTTCGGACCTATCTCTGGACAATGAAACGATCAAATTTAGCAAAATTTCCAAGCTGAGGAGGTTTATATATTTTTATTTAATGTCAGAAGTCTTGATGGATTTTTTATGGCTCGTTACTGTTAAGTCGATTGCGATGGAGTTTGACCCCGTGACGCTTATTGTCATAAAGAGAAGCCACAACCCCAATAAAGTGCGGGGAAAATTTCTTAGGAAGGAGTTAGCAATAACTCGCTAAAAGTTCTCATATTTTTGAATCTCGTCTTCGCCCAAGTCAATTTAATGCCCCCTTGAAAAACTTCCTCGTCGTGTTTTTTTTATGATCTCCTTTCTTATCGGAGATTGCGAAAAGTTCGAAAGTTACAGCTCAATAGAGAAAAAGACGCAGTCCCAAATTTTTTATTCTTTTCCTAAAAAAAAGTGACCCCTTTTTTCAGGTGCCTATATTACTTTTGAGGTCAACTGGGTAAAATCCAATTTTTTTGCAGTGAACTTCTTCCATATGTTTCCTTTCCTTGTTTCCCCGCCGGCGTACTGCTTGGAATAATTTCCGTTGTACGCAAAAATATGGTCTTTACCAGACGATGAGCGCGGCCACTTGGCTTTCCGATATCCCTCTATGTAAGCATACGTATCGGACATTTCCCTTGATTTATTTTCTTATGAATGATTGTGTTGCTATGTTCCTGAAAATGCTATCATTTTGTTCAAATATTGTCAAAATATATCAGCTGAAGTATTTAATAATTAGGCTGTAAATAATTATAAATAACCTGGGAAACATATTGCTCGTTAATCAAACTTTATGGACTATGGAAAAATAAACTTTATTTTTCTCAAAGCAATTCTAATTGGTTTTCAGAGTCCAATATTTCTTTGATTAAAATGTTTAACTTAAAAATTTAACCACCATAACATAATTTAGAGGATTCATTCTTTCCTATCAAGGGATCATATTTTTTTCATTTCGCTAACGCATAATCGTTTGAGGTCAACAGGGTAAAATCCCATTTTTTACGGTGAATTTCTGTCATATCTTTCCTTTTCTTGTAAATGTCTGAATATAGAGATGAATATTTGTTAAAATTTGCCTGTATATTATTGATAAAACAAAACCTTTGATGAAGAAGCGAGGTAGAATACTTCCCAATTTAGCTCGAAGAGACCCTGTTTAGCCGCGGTGGAAAAATCACAAACAAAAGTCCTTGAGGGCAAAATACAAAGGAAATGATACCATTTCATTTTCCCTGTATGTGTGCAATTCTTTCGCTCTTACTTTAGCCAGAGTTAAGCTTTAAGTTCGCCTATATAAGCACGCTTTCGGATTGATATAGAGTATGATTCACTGGATTATATTGACACTATTAATGTGAATACAAACTACTCGAAAAATATTATGTCGGAAAGATCCATGCCATTGACTAATCTGCATCGTAATCCCTGGTGATATGTAGCGATTTGACTTTTGTAAATAGAAATTCAAAGACAAAGTTCAAATAGTTTGAATAATTTAATATTATTTATCGTTCCATTGAAATAGTTTTAGTGGAACAATATGTATTGTATATTGTTCCTACTCTCTCGATGCTGGAATGATCAGTGCAATGATGTCACTTTAATCAACCCAAGGCGTAAACCATTTTGTTGAAGCTTTTCTTCGTCCGAGTCCGTGTGTTACTCCTAAAATCATTTTCTGGATTAAAATGAATGTTTTTGTACACGCATTTCAGTGTAAAGGGTCCTCTTAGGAGATAAAAATTAAATATCCAAGCATCGTTTAAATCTCCAGAAAATGTAGGTATTCATTTTGAAATACAAAGTCGCGTAAGAATCTACTTTTGTTATCATTGATCGGCGAAGAGAGAAATGAATGAAAGGGACGATCAAGATTTGGCGGATATCAGTTTGTGTTTAATTAATTGCGTTCCATCCACCACGAGGAATTTCCATTAAAGCATCGGGCCTTCCAAAACGTTCAATGTTGATTTTCTCTCTTCCTCTGTTGATTCTCTTTTATTCATTGGAACTGGATAAATTAATGTTTGGCACTGAAATCCTGCAAAATTGCATAATTTTTAGGATAAGTTAGACGACCATTTAAAACATGGATGATATTTATGTCTTTTCTCCATTTACTTTTTTTTTCATATCACCCCGAATTTAAAGGGCTACATTGTTCATGAGTATCCTTAACTTGGCTCTTGTAAATTTTTTAGATTTTTTGTTCTTGGCTCTTGTAGATTTTAAATTGTAGGCTTTTAGATTTTTTTAAATACTGATCTCGTTTAAAAAATAGTCGGAGATGAATGCCAATTAATAGATTTTTGGAAGAAATCACAGAAATGTCAGAGGCGAACAGTATTTATTTGCAAATGTTGCTCTCATTCTTGCTAATATTGTTTAGGCTCATTTTGAAAATATATTTAGAATTAAATTAAATTCTTTTCCATTCATATATTTAAGTAATTTCGGTTACATTTTTGTCATTTTTAACGCAAATGAATACGAAATACATAATTTTCTGTGATTTCAGTAGTTTATTTCCAAAGTGGAAGGGAAATTTACTTTTTCAAGGCAGAAAAAAATAACCAACACCTCTTCCTTTACCTCGATTTCACCTGATAAGACTCACCTTTGACTTTAAAAAGAAAAACATAAACGTGTAAAAAATAAAGTAAAGAAACTTAATGAGAATTCGAACCGGATTCGATTTAATGAGAATAAATTAAACATCCTTTCCACCCAGAATTAACCAATGGCCTAGAAAATGTATTTTAAACAGTCAACGCCAAAATTGCATTTAGCAACAGAAGCATTAAATTTAAACACTGATAAGGGAATACAAAAGACAAAATTGACGCATGCAATAAAACGGCAGTTATCAAATTTCTTGCTCCTCTTGTGATAGTTCATACACTCGTAGAGGAATAAAAACTAGAACATACGGCCCATTATAAAATGATAAATGAAGAGCAAACTTAGTGCATGTCCACAGTAATTTTATTTGGTACGACGAGTTTCAGCGACCTTACTTCGCTATCATCAGGTACAAAATACCATATTTTCGTCAAGAAGTCATATACATATACGATCATGAAAATGGGAGGGGTATAGTTATGAGTCGGTGGAAGTGGGAGAGGGGGGGGGTTGGGGGGTAAAGGATGGGGGAAGGGGGTGGGGAGGTGGTTGGGATACGTAAGGATTTGGGGTTCGGTTGAAGGTTTGAGAGGGGGGAGGGCTAACAGCGGGGAATGACTCAGGAACTCAATGTCATTCAAAAGATTTTCCTTGCGTTTTCTCCTCCTGGTGATCTCCCATTGCTCGAGTGCGTCGAGCCGACGTCCTTTTCCTTCGAAGGCCAGTATTTTAGGTTGGAAACTGCATGAATGGTTCTCGTTGATAAGGTGAGTGGCTAGCTGGGATTTGGTGTCTTTCTTATCAAAGCATCTTTTGTGCTCTGCTGTCCTCACTTTGAAATTCCGACCAGTTTGACCTACATATGTTGAATCACATGAGTCGCAGCTGATTACATAAATGCCGGATCTTAAAAGAGGGTCCAATTTATCTAATGATTTGTCAAATAATTTTTTAAGCGTCACTAGGGAATAAAAACAGAATTCAAAACGGTCTCTCGGGAAGCACTTGGAAACTTTGTATGACTCTTTACCTACGTATGGTAGCTTCACCCACTTCTTTGTGTTTGAGGTCTGCTTAAGGTCTGTGATTTCTTTAATGGCTTTTTTCCTGCGTGAATTCTGCAATATCCTCTCAATTAGATACCCATCGTAGCCGTTAACAGAAGCGATGTGATGAATGTGGTTTAGTTCTTTGGCAAATTTCTTGCTCCTCTTGTGATAGTTCTTACACTCGTAGAGGAATAAAAACTAGAACATACGGCCCATTACAAAAATAACAGGCTAGAATAATCTAGCATTGCTCAATTTTTACTCCATGCAGGACATTAAACCTCAAGAGACAACCTCAAACTATTGAAACAAATACCCAATCTCTTACGAGGCAGAAAAGTTTTACTTAAATTCACAATCGTGAAATGGATAAATAAATTAAGCGTGGTTTGAAAAAATCCTATATAATCGGTGTGTGACTCCTAGGGTAAATGTCATCGTAACCGCTTTGATTTAAAGAAAATGGAAAGTGAAACATAATCAGGGGCGAGTGTTAACTAAAACGCAATAGAACGAATAATCTGGGTAAATCAATATGGAATTCAGTTAAACTGCATTCGTCGATGTCTACATGCATTTTTTTGAAATATGTCTAAGTGTATTCAAAATTAATGTGAGTCTTATCTAAAGTCCTTAAAATGACCCAATTCTTGCTCAAAAATTCACGCGGATCAATTTTGGTATACATTGCATGTGTGGCCCTTAGGAGACGTTTTAAGTGTTAAAACGTTTAAACAAAGATTTAAATAGAAAATGAAATAATGTATTTTAAAAATTAACCTTGCAAATTTTTAATATACCTTTGTACCACCCGTGTGCTTATTGTTGCATCATACGATAATGAATTTAAGTAAACATCAGTTACTGTCTCGTTAGTGGTTGGGTGTTTATTTGACCAAAATGGATCCAAATGGTTTTTGTAAGGAATATAACAGATGTAAAATGATGCTTATAATCATAGGTCGGCCAAGCGATTGAACCTATCCTCAATAATGTATGTTATTGGGGTAAATCACGCTCTTATAAGTACCTTGTAGAGCAAATTTAATAGCAATGGTAATAATTTCTCTTTAAAAGTAGATAAATAGCATTACTTCGTCGAGATGCATTTCCTTGTCATGTGTCGTCCAAATTTATTGAATAAATTGCTCTAATATTTTTCTACATACAACGCACGAATTAACAAATAATGACCTGCAAATATAGCATGGCAGAAACATTACTTTTCCGTTGCCCGCGGCCAACGATTGGATGTTTCTTTTTTTATAATGGCCTTTAAAGGTCAATCCAATGCCTCCAGGTACCATTAAAATGCCAGCCTGCATTCTCGAAGTTCAGCATTGCGTTTTCTCGTGAATGGAAGGGATGTGTTTCGTACATAGGCAGCAGAAAATCTGATAAAAGAATGTGACCTTTGAAGATGTTTTACCTGCATTTTGGCCCATCGAAAGTCAATTTTCATTACAAACCTCTGTCATGTTTTATAGAGGCATTTGAAACAGACTACGGCCAAAAAAATACAAATACATTTCCTTAAAAATTAGCTGTACTTTGTGGATTTATTGCGTATTTCAGTTTCACAAAGTATCTTTCTGTAGTTGATCATCAAATATGCATTCAATTTCAAAGGATTCAAATTTAAAAAAAAAACAATTCTGAGTGCACAAATCCAGATAACCGATCAGATATTGTGATGTTATACAATTAAATATTTCAGATATTGAATTTAATTTTACAGTATTGATTTCCTTAAGATTTTGTTTCATTTTTCTATTTTAATCTTAGTTAAAAAGAATGCCAATTTTTAAAAAAAATCTCGCGCGACCTACACATGCATGCACACCAAAAATAATGCGCTTGAAATTTCGTGCAAGCATTGGTCATATCCATAGAAATCATAAACGAATATGCATTTATTTGGAATAAATTGAGAGATATTTCCAAAAAAAATCGTATAGACCTAAAAAAAAATACGGTTTAACCCTTTCTAACCCAGAGGTGATTTTGGGACAAATTATATTTCATGACATCTCATTTTAAAAATGTGGCCATTTTCTACTCAATCATAATAATTGCGGCAGCTACGAATTTCACCATTAAACTTTACAGCAGGGATGGCAAAAGAAACTAAACGAAAGTCGTAACCAGTAAAGTTTCAATAGTATCGTTCCCGGGAGCGAAACGTATGAAAGAAACGGAATGGTATTAAACCCGAGGACTAAACTCGGGGTCGAAACGAAATCGGAGTCATAACTACTTCGAGTCGAAAGTACACTAAAACTCTGGGACGAAACGAAACGTAGATAATGTTTCGCACCGGAGGGACCACGTGCTTTACCTTCGAAAAGTTTAGTTTCGACACACAAATCGAGCACGAAGTGTGGTTGAATGGAGTAGAGGTTCGACATACCGCCATTAGATGCATGGGGCACTCATATTGTTACCACTAACAGGAGAACAGTGAACACGAACTGGCCATTAGATTTTCAAGCTCGGTGTTTTAACCTCACTGAACGTATGTCAAACTTAATGGGTCGAAACTATTCCTTCTTTTACCCCTCCACTCAACTTCTGGGATCGAAACTTAACTGTGAGCAGCGGAGTTTCGATTAATTTAGTTTCAATCCTGAGAGTAAAGTTTTGTACCGGGTGGAAACTAAACTCCTTGGTGATTTTAATTTCGTGCAGGAAAGAAACTAAACCTAGGCCGCGTATATTCGCTTCCCTTCGGGTCTAAACGAAATATTTTCTTTTCATTTCACTTGCCATCCCTGCTTTACAGCAAAAAAGAACATGTAGTTTAAATCATTCCTGAATAGAGTTGAAAATATATACATTTTTGATGTTACTTAGATACAACATTGGGCTATGATAGCTTAAATGAATTCACGATTGAATCACCCCGACATTTCCTACCAAAGTGGCTGTTTTAATGGTCACCTGATTCTATTCCACTTACCTTCATTCTTAAATGAATGCGATTCCAATGACCTTTAAGCTCGGCATCACTCACCTAGTTACTGGATTACCCAATTCACCATTTCCAAAAAATATGATTAACTTAAAAATATTTAGAGTATCTACCTATAGTGTCGGGAAAAATGTTTGCTGAAATCGATCAATCATTGCCATTTTTTGTTTTTCATTCATTGTCGGGCAAAGCTCGCCAATCAATTGTTGTGGAAACAGCCCATTGTTTCGCAGGGACTGACGTGTTCGGGTTAACAAAGGGACGAATCAAGAACTCATTGTTGCGTGCACCATCCCTGTGGCGTTCTATATAAGATGGCGAACTGAGTGAGGGAAGCATTGGGTCAAATACAAAGAGACTATTCGGGCGAAACCTGCTGCGAATTCTGGGAAAAAATACGTATATATTTCCTCTTGCCTGGGTCGCGTCCTGACCTCCAGGCCCTGTCTTGCATCCTTCAAACTCCGTCATCTGGTGGGTGTGGAGAGCTCTTCTGAATCGGTGAGGGTATGAGTGACTTATCGCTCATCCACACACATTTGGAAGCCCTGTCGACGAGACGTTGTGTATGAGGTGTGGTGGAAAGGAGATTATTGGTGGCGGGCAAAAGCGGGGAGAAGGCTCACGAGAAGGGGATCGATACGTAAAATACGGTAAACTACAGCACTGCTTCTCCGAATACAATGCAGTGAATCAGGAAATCCGTGTAAAGCTATTTTTTTCATAGCAATATTAAAGCCGGAACTCCCTGTTTTATCCTATGGAAATGAAATCTCACGTGAGCTATTCTGCATAAGATCGATTGTTGACGAGTTCGCATTCCGAAAATTCATCGATAGTAATAACACAAACAGCTGCAGTTCTTCACATTATTTGTAGCGCCGTAGGATAGCAGTTCCGGTAAACCATGTTCACCCTAACCACCCAGTTAAAATCTAATTAATTTTTTTACGCATTTGTCTATGTTTTGAGTGTAGTGCTATTTTTATGTTAGCAGAAACTTAAAATTAACAAATTTTACAGGAATCAGAAAAACAGTAATTTTTCACATCGTGAAACCATATTTTTGCAGTATATATCAATCAACTTTTTTACTTATATTTTTAATGATTTTAATTGTTTTCGTTTTCATGAACAACATGAAACATATAAAAACATATAACAACATGAAAAAATATCTGAATACATTCACCCAAATTAAAATAAGCAATAGACATATCAATAAACAATTAAATCAAGTAACTCAGTCAGTATAAATTAAATTTCTGACATGGGAAAAGTTTTAAATCAGAAGAAATCGAAATTTCGTTTACGCATTGAGAAGGTAGTACATGGACATTCCAATGGCATGGATGGGGTAGAAAGTCATTTAGTACAATATATCAGTTGCTAAGGTTGACGGAGTTTGTACGCTAATATTAGCTTCGCAATATTGGCAAACATCTTTCTTTTGTCTCATGTAAAATTCACATTTTGTGACTAACTACCTTTCTTATTTCAACGCGTCAACTGACTCTGTCAGCATTCATGGTTCACTGGAAAGTAAGTGTTAGATGGTCTTTCTCTTGAATATTTCCAGTGAAGCACTGCTTGGGCAAATCATTTCACAGCTTTGAGTTTGCAGTGGCGTATATCGTGAATGTAGATGGAAAGAGTTTTAGCAAGATTTTCAAGTAATTAACGTGCTGGATGGTTTCGTTTTAGTCTTAGTATGGCTCGGGTTGCCTTCTTCTTTGCCATGGTTTGGGTCCCTACCGCTGTCCCTATCACATCCCCGGCGCGTTCCTGATTTCCTTGGAAACCACCCCTACGCTCCACCGCACGCAATTACCATTCAAGCGATTGGACTTTTCGATTCGGCCGTTTGCCGCAAGAGGGACTCCTGTCTTTGATGGCCCCCAGTTCAATTTTACCCTCCGCGCTGAAATCGGTGGCCATTTCCTACGGATTCTCGCTGAGTAGGATTCAATGAGTTCGGATCGGGAACGCTTGCGTTAAAAAAATAGAAGACACGCGAAATAAAATAACAAATAGTATTTGTTGACGATATACGGAATTTGAGGCACTATCCTATCCTATTTTGAAAGAAATGCAAAGAATCCCCTCCGTACTTTTATTTTTATTAGTTATTCCTTTCCTTTTTTTTCGTTCTTTCGGATTAAGTCATTTTTTTCTCAAAGTTCGTCGCTGCGGAAGTTTCATCCGCGGATTGACTTGATCTCTTGCCCGTAAAGTTCGTCCACCGTGTTGAAGGGTACCTTTCTATCGAAGGTCGATTGAGTGGTAAAAAAACAGGAAGGTCATCGATATTTGTAGGGTACGAGCCACTTTTGCCTCGATGTTTTCTGTTTGGATAGAGATCATCAACGGATTCGGAATGGCTTTGGCTGCAATAAAAAGTTCACAGAAGGTTTCATGGGATCACCGTCAAGAATTTTTTTATAAACCGTTCACCGATAGAAAACTAACATTTCACTATTGATTATTATATAATCAACATCAGTAACTAGTTACTCCCCGTTAGGAAATTTTTCTCATCAATCGATTAAATTTTGGTTATTGTAACAAAGGTTAACTAAATTCTTCTTATCATCTATGTTAAATCTGCCACGAGAAATTTTATAATCGTGTTTTTACCATTCTCTTATGCATTACCATAGTTGTTTTGCCACCGCTTCTCTTTCGCTAAGGAGTAATACTCTTATAAATTAAACATAGACATAATAAACTCTCGAGTTCTACCACGATAAGTTCGTTTTCATTATTATTAAATTATTACTCCGTCTTAATTACGTTGGCATAAAAATGACTTTAAATGGGCAAAACTCTTCAGAAACGTACCACTAAGAACTGAGTAACATTAAACAATTTTATATCAAAAATATTCATATCAATATTTTGTAGATTTACGGATTTCAAAGTCACAGAAAAAAATTGTAAAAGCGTACTTAAGTGGTTTTTGACGGCTCTTCGTACTATGGTGCTACTGTTTTTGAGTACCTACGGAAAAGCTTTGGTATTATGATAGAATATATTATGTAATAGCGTATTTTTTTTATCAGAGGCTACTATTTTATTTAGCAAAATATAATCTCAGGACTTCTGCTAGGGCATCGTTTGTAAAAACAAATCTGTCCACTCAACGAATGAGGAAAAAAACTAGAATCGCTGTCAAACTGAGCAGATTGGAGGGATACGAGCACTCTGAGCATTTGAAAATTTAACTTGACCCGGACGGTAAAATTGTGAGTGGCCTAGCTAGACTTAGAGTGTGCTCTAGATTTTTTTTATCTAAGTCAAACTTTCGGTCCATGGTTTTTCGCTCAGCACTCATGGGCATTAAGGTAATTTAACAGAATATTAGAGACAAGGACATGGTACTCAGATTAATGAAAACAGATTTTATTTTATTCGTTGATCCCGCTTAGGGCTGGGATAATTTATATTGTATATCTGAATAAATGAAGTGAGCATCGTGTACCCTCTATATTATTTCTACTGTATGGATACCTTTTCCTCAACTTATACGAAACCAAAATCTACAAATGAGGTACCAAAATGCACAGAATTTATCAGAGAACATGCGACTGCATATCTTACTTCCTAAATATTACTATTGTTTCCTAAAATTGGTTTTAAAAAACTAAAAAAAATCGATTAAAAAAAACAATATTCGATTCCGGCTAGATTGTCCTCATCCCAAGAATACAGTTAACGCCGTCGAATCCCACCATGCCTTTTAATTTGACTCGCAGACAATTTCCCATTAAAGTTTCCTATGCGATGACTATGCAAGGCTCAGGGTCAGACTTTGCAAAGAGCTGGCTTATTCCTGCCTGACCCTGTATTCTCTCATGGCCAACTTTATGCAGCATTCTCTAGGGTAAGATCTTTTCAAAATATTTTTGTAAATATTAAGGAAAACGCTAAACAAGTATTAACAGAGGATAGTGTAATTACTTCCAATGTTGTGTTTAAAGAGGTCCTCTGACCTCAATTTGTACATGAACATTCCAATTAAATTTGTACATGAGACCCTACCTTTTTTCTACATTTTAAAATTAAAAAAGCGCCTATCCCTCTGTGGACCTGCATTGAAAAGAGCGGGGGATGCCCGCTGGGAGCGGGCGTATCACGCTCGTATTACTATATTTTTCTGTGTTTTCAATCATTTTCTCAAACAATATTTCATGGGTTAGTTTTCACAATTGTCTCAAAAACATTTTGCCGTGAAAATAAGGCATTCAAAACTTCTACCTCTCTAGGTTCTTCATGAATGTGTTTACAGTCTTTATAAATACCCTCTTGCAATAACTTTTCCACCGATTGCATCGTAACTTGATAACTGACGAAGAAAATATGCAAAATTATGTATGGAACCAACTAGAAGGAAGGGTTACCTTTGCAATCCTCGGCTACATAACTTCATGAATTACGTTATATCATCAAAGCGAATAACTCCATGTACTACAAATTATTTCCCTTGCAAGGAGTCATTACTTGTTTGATATTTTGGGTCCTATCTTCCTCTAGGGCCTGTTTAAAAGCTCATTTCATCCTAGCTTAGTTTCTATTAATAGGCAAAGGGTTTGATAAACAGCTCAAATTAGCTAAGAATATTTTTCATGAAGATATTCAAAATGAAAAACAGGTAATCTTCCTGGAAAATAATTTAATTTCTCGCTAACCTATACTCATTTCTGTTTCTCAGGTACAGCTATAAACCTCATCCTTACTTTTATCACACAAGTTGAGATAAACAACATTTTCGGAAAGTTATAATTACATATCTTAGTTATAGATGGAAAACTTCCTCAAATTACAATTATGGACATAAGGATCTTTATTAAATTTTCTGAACAACTGCAACAACTTTTACACAAACGTGTTGTGTGTTGCATGTGTTTCGTGTGCGCCAACTCGAAGAAAAACAAGAAGAAGGAATCATTTTAATTAAAGAACATTCAAGTAATGACAAACGAGAGGAAACTACATAAAATGGAAGTAAAACAGAATGGAGTAGATAAATATTATTTTTGAAAAGCTTATAGATGAAAAAGAACCACTTAAGTCTATGTAAATCCATCTCCAAATCTGAGTACGTAAAAATAGCGTTTTTCACGCTTTACAAGGCATAATGAAAATAAAATCTTAATTAGCCGTGTAAAACATGATTAATTTTAATAATGGATCTGTTTCTAAGAAAATATTCAACCAAACCAAAGAAACCCTTGCAATTACTTACCCTTTTTACAATTACTCTTTTTTGGACTAGAAAAAAATTGTTGGTTTGAGACGTGACTGGGCGAAATTTCTTCATTTTAAATTTAAAAAAACTGGTCCTTAGTAAACTCACATGTGAAATTTACTTTTGGTCATTTTTTATGCATTGTAATGCAAACACAATACAATTTCACTCTGAATATTACTACTTTAATAAATTTTACAGTATACATTTCATACGTCAATAAATAATTCTAAATTAATAATTTATAGTACATATTTTAGAAAAATGGATTATGGGTTCTCTCTGTATGGATTGCATAGAGACAGACATTTGAAAGTAGCTATATTAGTCTAGCATATTGTTATAAGTTCAGTTTAAAAGACGTAACCAGGCACACCATTTAAATACATCAATCGTGCATTTTTCATTTGATTATAAATTTTTAAGAAGTTAAATGACGGATCTCATTTTTAATTAGCTAAGTAAACTCTTATAAAATCAGCATACTAAGATTTTTTGTCGCATCTCTGTAAGAGATTAAAAAAATAGCCATTACCTTATATTTTTGTTATCTATACACATTCAATAAAGCTGAATTTTACTTTAGTCGCCCATTTGAACGTCAAAAACTACTGTACAATTAACAACAATTTTAGAAGACTTGAGTAAAAAAATTCAGAATCTCCTTAAACTTTGTAAATGGAAAGGTTCATTTTGCTACATCTCTAGGATGTATTTTGTATTTTACTTTCCTTTTTTAACCCATTTTTCAGGCACTATTAAGCACTATCTTAGACGTAACCTGGAAATACAAATAGAGAAGGCGATAAAAATCTTCTGTTGACTGAATACTCATCCGAAAACCGAAAATACATGTTTAAGTCATTAATGTTGATATTAACTTTTATCGTCTTATTCTACGGCACCATTTACAAAAAAGGCGTTTCAGCAACTTCACTTTGAATTTATATTATCCGATTAATACGAGAGTGATAGGGTGGGCAGGCTACTAGGGCTTTTAATGTGAAAAACACCATACCTTTTTAGCTGCAAATAACTTTTACATAAAGATATACGTCCCATACCCGCCATCTTCCTTCAATCTTTTCCTCCGTCATAAAACAGTATTCGAAATCTCCGCGTGGGTTACGTAATGTCCCTCTCTTAAATTCCAAACATCTTAACCCTCAACAATTTTTTTAGCAATAGACAGCAAAACACGCACTGGGGAACTCATTTCTTGAAGGTCATTACTTCACCTTCCGTCTGAGGGGAGATATTAAAGGTTGCAGGAGATGATGTATATGTATATATAGGTTCGCAGGTGGCGAGGGAATATTTTTGGAGTTGAATAGAGGTCTCCTCCGTGGTTTTCCTCCGACGTTAAAATAATGGACGGCTGTTAAAGTTTAATGGGATGCGGAAATGGTCGTCAGAGAATAATCCGCGTTCGACCGAGGTTCCCCATTTGACTCATCCTTCCCTTCCTTGTTACAGCCTATCGCACCTCACAACGTCCTTTCCGGTTTCCTACACGTTATATAAAATATATTCCCTCTCGGAGGCACCATTAAATGATGGAGGACTTGCTACTAGCGGCTAGGAAAGGGATTTTCTATTTTACGACGGAGGAATTTCAATCATTTCACGACGTCCACGCGCGGGAAAGATTGATGAAAACTTCACAGCGGAGGCAAGATGAGTTAATGGCTTTAAAAATTGTTTCTATAAGAGTTTAAATGTAAGTGGATTGTAAATAATTGTTTCATAATAACGTTCTATGAGGCAATAACATTGCAAGATAGTAATTTCATGGGCTGAGTGTTGTTCAAGAGAGAGTTTCAGTTTTCAGATTGAGAGTTCAAGATAAAGTGATGAATGAAAACTAGCGAGAACGAAAATATATGCTATAAGAATAGGACCATTTCAGTGGATGAAAATACATCTGCTTATCTAAGCTCTTAAAAAAATTACTAGTGTATTTAATGGCAAACTGAAAAAAAGATAATTTTTCATATTCATTTATGGGTACCGTAAAATTTGTGTTTGTGCTATAAAAATTCATAAACTAAATGGAAAATTATTTTTTCTCATACTCATTCATCTGGGAAATACATAAATTGTCGATGGCATTCCATTTCATGATAAATCCCTAAACTAAAATTAAATACTCCGCATAACGAAAACAGTACGGAAACAAAGGAGGGAAATGCTTCCCATTAAAATTATATACCTTTTTATTGTCTTTTCATTGCTCATAAATTAAACGCAAACCTTTATTATTTTTAGTACCAGCATATGTCATCAATAGAAGCAATTGTTTTATAGCAACATATGCGAAAGCTTTTGAGCAGTTCAGATGCAATGAAATTAAATTTCTCAATATTTTTAGAGCTTCAAAAATATATTTAGCTCCACACGTTTGCTATTTATATATTTTTATTTTTTATTTGTTTTTGAGTTTTCTACTAAATTCCGCAAAATTTATGGAAGGACTTTTGTATTTAATGATCATTAGAAATTTTTAAAATTGTATTCATTCCTCAATGGTTTTATTTATTGTATCTTTGGCAGTAGATATATAATTCACTTTTTCAATATACTTATTAGTGATAACAATCAGTTCCTATCACCAGAAAAACCCTTTGTCGGTTAGTATGCGGTTTGTATATTTGAAGTGCGGCCTTCAAAAATATTATATTTCCTAGCTTTAGTTTTTTGTCGTTATAGTTTAACAACAGCAAAGCAACGGTTTGAGGGTACAAAAAGAACACAAGAACACCCACTCATTTTACTCTGAGAAGCGGATACTAGATATGGTTGGGCAATTTGTTTTTCTAATTTTATCCCCAATGGCTGAAAATAATTGACTGATAAGTATAGATGAAGATGTATTATAAATCTAGCTTATATAAATTTAATCACAGTTGTTTCGATTGGCCATTCGGTTTTTGGTTGGCCATATACATTTTATTGTCATGTTATCATGATTCGATCTCAAATGTAGAAGTTGAACATTTTATTTTTAATGCATTTTATAAACGCAAAATCTTATATTCATCTTCCTTTCGTTTCAGGTATGAAGATTCACCCGTGTTAGATGTAATTCCGAATCCTATGCTTCTCTTGAAGTTGGTGGCCTCATTTCTTGCCAGGAAAGTACATGATTCTCCCTCTTTGGTATACATTAGACGAAATTAATGCTCTTTCCGTGTTATGATGACCTACCAAAGTAACTAAGTTTAATAATTGTGATAAGCGATGCCTTAGATGAAATAGTCTAGCCTGTGGAGCCATTGGAAGAAGTTGATTTAAGTATGTATTACAACTTAATTACGAGGAGTAACTTTCGTAGAAAATTTTTCTTGGTGAAAAGTTCTCCTGACTGCCGCCGGGTCAGGAGCTGGAATGTTTGTCAATGATTGTTCAAAAATTTATGCATTTAATTCAACTAATCATAAAGTGATCAATTTTTGTAATAGCATAATATATTTTATAGAATTATATATTTTTATTATCAATATGATAAGTAACATATAAGTGATCAATTTAGTACATATATAAGTAATATTTTGTGTTTATGTCGATAGGTTTTTGCATATTAACATATCCACAGCCTCACTTTGAACTATAAAAATTGCTAGATTTAATGATGCAGAACATTCGCTTGTGTTAAAAATATTGGCCCTGGACAATGTGTGATTTTTCTCGAGTTTAAAGAGATGTTATTAACAAATAGAAAATCAAACTACTAACTTCAATATTGAGAGGTAAACCTCAAATGATTTGTATATTGATTAAAAACATTTATATCGATGGCTAAGTTCTAACAACACCAATCTCAAAAATATCAACCTTTCAGGAGATCAAAATAAATGGTTTACATTTTTAATTGTAGACTGACATTAATAACCAAAAATTCATAAAAGTGAAAAAGCAGCATACATTTGCAAACAAAGAGTTGTTTTTTTTGCTTGAATTTTATTCTTTTAATGTCATTGCACTTTGTCTAAGTTTCCTGTTTCAAACCGGCCAAATTTTGAGACACGTGTTGTTACAACTTAGACATCGATGTATTGTTTTAGGAAGAGAACCGACAAAAAAAACAATACGAAGTTGGTTATTTACAACCGTACACACCATGCTCTAAATCGCGTATCTCCTTTCCTTAGCACCTACCTCCTTGATAAAATAGAAACTGCGAATGGTAATTTCCACACTATAATATGAAGCTGCACTGCCGACCATGTTATCTAACGATTTGATCGTTGGATCCTTCTTCCTCATAGAATGGTCCTCCAAGATTGTTAGAACATTAATTGCGTAAGCTTGGTTTCGTTAGTAGTAGGACCCGCCCGCCTCTGTGACGGTGCGGGATTCCTCGTCCCCTCCCTTCCTTTCCTATCCTTCCTCTGGAGGTGTCGTCGGGCTCTCATCGCGGCGATGCCTCCCATCCTTATCCTTCCTCTGTCCTCCCCCTCTCGAAGTGGCACGGGCGTCTCGGAACTTGGTTCCCGGCCCTCGAGAGCGCATCCTTTGCGGGGCCTGCCCTGGGACCCCCGAATCCACTGCCGACCATGGTTTCGACATTCTTTGTACTCGAACTTGAGGATCCTGAAATGCAATATTGGTATTCCTTTCATTAAGAACAAAAACCGAGCGAAACGGAAAAAATACACGGACAAGCAAAATCGTTCATAATAGAACGAAGAATCCATTAAATCATCTCAGGCTTGACGTAGTGGAAACAAGATATATCCATGATACAATAATCAGCGGCGCCGACTACATTTGGCCTGAGGGGGCCCGCGCCCCCTTAAAAATTCGTTATGGGTGTGAGGAAAACATTTTCCAGGCTTGTTGATTTTCCCCGGAGTGTCCAGATATCGAGATACTAGTTATCAGGGTTCTAATGTTGATCATATGACTCCTGTAAAATTCTTAAAAAACTTAAAACTCACTGCTTATAAAATTTCCCGGGGCAAGATCCCCGGTTTGGGCCAATATTTTTAGTAAGTCAGCACCCCTGAAAATAATATAAACTAAAAATGGTTATATCCACACTTTAATATAATACTCCACTACCGACCATGGTTGGAACATTCTATTCCATTTTCAAGGTGAAGGTGTGGAATTACCTTTGTAGTCTATGTTTTATCATGGATATATCGCATTTTCATCTAGTGAAGCCTGAAGCGATTTTATGCGTTCGTGAAGCTACTTCGCTTTGCATTTTTTTGCAGGTGCATGCAGCTGTTTTATTTTCTTTTACGTGTTTCGCCGAGCAAGACTCAGTTCGCGGACCTTATATTCCAACGGAGGAAGTAGTTGAAGCGCGTGATATTTCACTCCTCGCAACTTGGTCGCAAGGACGGACTTGACGAACTGTTGCCATCACGGTCGACTGCGCACTGTAGGACATTGAATCCGTCCTCGTGGGACAGTCGCTAGTGCTGGCTGTGTGATCGACAACAAAAAGTCGAAAAAAAAACATTATGCCTTTTGAGTCGCTGCACTTTTCTTTGCTTTCTTTTATTTTTTTATTTGCTGTTTGTTTTGTAAGGTAGGTACTAGTCCTCGGCGTTACTTTCCGGCTGTTCCTGGTATGTCGATGCATAACATAGATCCTGAAGAAATAGGGATGCGTTTTATAGTCCTATCGATGCATTAATCATCATTTTAAGCCATGTGGTGTAACGTTTGATGGATTAAATTGTTGCGATAACATTCTTTTCCATTTTCTATTTATCTATATTTACGTGAAATATTAATGAAATCACTGGCCTCGATGAAAAGCCGTTTCGTGAGTCGTGATCATCATCTTCATTTCCCGTTAGAACTGTAGTACAATCAGTCTCAATTACGCAATGATTCAAACCTGAGGCTGGTTAGACTAGGTGAGGGTAGAGCTCACCCCATACTAAGTCACATGTGAGTGAAAGCCACAAAGTCAGGGCAACGGTTTATGGGTAAAACTCAAAATATTGTGTACAATAAATTATTAACTTGAATGGAGGACAAATTTCTCATAGTACACTCAAACTGCAGTTTATGCGCTATACCGTGTGAGCAAGTAATAAATGTTAGGCAAGTAAAAATTAGGCTAGTGTTTTCTTTATATTTATATCCTTGGTATTGAATGACTTCTCAAACCATTGATGTTATTTCGGCTCTCTCTCCGTATTGAAATGAGAAAAATGCTATCCCCTGACCATTTCAGGTTAACCGTTGTTCACGCACCTAATATATAAGTTTCAATCCTTCCCTGATTAATTTACTACTAATGAGGGAAACAAAATTTAGTCTAGGCCTTTCAGCTGAAAATATTCACAGACAGCAAAAATTTTTATTTTTATGGATTTTACCGCATTCTATAATTGTTACCCGTCTCATGACTCAAACCGAAAGATGCAGTAGAATCCGTCATTTTTTATCTAAGTAATCTTAGTTAAAACAGGTTTTTTTCGTAATTATTTTCAAATGTCTCTCTCTAAATAAAAGAATCGCGCATTTTTTATCGTAAACGTGATAAAATGCAAATCATATCACCCGATCTCTACCCCTGCAATTAACTCTCACATCAGCGGTGTTGCAATTGCTCAATAACATCCTCTCTCTGATTACACAGTCGGGTACGTAATTTGGTGAATTAATTGGATACCAGTAAACACACCAGTTTTCACGGATTAATGGCGCAGAAACACGAATTGTCATTAAACCATTTATTTTTTTTAAAGTTCAACGAGCGGACAGGAGAAAATGTGAAGTTATAGAGTCCAGTCAAACTATGGTTTTTATGTGCTTAAATTTTCTGTCTCTTCGCTAGCGGAATCAGTTGAAACTGAGTTGTTACTTGAAGCCTGAAATTTTGTTTCATGATGTAAATTTTCACTCAAAGTGATATACATTCTTAATAATGTATTCCTTACTGTGAATTTTGTAGAAATGTGCGTAATAAATAGTTTATATTAGATCCACATGGTCCGTAATCAATAATGACTCATCGCCATGTGTCCGAACGGTTGACTTTTGAAGGTAATAACAATTAATTTTTATGTATCACCCTAATAATATTTAAATTAAGGTGATATATTGAACATTCCACCCAAAAAAGATTGGTCTAGCCCCTTATCTCTCCTCAAAATATCATTCAGGCATCTTCTTATTTCATTCTATCCCTAATTGTGGGTAAAACAATTTAATTCCAACCCAGTAATCAGCGTTTCAAGTAATCTTTCCGTCCACAACTTCTGTCTCCTCCGTATCTCATATAGAAGCTGCCTCTCCTAACTTACCATGTCCAGAACTTCATCGTTACACTTCCTCTCCCTATACTTCACCTTCTTCATTTTTCTCTTCTTCATTCCTAAGTGTACACGTTTCCGAGTAATTTAGCATTTTACCTTAAGTGATACCGACGTAATAAAAATTTCCATGAAGGTTCTATTTGTGGGTTAATTGTGATGAAATTCAGGGCAATATTACAATTAAAACGGGAATTTAATGGGAATCACATTGTTTCTCCCCCTAAAAGTAATATTTGTTGCTATTCTCGGTGAAAAATTATATTATACTCCCAATAATGAATCCAATTTAAGACCACTAGTTATTCTCATCATGGATTCATGAAATCTTACAATAGGTTCTGGGTTTTTTTATATGAGGATACTGCGGCCCTGTAGCAAACTCAGTAGTATGAACCAGCATAAAAAGAGATCTTGAAATAACGTTGACGAAAATGAATTACCTGGTCAGGTGTGCAAATAACATGCCTTGTTATGGTGAAGAATTATAGCCAACCATTTTGCGCACCCGTGAAGATTGGGTTTTCAAAACAATGTTTGCGGGAATTTAAAGCGGGATATGCTTCCTTCTTTAACGACGTTGTTGGAAGCCGTTTTGTGGGGGTGCGTTAAAATTTCAGCATAAATAAAATGCACTGCTGTTTCAGCGTCTCGTTTTAATAATGATTAAATCGTCGCATGGAGAGTAGTGCCATCCGCATTCAGAGCGATGCGTGTCCATGTCTATTCAATCAGTCCGGCTTAAAAAATGTCCCGAATACATCGCCTCATTCATGTGAATATCCCCGTAAAACCTGAATCGTTTCATTGTTGCTCAAGATCTTCTAGTGTTTCAACATACTGAACAAAACAAATTACAGGAAGATGGTTGTAGCATGATAAATATCCCAATGGGCTATAATCTTACCGGCTATTGTTCTTGTATCTATTAACATCTTATAAAAAAATTCGATGGGCATTGTAATTTTTGTTTCATTTCAATTAATCAGTAGCGCCTACTCCTAAGTAAACACCTTAATTATCTTATTTCTTCCTTCTCATTTATCCTTCATCAATTTTGTATACTAAGAAAGTTATTCTATCCTTTTGTGCACCTTAGCTCCAAGTGGATTAATCCATAATAATTTATCTACCTAATTATTCATAATTTTTACATAAATGACGGTTATTGAATCAAACATCCGCAGATCACCATTAGAACAAATAGGTATAACCTTGATACCCAGTTGGTGCTTCGATAGAAAGGACGATTATTTTCGTGGCTTAATATGAGCTGCATGTACAATCGATGCATTAGGAAAATTACATCGTATGTGCAGAGTTTAAATACCATTAAATCCGTCCGTTGATTAAAAAATTGTTTTTTATGTGAAAACTCCTTATGGCGCGTTGAGCATTTTTGTAGATGGGTAAAAGACATTGGACTCGCGTAACCGTCAGCGTCACCGTCATCGCTACTACATATACATATATATTTTTTTTATATCACGAGATGTGGGTTTGACCCACATCTCGTGATATAAAAAAAAATATATATACATAATAAGGGGTCGTGAAGTATATAAGTTTGAACTACATATACATATAATTATGTATATTCTATATATACACAGTATACTTGCTATATATACAGTATTTGTGGAAGGGTACAAACCATTGACTCGCATCACCGGCACCCTCACCTTTTGTGGATGTGTAAAAGTGAAAACTTCTATTATGTCGCGTTGAGCACTTTAGTAGATGGGTAAAAGACATCGGACTCGCGTCACCGTCACCGTCATCGCTACTACATATATGTATAATTGTGTATATTCTGCATGTACACAGTATGCTCCCTATATACACAGTACTTGTGGAGGGGTACAAACCATTAGACTCGCATCACCGTCACAAGTCCATACTCGTGCACGAGAGTACTCGATACAAGAAAAGTAATGGCTCGTACAATATAACTCACTTTCTTTTTATACGTCAATTTGAGTAGCTTATTCGAATATTGTGCCATAATATTAATTTATAAATGTGAAATATTAATTATATATTGAGGAAATGTAAAAAAGGAAACAATTGGAGAAAAGTTTTTTTGAGTGAAAATTCTTATTAGGCACTTTTTTTCAGATTGGTAAAAAAAAACTCTGAGCTCGCGTGACCGTCACCTCAAAATCGTCACCGCCTCGCTGTTAACGAAAGAGAGGGATAATAAAGAGGGAAAGAGTTTTGAATTTTCTCGTTCCTCATGCATGAAAATATATTCTGAAGCAGAAAGGATCGCTACGTTTAGTGTTGACAATATTTAGTCGATTTTGCTCATAGCAATATTTATTAAAAAAATATTTTCTTGAATTTCGGGAAGTAACTTGGCTTTTCCGAGTTAATATTCCTAATCCAGTTAGTAGCATAAGGTCTTGTAGGTCAGTCTCGTACATTTTTTAACATCAATCAACGTCCAAATTTTTTAAAATAAAAATTTTTCACTTCCAACGACAGTCCCACGACTGTCTTGTTTTTTTTTAATTCTTGAATGTTTGATTATAAGTCTCTTTTGCACGTCTATTTCATCGAAGGGTATGCCTATCGCTTAATTTAGCTAACATTGATAAATAGTTGAATTTACGTGCAATTGTCCCTAACGAGATCATATATTCAATGTTTTACTACGCTAAACATAAAACGTTCTTTCATTGCGTTGAAATAACTTACGCATTTAGCGTTGTTTTTAAAATCACGAGTTAAATCTTGGGAGCTAACTGGTATTGGAAATGCGTTCACTTTGCCAAAACAGCGGTCGCCAGCTGTATTTTTCAAATTTGATCGTTGGGTATGCTAGTTCTGAATTCAGTTTGTTTCGTAGAGTTATAGCCCATCGTAGCTATCAATCCCTGCAAAAGAGCACTACACCGCCTGCAGAGAAGTAATATTTTTGTGAGCATGAAATCATAAAGTTACATCAGAGTTTATTGAAGTTTGGCAAAAAAATTGTACCATTTTTATGTGCATAAGGGATATAACATTGATACATAAAGGTAATTTATTGCAACTTAAGCTATTGGCTACAACCCTATAATTATAATATTAATATGCTTATACTTGTGGTGTTGGTATGGAGTTGCACATTATACTCAAATACAATACAGTTATGTACTTCAAATTGAAACAAAATACATTTTTAAGGAGCCCGTGCATATTTTTCTAAAAACACGACATCTAGATTGTTGAACAAACAACTTAATAATCCTTTTTTGTTTCTTTTTCATGTCTTGCTCATGAAACTTCAATGCGATTTATGACCTTAATGTTTAAAAAAAAAAATTTCAAAAACTCATGAATTATACTATACAATCAAAAATATATGCCTATAGAATGAAAATCTAAAATAAATAATCGTTAGAATGGAGTCCCATAATGATGCTAAAATTCGTACATTTCTTGCTTCTTTTTAACGATACCTAATTTTAGATTAAAACAGGAATTCGTACCGAAGGTGGTAACCAAATATTTACTATCCAACCCCAGTAGTTTCGTTTTTCTTGCCATAAAGTTATTTCTTCAAGCACTTAAGTTTGAATAGTTTCATTACGACTGGTTATTCTGATAACTCAGAAACTGGATTGGCACCGTTTCCAACGTAGGACACGTTTATCTTTTTGGTTTTAACCAAGGATGCCAATCGAAACTGAAAACGAAAGTCAGAACCAGTAAAGTTTCAATAGTTTCGTTCCCGGGAGCGAAACGCAGAAATGGAACGAAACCCGGGAACGTAAACTCAGGGTCGAAACGAAATCGGAGTCATAAATACAGTGTGTCCCTAAAAGAATGACCCGATTTTAAATCAGATTTTTTATTAGCAAGAAGGACTTAACATCAACATATTGTATACTTAATTACTCACAAAAGACAAAAGTTCATTAAAAAAAACCATCATAAATGTTCAATATGTCCTCCATTGGCTGCGCGGACGACATCTAGCCGATAGCTGAATTCATCCCAAACTGAGTGTAAGGTGTCTTCTGTCACTGAAGCTACAGCAGCTGATATTCATGTTTTTTGTTCATCAATGTCACGAGGTAGGGGAGGAACGTAAACACGCTGTTTAACATTTCCCAAAAGGAAAAAAATCGCATGGTGTTATGTCAGGGGACCTAGGAGGCCAAGAGTGTAAAGCCTGTTCTCGCGGTCCTGTACGTCATCTTCAGCGAGACTGACTGCACCTTATTGTTAGACCCAACCAATGGTCTAAGGGTTGCACGCTCCATATCAGCGCTCGTAGTGACATTCAGCGGATTTTTCTAACACTCTAAACAATGCCGATTACATCTGGCGCTGTTTCGCTTGCCTAGTGACATTTGTTTCAATATATTTACAAGTTAAAATCGGGTCATTCTTTTTGGGACACACTGTACTTTGGGCCAAAACCAAACTAAAACTCTGGGACGAAACGAAACTTAGATAATGTTTCGCACCGGAGACACCTCTTGCTTCACCTTCTAACAGTTTAGTTTCGACCCACACACCGAATACTAATTATGTTTGAATGCAGTAAAAATTCTGCTTACCGCCATTAGATGCAAGGGACACTCATATTTTTACCACAAACAGGAGAACGGTGAACGCAAACTGACCATTCGATTTTTAAGCTCAATGCTTTAACCTCACTAATCAAACGTAATGGGTCGAAACTATTCCCTCGAATCCCCCTCCACTCAATTTCGGGGATCGAAACTTAGCTATGAGGAGCGGAGTTTCGATTAATTTAGTTTCGTTCCCGGGAGTAAAGTTTCGTCCCGGATCGATACTAAACTCCTTGGTGATTTTAATTTCGTGCGGGAACGAAACTAAACCTACGCCTCGTATATTCCTTTCCCTTCGGATCGAAACGAAACATTTTCGTTTCGTTTCATCTGCCATTCCTGGTTTTAACACCTCATGTAATCTATTCGTTCTTAAAGCTTTTGATTCTTACGGAATCATTTCTTTGTGCGATTTATTCATGTTGTGAAAATTTAAACGCAACATCACTCTAAAATCATGAACTTCAAACATTGATGATGCTTAGTTTTTGTTTCATAGAGGATTAAATGGAACGTATGCTGCATGATAATTCCAAAGTTGTCCACTGAGGAGTGGATGATAAAATATGCAGTTTCAGTTTGCGATTGGCCGAAGGCAATCTTTGCGACTTCATTGGGTGCTAGCGGGATGTTTTCTGTGGAGATTGATAAGACTGATTCCTATGGAAACGGAGTTGTTGACGTCGGTCAAGACACTAGTGCATGTTTCTATGGATTTCAGTGACAAGAAGGCGTTGGGTAAGATTGCTATGACGGGAAGAGTTGAAATATCGTTAGACGATTTAGAATGATTTAACTCTCATTACTCCTAAAGTAAATTCAAATCCAATTTTCTATTTCAAATCTCTCAGCTGTAATTAAGTTCTATCTATTTTGCTTTCCCTTACTTATTTACAGGCATTATATTATTTTAAACTTATTTTAGTGAAACCATTTTAATAATACCATTGATTACCTCACCCATGATTGGTCTCGTTGTTTTATCACTTACTTCTTGCATTTGATTATCTATAAAAAATATTCCTGGCATTGAATACGAGATACATGTTAGATAAATATTTTTTTAGAGATTTTAAGTTATCATATTCATCGAATTTTGGTAGTTTTTGGATGTTTTCAGATCAGATGTTTTCAGAGTCATCGACTTTTGGTAGCACAATTTCACGATCCGAGACTTACAAACCACACTCCTACGGATAAATTTCCCATTAAAGTTCATGAATGAAAGGCAATACGAAAAATAAAACAAAGAATCTGAAGTTCGGGTGTTATGGCACGAATTTATGAGTGTTTTCCTTGCTCCCGTCTCCTCCAGCTCATTGAAATTCCAAAGCGCTCCTCGAATGGGCTGTACGTCTGACAAATAGGGTCATTAAGAACTTCGGATGCGCTCCTTAATTGGAATGTCTGTCTTGACGCTGCGGATGTTCGGGATCGGGCGAATCGACACGGAGTGCAGAAATCAATGCGCCTCGCATATCGGACGATTCGTTTCGGAATGAATGCTTCCTGTACATACACGCACGTCTTGTGTGTTTTTTCATATTTCATATTTTGTTAATAAACGGTCCGAGACCCAATTACAAAGCAAAAATTCTTTATAAAATGCCATAAAATATCATAACAGAGACAATCATATACATATTGTAATAGTTAATTTAGCATTAGGTAACATCTTATCTGGTATTCCTTTCACGTACATCATTATAGAAGGTAAAGAATCAAAAAATAGGTCCACTTTGAGACATAAATTGCCATCACGCATTATTTGCTGTAATGAAGGAAAGTAGGTGTAGTTGCGTGAGTGATCGCTATTGTCAAAAATAGTGTAACATCTAGTGGAGTAATTTTTCAAAGCAAAAAGGGACTTTCATGAATATTTCTCTTAGTAGGACAGGGGAATCAACTAGGTTATTCAACAGCTTATACAGGAAAATAACATCAGAGCACTGTCTCCACTTAAACGTGGATGGAAGATTAAACAAAGGCAAGATAGCAGAATAGCTATAGTCCTTATCGAATAGTCGAAACTTTATCGAAACCATTCGAACAAACTTCCTTTGGTGGACTCTAAGGCATTAATATGAGAGACATAATAAGGAGATCATACTACAGATCAGTACTCACAGTTTGATCTGACTAAAGCTGTGTACAGAACTTCATGTGTGATTTTTTTATTATTGGTTCCCTACAAGTTGACAATTAACCGTTATCAACAACCAACAAAATAAAGTAATGTTACCATTTTGTACTGCACCTTACTCCCGCAAGTGCGTTATGGTTACAACAGATGGCGGTCACGGTGCAGACGATGCAAAATATTTATATTTTTAATAAATTTTCATTATAAATGTAATTTTATTGGTTTAAACAAAACTTATTATTTAAGTAATTATTTAATCAAGCTCCTGTAAGCTAACTTGCACTGCACGAGCCCTTGTTTGCACTGCAGGTGCATGTAAAGTGGTTGCATTTATATTGAAATTCACTGCTCCACTACACTCAATGTAGTTCCGTATCAGTCATATTTTTGTGAGATATTTATATGTGTATAAAGAACATTCTGCAAAATTTTCACTTGTTTTCATGCAGTCCCTTTTTAGATATTGACCTGCGAAATCGACGTTAAAAGGCTTTCGGCATTGTTTGACAAGCTCTAGAATAAAAAATTAGTTCATTCGCAGTGCTAAAATTTATACTGCAAGTAGTTTATTTAAGTATTCAACTCACAAGTAACATTTTATTAGTGAGTCTCGTTTCCTTCATAAAAATTTATGGCGTTAAAAAGTTAGTATTGACAAATTTTACCTAAATTTTGACGGAATGATTCTGACTGACTGTTCTATGATAGAAAAATTGAAAAAATTGTTTCCAAAAGTTCTCTTCATAATAAATACATTGATTTTTTTAATTATTATGATATATTTTAAAAAAGCTTCGAAATTAAACTTTATGCAAACCACGTTTTCGATCATCAATGTAAAGAGGGCTGAGTTCTTTCATCTTACATTACAATGAACATTAACAACAACAATAAATGATAAATGAATTACATGATGAGCATTATTGGGTCACAGAAATGTAACTGTTTGAAAATCTTTCTCTTAAATATTTCCATAGATGCACTGTCCTTTACCTGTTCCGGGAAATTGTTCCGCAGCTTTGAAGCAACAACAATTGATTTTTGGACTGTAGTAGTCCGTAGGCATAAAAAAACACGGGTATTTTCTTCTTGAAGAAGAAGTTGGTAGGGGAAGGAGGATAAGCAATTGGGCAGAGGAGTCAACGGGTTGACTTGGATGTTGTTTCTTGGGATTACGGGTTTTAGCGCGTGGCTTGCCATGATCACGGTGTCCCTGTTTAAATAGTACGAGCGTGCTGCGCCCGCTCCCAGCGGGCTTCCCTCGCTATTTTCAATGCAGGTCCACAGAGGGATAGGAGCGTTTCTAATTTTAAAATGTAGAAAACCAGGCAGGGTCTTATGTACCAATTTAATTGGAATTTTCATGTAAAATTGAGGTCAGAGGATCTCTTTAAACACAACATTGGAAGTAATTACACAATTCTCTGTTAAACGCACATGATGACTCATACTTACATATCAACAGGAGACTTGAATGTGGAATCAGCCGCATTTCGATAAAAGTTATTTAAAGAATGCGAGATATTGTTGCAAATGAACAAATGTATCAGTTTGTGCGCCGTTTATGTCAGGAATATTTACCAGCTTTAGTTTTTTTGTTTTTTGTTTTTTTATTATTTAAAAACCAATTTTAGGAAACAATAGCAATATTTAGGAAGTAAGATATAGCGTCGCATGTTCTCTGATAAATTCTGTGCGTTTAGGTACCTCATTGGTAGAGTTTGGTTGCGTATAAGTTGAGAAAAAGGTATCTATACAGTAGAAATAATATAGAAGATTGTACTTGTCTCCTCCTTGAATTTCTATCGCTCCTCTGACTAGTGACGTCTGACGTTTTCAAAGTTTTGCTGATATAGAAAGAGATTGTTTTAGGCAAGAAACTAAACTTACTTTCTTACTCTTTTCTTCTGTGGCCATATAAACCCAAGTTAGTGTTTAGGAGTAAGAAACGGAACAAAAGACAGAAAAATAGGATTACATCTTTCACCTGGTATTAAAATCGGCAGTAAAATTAACCATTGGTAATTAATCAAAGTGTAGATATATGGTCAATTGTGTTATCATTAAGCGCAAACTTAAATTCACTACTAAGTCCGTGTCAATTTAAATTACTTAATCACTCCTGTGCTCATATAAATCCAAGATGTTTTTCGGCCTCTCCAACGACCCGCCTCCACTCATCTCTGCATTCCGTCATTTACATTTTTTCTGCTCCGTCTCATAACATCCTTCAGCACATGGTCTCCCCAACTCAGTCTTGGTGTTGCCCATGGAGATCTTCTACTAGTGGGTCTATTACAAAAAGCCGATTTTATCACGCTGGTGTATTCCCTTCTACACGGACTGAGAAAACCGTCTTAAACCATAATTTCTGAGCCACATATTGAGAAAACCGTCTTAATCAATCAGTCAATCCTCTCGTAATCCTTTGGAAGGGTGGTTGGGGGAACACGGATGGAAGTCCATGGTAGCCACTTCCTCATGGTGAGTTCTGGGTAGTTTCATCACGAAACTAGCAGAGAGCAGGTTGGTGAAATGCTTGGTGTTCAGGTTCCGCTCTTTCTCAGCCTTGGCTGAATTTCTTGTTGAAAGTAGCTCCACAGGTACGTTACTCGTAATTATGATTGATGTTAATTTAAAATAATTTACCTTATTATTACTCTTTGTGGGATTATTTATTACCATATGATGACTTATTTACTAAAGCATGAAATTCAATCGCAATAAATATTATTTTATCTGCAAATCAGCCCCCAAAATCGAATTTTAAAACGATGCTCTACGTAAGCAAAAATGCGTTGTGTTGTGCGGGTGGTCTATACTCTAATTTTGTTGTTTGTTCGTAGACATTGTTTGAGCCATAGATTTTGACAAATCAACTTCAAATTTCAATTTTGTACACTATAAACATGTATCCACTCTTTAATGATATTCATTAACCCATACTTGCATACAATTAGTCTTCATAACCGTTTGATTCTGAAATCAGCCTGATTTTTCGCAAAATTATAAACTTTAGAGCACGGGCGGCAGTGGTTAATATTACCCGATTTGAAAAAAAATTTGTGTTGCGAGATCCTGATATCATTTCGCAACTTTACCGCACAGGGAAAATTTGATCAGCAAAAAAAATCCTTTTTTCGGCCCACCCTAATATGTATGTATCAGGCGTACCACTATGTTCGAAATAAAATCAACTGATTTGGGCGTTACTTGGTGGAACGATGAAATATTCATGATGAAACAAAAACACAGTACTATTCCACAAAATTTATTTAAGCTGTCTCTAAATAGAAATTTTGTGGAATAGTACTGTGTTTTTGTTCCACCATGAATGTTCGAAATGATTAGAGTTACCAGAAGCCACTCAATAAAATCGCATTTCCGAAGATATTTTTCAAGTTATTTTATTATTGTTGCGCTCAAAAACGAATAGCATTCTTAGGTTTCTGCCATTCCATTTTCTTATTATTTCTTCACGGGCGAGCGGAAAATACAATTCCACTCTCTTGCTATTTTATTTTTCTCTCGCTTCTTTAGTAGCAGGACAGTCCGATTCCATTTGTGATCGCCAAGCTTTCCTCGTAAGGCCGAAGAGAACAGACTGGAACGGCGACAAATTCACTCAATTGGAACGGATTGTCCTCCACCCTTACCCACCCGCTAGCCTTAATTTTTTTTCCACGAGCCCCAAATCTCACTATTCTTTTTATTCAGCAAAACATCTCAAACGGTACTAATTGTCGGCTATTTCCTCAACGCTAGGCAATTATTTGACGTCATATGCGCTTGCAACGTTTTAAACACCAGTCTTTTTAAATTTCTTTAATGTAATCTTATTTCAACACGACTGTTGTAAGCATTAATGATTTCACTGTGAAAAGGAATGATTTAATAACAGTACAGATCGAAATTAAAAACTTTCCTTCGTGAAAAATGAGATATCAGTAACAATTGGCCAGATAATGTCATCCATCCTCTCAATTTTGACGGGCTTATATACCCGAAATCAGTCCAGCCTCTGGTGTGTATATATACCACCTCTTCGGCGGCGATGAATTTACGCTGAGTGCGTAATAAGGGGAAAATGACGATACAAGTGTAAGGGGACCAGTGTAACCTTTCCAGTGTTAGTGAAGGAGAAAAATTAGAAAGACAGGCTTCTAGTGAGCATGTGCAAAAGCACTCTAAATTTTACAAGACTACAAACTAACGGCAACTGAGGCCGGAAACGGCCCTGATTGGCCCAAAATGACACTTCAATTTTTACAATTATTTTTGAGTTTTACGTAGTTATATCATCAACCATTAAGAACTGGTATATTTCATGCTAAATTATCTCTCTTAAGTAGGATGAATGACTTATTAAGAAAATTTATAAGTTATAATGAACCGTCTGAATAATAAACAAATTTGGCCGATAAACCGCAAAAAACAGGCTTGAGTCCAGCCTATTATAGAGTCTGGGCTAGGTCAGTACTTCGGTGACAACCAACGTGCATTCACATAACTGTTGAAACTCAGTGCTGCCCCCGTGTACCGAAATTTTGAAACCCGTACGAATATTAAGGCCAGTTTACACGGTACACGGAATTGCGCAATCTGAAGTACGTGCGAAGGCGCAATCAAAATTGCACCGTGTAAAGCGGTGAATTGCTAGAACACATGCGAGAATGCGTGGATGCGAGACGGCAAAATAGCCCCTGTTCTAATTTCGTTCATGCATTCGCGCAATTCCATTCAACGCCATTTTAGAAATTAATACAGCTCTAACCTGCGCAATTCCGTGCCCCGTATAAAACGGCCTTAAAAGACCAGCGGCAAAGACATTACGTTACGAATAACCTCACTCGTCTTTCTTGAAATCACCTCCACAACGCAAAAGTTTCTTCCCTTATCCATTTTCGTTCTCAGTGTCTCGAAACGATCGTATCGTTCTTCTCTTTGTACTTCCTCATTCCGGTTAGGACTGCGACAGCAGCGATGACTACGGTTAAGTGGCAGCGTTACGAACTACTGATATTTTGGGAACCAACGTTCGTTCAGACGGTGGTTGAAACATTAGAAGGAGCGGGGTTGCATGGCTACGAAGAATTGCAATAACCCGTAATTTTGATGGATAGTAATTAACTTAAATATTCCTTCGATTATGCTAAAATTAAATAATAATTTCATTGAGTAAAACCTTTTCCTTTATTTATCAACGCAACTGAGTATTTTTTACGAATCCTTGCACAATGAAAATTTTAAAATTGACAGCAGTAACATCGCCCCAGCTATATGCATACCATACGCCACATGGAACGGCAGATATGATGCTTATTTCCATTCAAAATGTTATGAGGAATTTCAATTGTATTAATGTGGAAATTAAACATCAAAATGATCAGACTTATAATATAGTGTAGTCATTTCCTGAATAAAACACGCGTTACGACCACAAATAAAATGGAAAAGCTTAACCCCTCATTATGACGGGATTTGGTCCTTTAGGTTAGACAGGTGGTATAACTTCATTTCTACGTGAAAATATTAAATGGTGTTTTATAACAGAATAGGTATCAAAAAATAAAAATCTGAACAAATGAAGACAATATGAAAAATTCCAGGCAATATGATTAATTATAGGTTACCCGTCAAAGTAGCGGGTCTGTTCCTTCCATTGTTCAGCTCATCGAACGTACAAATATTTATCATGGGTAATAACATTAGCTGATTTTGATAACAGTGATCTTTTTTTTCAGAGTTATTTTTCATTTTCCCCAGATGAAACTCCATGACATGGACGCCAATCATATTAACCGTCTGAACAATAAATTAATCTGGCCATTAAACAGTAAAAATGAGGCAATAGCAACACTGGCATATTTTGGTGGCATGACATTAAAAAAAACTTACGCTCTTGTGAATTCAACCTGCCGACGTGACTGCTGCTGATAATGCTAGGAAAAAAATATTAAAGTGCGCAGATGATAAGCAGAACATTAATAATACCGATAAAAACGACCGTTCTAGTGCTATTAGGTTTATCATATAAATAAAAGTGAAAGATTGGTTAATAAGTGAATATTGTAAACTTGTAATTTCTTTATTTTAATCTGAAATGCACAAAATATATTAAATTACCATAGTTTTGTTCAAAATCCCCTAAAGTTGAAGTTGAAACTTGTAATATAAATGCTATGCTCTCAATGTGCCGCATGTTGTATTGAATAACTGGAACCTTTTGACAAGCCATATGGCTTAGAAGGGCCAAGTTTGTACATGCAAATAAAGTCAATTATTATTCAATCAGCAATTATTTCAAAAATTCATGCAGCTGATGATGAAAAAAATTTGGCGTGTGGTCGGAGGACATAATTATTCATTAAAAGTCACGAAACATCAACAATTTTGAACTGTCGTCAAGGAGCGGGAGACTATTTGAAATTCAAAAACTGTCGGAATGACCGCTCAGTCGCAACTAATGCTGAGGGCTACCGGATACGGGCCTCGGTTAAGACCAATGCAATGTAGTTCTAACGGTGCATAATGAAAACTCACGGTGCCTCCTATAATGATGTTGAAATTGGTCGCGAGACGCGTTCCTCTTTTTCTCTGTTTTTATCGCATACAATGGAAGGAAAAAGAGTTCAGGGTGAGATGATGCTGAAGGACCGTGGAGAGAGAAACGACCGAACATCATAAGGGGATGCACCCTCCGTTATATATATACGTATAACACTTTTACGGCTTCCGGTTTTATGGACCCGTCCCTCTCCATAGCTCCGCTATCAAAGCGTTCGATGTTCTCCCAGACGCATGACCCCTGGTCAGTTTTATGGCCTCTTTTTTTGCCAGTCAGTTGTATCCTCAGCAATATGCAGTAATGACAGAGGATCAATAGCGAAACGAATGGAAATAAAACGTTCCAGTGACAAAAAAATGTTCGTTTTGATATTTATTGAATTTATTTCGTGGGCAAAAAAAAAACAAATTTAAATTTTTTAAAGAATGAAGTATTTTTTTATTTGACGTAAAAAAGGGAACAGGTACATCTTTCCCTTTTCTGCCGCAAGCCTTAGCTGAAATAGAATGCAGAGTCAGGCTTGATCTTGAAATATATCAACGCCAGGAAGTATATACTTTTTCCACCTTGATCCGAAATAATTATCTCTATACCGTAAATCTTAACCGCATTACTCTTCGTATCGCAGAAGCTTGCACAGAAGTGCCTTTTACCGTAGAAATACACCGGTCTATCGACCGGATTTTCTAGAAACAAAAGAATGAAAGTTAGCGAATGTCGTTAAAAACGTAGATGAATGAATACGTGAACCTACCTAACATTGAAGAAAAATTAATCTTCTTGCAAAAGTGATTCGATTTCAATAGGTAGTCTTCTTTATATGTTCGCTTTCCCTCATTTTTCTAAGCTAAGATTTTCCGTCGCCAAAGTACCATTCATTTCATTTGCTTTGCGTAGCAACGTGATGTTGAGATTTATACAAATATACAGTACAATCCCTTAAATCCAGCCTTGCGGTAATGCGCCATGTCCAGGCTTCAATCCGGCGCTTCGGGCTCACTACTTCTCATCGACTAAAATATTTTAAAGTTGTTAAATGAAAGCTTCTTTGATGGATAGTAAGAATTTGTTCGTTATTTGGTATATACGTGTGTATCTGTTCCATTCTTAGCATATTCTTAGCATAGGCGTTGGAGACTCGGAGGCTGCGCGCTAGGCTTAGATTGCTTTAACAATTGAGAATGGATATCTTTAAGAGCGACACAGTGAACATAATATAAGAGCCACACTATATTTCCAGGTCCGATAGAAGCGATAAATTACGAGAGATGTTTTGCCTAACGGATAGATATGGGAATTCGTTTTTTCCCCGAACCATAAAGGACTTTAATAAACGCTAGTCCCAACCTCGTTGGAGCACTTCATTTTTTTTTCAGTTGTAAACGGCTGGTGTCCTAACACCCCCTGCCACACGTCTTTTAGCCGGCTATCGGGGTATTATGTAGATGTAGATATCTGTATGATGTTTTTTTGACGCTATCCACTGAATCGGAAAAGGAAAACTAATTAATGCGAGGAAATAAGATAGACGTGAGCGCGGCGAAGTTACAATGTTGGAGTAACGGTCTACTATAAAGTCGATATTTGATCCTAAATTACTATTATACTAATTATTTTATGAAATTGTATTTGTTTCAATCCTATGGTTCTATAAAAATATTATCAAATGCAAGAAGTTTCTTAAAATAAAATTAATTCCCTCAAAAAATAAATACATGTATCAGTGTTAATGGATAATTTACATGGTGTCATTATAATTTTTTAATCACTAATTTCCTACCGAGTCCCTTTTGCTGCGCATAAATGGGTTCAGGGAAAAAAATATTCAGTGGAAGCTCAATAACCTTCCATTGGTGAGTGAAGTAAAAATATTTTTGTATATCGCATTTCATTTTTAAATGTGCGCAAGTTTTCTTCCGAGCAAATTGATGTGTGAATTTTCAACTTCACGTTATATATATGATGGGTAGAATTGCGTGAAAATCGCAAATGCGATATTTGCGATATAGATGCGATGTGCGCAAATGAATGCGACATAGATACGATGACTGGACTTTTTTGATATTTTTACGCAAATTTGCCTTTTCGACGGCAAAATTCGCACATTTTGTGCCGAGCGCTGTTTAAATGCTCCGTCGCGTCGGTACTCACCGCTTATAGCGTATGAGCGACTGGCCAGCTGCTAGTTGGCTGGGACTCCACGTGGCCGCGAACTACAAGTGGGCGCGGGAAAGCTACAACTCCGCCACTATACGTCTTATTCCTTAATTTATTATTGTTCCACAACGTAATTATTTAAAATATTCTGTATTTTGTCATATAATTTTTTCACTACATTTCATCGTAATATTTTATCTCATTATGAAAATAAAAAATAGACGCTACAAAATGCGATAAACTGTTATTGAAAGTGCGATAAAATAAAAATGAAAGTGCGATTTTCACGTGTCTCTAGTGATGGGTAAACGTATTTATGGAAGAGGGTGCTCTCTACCCACCTTCTAATTTCATCCTTAATCTAAGTTGTTGACGTAGTCAGCGTTTTGTCTCATTAACTCGTTCCGAAAGTTCCACTACATTCCATGCATAAAATGAACAATTAATACGAAACATTATGCACAGGTATAAATAAGATTTTACATAATAACAATTTCCACTGTCTGAGGCACAGTTAGAGATTTAAAAATAGCAATATCATCTCTAAACAATGCCTCATAGTTGGTAGAATAGGTAGTTAAAAAGTTTTGGCCCAAAGAATTGGATATTTTGTACGTGCTATTTTACAAATTCACAATTTCAACCGTCTGAGACGCAACAAAAGTTTAAAAAAATAGCTAGGCCTTTCTCTGTATATTGCCTCGTAGTTGCTGGTATAGGTAGTTGAAGATCGTTTGCCTAAATAATTGAATATTTTATTTATAAGTTATTATACATTCACAATTTCAACCAGCTGAGACGCAATTAGAATTCAAAAATACAGCAACCCATCTATAGATAATGCTTATTCGTTGGTGGAATTGGTAGTTAAAAAGTACTTGCCTAAATATTTGGATAATTTTGGATCTACGCAAATAGGAATGGATGTAGATCAGAGAATGGTGAGCATTCCTGTCTAACGAAGAGGGTGCTAGCTTCTCACCCTCTGTTAATCCTTACTCTAGGTTATTGCTTTCGGTCGCTATAGAGATGGTGATAAATGAAGGAGAGATAAAAACCTGATTTGGACGGGGATGGCAGTATAGTAGCGGAGGCAGAGGAACTATGAAGGCAAGGGAATGGTCAGTGCGATAGCACGCCACGAATTGAATTTGATATCTAATCTTGACGAGTGAATGGCGAAGTAGGAAATTACGAATGACGCGTGGAGGAAAAAATTATCAAGAGAAGCACGCGTGCAGACGGGTGCCTTATCAATGAGAGTGAATGGACTGTGCCATCGAAGTCTTCCTCGAGAGTTAATGGACTGTGCCTTCGAAGTCTTCCTCGATTCTTGGTTGATGTAATTGCGGTTCATTAGGGTGCTTTTTACGTCGGGCTATTTGGTTTAAATTTCACTTGGTATTCGTATTAGTTGATTTATTTATTTCTTTACTTAACTCTCACGGGTTCGGTGGCGGCGGGGTGAAGTCCTCGCCAGCCAAATTGGAGTTCGCGGATTCGAGTCCCACTTGGATAAGTTATCTTAGGATATGGTAATATGCCGAACTCATGGATAGGGAGATTTATTTTTCCCCATTAATAAAGCGACGAGCGATGCACATGCGACTGTTAACTTGTCAAAAACTCGTCTTTATATCGTCGTATCGTCGTCATAAATAACTTTTTTAAATTAAAATTGGTAAAATTTTAATTTTGAAAAGTCATTTGTGATGCGAAGACGTCGTTCTCCATATAAAAAATACAATAAAATGCACGATTCGAATATTTTCCCGTGACGAAATGAAGATGATGAACGTCTAGCCGTTCTCAGTTATTCGCGTTTGTTTCTTCACTCTTTCGACCATGGAAGCTAAACATTTTCGTTTAAACAATGTTTAATGATTTATTGTTGTATTCAAATAAACAATGAGTAAAGCGATACGATGTCACGACGCTATAGAGCTTCGGTGGGATTTTATACAAATGGTTAAAGTTCAACATTCTACCTTTATTTCACCGATAGTAGTTGTGCGATTGGACATTAAAGTTAAAAAAAAAAAGAGTGAAGAAAAATTGTGTCACGAAATTTTAATCCTGGATAGCTGATTCCAATAGAAACCAAAATTACCAATGATGTTAAGGTCGAAAACGCACCATTCCTGAGCTACAGAAACTTTAACCCATTAGTGCATAGTGTCTGATATATCGGACACTCATTATTTTTTCTGGGCTCCAGTTGAATTGCGCTACATTTTGATACTATATTAAGTTCAAATGCAAGTATGTCTTCACCGCCCTGCTAATATTTTATTTGACTCCTAGAATTTATTGACTTGAGAAGCATTTATGTGAGTCATGACATTGAAAGAATTTCCAGTCACCCGCACGCGGTAAGTAAATTATTTTTTATTGTACTATTTTGCTCAATACGTTGATAACTTTTATCTCAGTTTTCTTCCAATGGTTGATCTTCTTATTTTCTATATCATCAAGTTTTTCCATACTATTTTTAATCTGTAATCAACACTGAAAACTGACCGTCCGATATATCGGAAGGGCTGTATTATTTACTCTATTGATTTCAAAAATTTAAAAATTGCAGAAATAAGTGAAAATGAACCTTATTAGGCAGAATAATTACTTTCTAAATGAATATTCGACAAAAATAACTTTATGCACTAATGGGTTAAGTAAAGCGCTGCGAGTGGCCGTGAGTTTGCCGTGTTGCCGAGTCAAAATTTTTCCAGAGCATCTGGCAACATGCACTTGGCTCAAAGTTCCTGTTTATTTAAAGTGGTGCATTTTCGACCTCAAACTCATTAGTAATTCTTGTTTCTACTCAGTTACCCATGGTTAAAATTTCGCGGCACAATTTTTCCACCCTTTATAAATGAAAAGATGCTATTCAATACTTGCCTGCATCTCAAATATTAAAAATTACACCTGTCGAAATTGCTATTGATGCTAAGGTCGAAAACACACCCTTTTTTAGCTACAGAAACTTTGTGCCAAGCGCTCCGATTGGCAACGAGTTTGCCCTGTTGCCGGATACTTTGAATACATTGCATTCTCCTGCAGTCAAATTATTTGAACTCATGAGTTGTCCAGAGAATCTGGCAACAGGGTAAACTCCCGGCCAATCGGAGCGCTCGACTCAAAGTTCCTATAGTTTAAAAATGGTGCGTTCCCTACCTAAACATCAAGTTCCTGCAGGCATCAACTATCCAGGGCTAACATTTCGTGAGATAATTGTTCTCCACCCTTTAAATGACATATTTTGAGGAAATGCATTTTACATCACCATGCCTCCAAGTTATTCTGCACGTAGTCAGCCACTTGGTTCACTCATCCTCACTGCGGTTTGGTTCTCCCAATCCTCTTCGTTCACTTCCCTTCGGTAAATGCCTCTCGACTCCTGGGGGACGTAAATACCACCACTTCCCCCCCTTAGAAAAAATTGGGTGGGTTCAAGGTCCCCCCCTCTTCAAGAGGGTAGCCGCCAGCGAGCTTAATCCTTCGGGCATCGCACTTTGCGGAGCCGAGAATGCCTGCTGTTCGCCATGCACTGAGTGGCGCCGACATTAATTAGGTTTCCTCGGGAGTAGATAATGGGTTTGAGGACGGGACTGTGTTCAGGGGGGTTGGGATGAGGAGAAATTGCATCCACTAACTACCCTGCAAACCGCCGCAAGAACTTGTGGCTAGAGCTGAAGCATTGTCGCCGTAAGTGCCTAGAAAAGGGATTGGAGTGTCTAAAGAAATTGAATTATTGAAGACTTTATTTCAAGTATGCGCAACAATATATCAAAACTTGAAACATTAAAATTAATAAACATACTTGATAAATTCACTAATTTTTTGACGCCTTAACATCGAAAAATTCCACTTTAAGATAGGCAAAATAATAAGCTTTGCTTTCCAACTTAATTTGTTTACGTTTTATTTCAAGTCTGCGCATCATTATGAAAAAACCAAAAGCATTTAGATAAAATAAATATACTCTATAAATGCACTGACTTGTGGAGGCCTCAACTAGAATATAAATAGTGTAGAATTCCATTTAAACTTGGGGAAAATAGCACGCCTTGCTTCCTATAACTTGCCTTTCTATCGTCGACAGTTAAAATTTAAATTGTGGAAAGCGAAGTTTGTTATTTTTCCTAACTTTTTCTTGGTAACTCCTGATACAAATGATTCAAGCATGGCGTTGAGTCCGTCAAGGTATGATTGATATATATAAAGTATTATTAAAATTACCGAAACAAAGAAATTCTCCCAAATGACAACGGTGACATTCCTTTTCAGACATGTTATTCGCAATGCAAATGGCTGACACAGTATTTTAGTAAATTCGTTATCGACCCATTTTCCAAAACTTCTGAGACCAAATTTCTTTCTCGGTCTTTACCTATTGAACTGCAGTTGCCAATTAAATATTTGCAATTGAGCAAATTCTCTTGAAGAAATTTAATCAAAACCAGAGAATGTCAAACGGTAGTGTTCTTAGGAGTATATTAGTCCAAATATTTCAAAATTTTACATCTGATTTTATAATTCTTATCTTCATAAATCTTATTAAACCAGTAGTAATTTATGGAGCTGATACATGGATATTATCAAGTCAGAGGAAGAAACCCTTACAAAACCTGAAAGAAAAATCACAAGGAGAATCTATCGCCCAAGAGATAAATCAAGAATTGAAATGAATATGGAAATAAATAAAATTCTAGAAGGGAAGGATGTAGGTACATTTGCCAAGTCACTATGGCTGGCATGGTTGGGCCAAGTAGAAACGATGGAAAATCATAGAATACCCAAGCTAATACTTAATAGCAAGATTGAAGGTATCAGAAGAAGAGGTATACCATGGAATAGATGGCTACAGGAAGTGGAGGATGATTTTAAGGCTATGAGAGTTACAAGATGGAGGGAGAAAACAAGAAGAAGAAAATGAATTGATACATATGACAGAGGAAATCAAGGCACACTCCGGACTGTAGAATTACCGATGGTGTTGTAATGTTAACCTCGGACTCTGGTAAGAATAGGGTGGTTTCCTATTATTTTTTATTGCCTAAATCGAAAGATTATTATTCCTGGAGTACGTATTTCATGCATTTAAATTTTTAAATAACAATATCTATTTTTCACGATTAAATGAAAAGTGAAAATTTTCAAGCGCGCGAAAACGCGACGCTTAAGTATGAATGCCGGGAAATCTCTCCGTACGACATATTTCTGGTTCCCGCTGCCGCCCTGTGAGGTGGCCTTGAGGCGAGGCTTAGCGCTGATACGACGCAGGCTGCTAGCGGGTAGCTGAGTACCCTACTAGCTGGTAGCGCTTGGCTTAAATAGGGATTATTAATACCTTATCAAACGAAGAAAACTTTCCAACCTTAGCCAGTTTTAATAATTGATTATTAAGACATGTTTCCCTGAGCTCTGCGCCTCATGCATGCATTGGTAATTTCAGACGCGCAGAGGAAGAAACCCTTACAAAATCTGAAAGAAAAATTTATAGAAACTAGGTCCCTGTGACGTCACGTGGAGTGGCATCGCGTGGGCGCCAATCTGACCGTTTTCAAATGAGGATAAAATGGACTATTGCCATTCGTCTAAACCGGTTTTTCTAAAACGAAATAATTTGGATATTATGAATACACTAATGGTGGGTAACGAATCGCAATCAATGCCTTTCGTTTTCTTTGATGACGGAAACTACCCTATTGGCTATGTGTTCGTACGGAAATAGTTACATTTGCTAAGGCACTTCGGCTGGCATGGTTGGGCCGTGGATAAAGGATGGAAAATTATAGAATGCCCAAGCTAGTACTTAATAGCGAGATGGAAGTGGTTGGAAGAAGAGGTAGACCATGGAATAGATGGCTACAGATTGTGGAGGATGATTTGAAGGCAATGGGAGTTACCAGATGGAGGGAGAAGACAAGAATAGGAAGAACTGAATAAAGCCATATACGCAACAGAGACAGCCAAGGCCTATAGAGCTGCAGATGATTACGATGATGACCATATTGTTTCAAGTGGAATAGAATAGTAGCAGACCCTCTAACACAACGGTGGAATCAGTATTAAAATAGGTATGATGAGGGTAAAATAAGATTTCAACCTAACTCTGAGTCTTCAATAATTGATAATCTTGGTCGAAGGTTCCACAAAGAGAAAGTCGGGTCGGAATAAAAAGGACATCAAATGAGAAGAAAGCGAGTTAATAAAAAAAATTGAAAGAGGGCCGAATGAATGGGCGCATAGATTGGAACCAGAACTTAAGTAACAAGGGTGAGGATAGTGGAAAAGACTGAGGGAAAAAAGATTACGGTGGATTAATTATGTGGACTGATGAACTTCAAAGGTATAGAGAAGGATTCGTATTCAATAAGGATAAAATTTCAATTTTCTGGCCACAAATTTACGTCGGTAATTAGTACACTTGCGCGAAGTACACTTTTGTTATTACTTTTAAGGGATTTTATCGCGGGTCTTATCTGATGGAAGATTGGTAAAAAAAAAACTTTATCAAATGCTACTAATCGTGTATGACGAAATATTGGACGTTTTATTCATTTAAACTGAATACTTACAATTTAACTTAGCACTGCCTACTCCAAAATTTCCCCATAAAACTCCTCAGAAAAACGTGTTTCTGGAATACCATATTATCTTGTTTATCATAATACTTGATCACCCCCTGCCAAACACTCTGGAGGTGGCTCGCAGGGTATTTTGTAGATTTAGACTATATTTTAGGAAATATATGATGGTTACCTTAGTGTTTTTTATTTTCTTGAATGATTAACAATTTCCTCACACTTATTACTATTAGGTATCACATAATCAATTCAACATTTCGAGTCTATATCGTCAGTGTGGTTATTAGAAAATCATACTTTGCCAACATTTACGAATTTAATGAATTCCATCAGGGCTTAGAATTCGGTATGAGGATGCATCATTATCGCGACTTCATATTTAGATGAATCCTGCAGCACTTACAGTTATCATCATCTTGTGGCGTTCTGCTCGTCGGCAGGTCCCCCGCACCAATGCTGTCTCCGGCTATCTCCTTGAAGTCTCCATATCTTCCAATTTTTACGTTGTCGATAAACTTCAGCCTTCCCCTTCTTCTGATCCCTTCCACCGTTCCCTCAAAAGCAACTTTTAAAATTCCATTCCCTCTCATCAAATGTCCCAGCCAGTCCCAGTACCCTTCTTTAGTCCATCAACGTTCTTTTCTCATCTATCCTCTTTTACACTTGCTCATTCCTAACTCGATCCGTCCACTGTATTCCCTCCATCTTCCTCCAAACCCACATCTCAAACGCCCCAATCCTGTCCTTGTGTCTCTTCCCCATCGTCCAAGTCTCACATCCATATATAAACACACTCCACGCATAGCATTTCACCAATCCCTTCCTCAATTTTAACTCCAGTGCCTTGTTACACAAGGTTCCTTTCAATTTTTTGTGATGCAGGATGCTATATTACTAAGTAAACTGTGCCAAATTGGCCAATTTTTACTACTTACAGTAAGTGGAATTAATATTTTTTTATGTTATAACCTTTTCAAAGTTGCCTCCCGTTGTTCTTGGTATGACCATGAGGCAAAGTATAAGTCAGCTGAAGGATAGTTACAAGTACATTAAACAGAACAACATCGAAGGTATCAGGAAGTCCTTATATAAGAAATTGAGTGAGAAATGTCTGTGCAAATGAATCTGAGCGGTGTGCTAATTGATTTGTAATTTACGTAATTAATTTTGAATTATTTTTGCTGGTATTTTTTGTTTAATTTAGTCAAAATTAGCTACGCTAGGTAGCTAATTAGCCGGAATTAACTACGGTATAAACTCTACGGAGTCATATGCAATGCGCAAATTGTGAAAAAATTCCACAGAGAAAAAAATCATTCGCCTTAATGTCCGACACAGTCCACAAAAATTCCGTAAAGTGGAATGACACCTCGGTAGCCTAACTTGATAAAGTGCTCGATCTGGTCAAAGGGAATGATTTTTTCTCTCTATAATTTCCGCGGTGTTCTTAAAGTTTTACAAGATTTATTGCCAAAATATTTGCTGAAATGGAGGATGAATGGTAATGACTAATGTGGGGTAGCCATATTGAATTCAAGATTGAGGTTTAGGCTTATTGGAGTTCACTCGTCACATGTTCGCTTCGCGCCGAAATTAGAGTCTCAGAGAGTGCCTTTCAATCAATTTCTTCCTTCTGCGTCCGCGTCCAGATGACTCAAATTGTCACCATGGACGTCCTCTATAGGTTCCAATTTTCCTTTGTTCCAATTAAAGCCCGATTTCCGATTGACCCCAATGCATCCAGCGCTTCGGCCATTAAACATCCAATTCCGTAGGTTGTCTGTCTTCTGAGTCGAGAAGGAAGAATGGCAAACAGGGAAATCTATATTGTCCCCTCCGACGTGGAATCTTGAAACGAGTGGTTTTCATTCTATAAAAATTCTCTCGTCCCTTGAAAAGGTTTTGGGCCATATACTGACACAGAGGGAGAGAGATTTTGCAGTCATTTCTTATGAAATATTTCATTCAATTCATCTACGCAGAATTTTTTCAAGAACGATCTTTGAATACGCGCGAATGTTCACGTGTAGTAGACGTCAAAAAGATACAGGCCATAATTTCATCACGGCAAGAAAAATAATAAACAGCAAGGCGCTCAATCCAGTATATGCTGAATATTATCTCCAAAATCGTTCAATCTTTAGATTAAATTTAGCAAAAGTAGTCGGCTTTGGGCTACCATGACAAATTAAAAGGAAAAAACCAACCACGTGAACCCAAAAACCTTCTCATTGCACTTGAGAGAGAATAAAGATAGGTGACTAGAATTAAATGTGAGCAAATTCAAGGGAGTACATTTCTTTGTGCAGGATGTCCGACAATCCACGTTTATATACTTATCTTGAAAATTGTGTAAATTGAACTACGAGTACTCTCCTTTTGCATCTTGAAGACGATGTAGTAACGTTGAAGTTTAGGCCACAATATATTTTATAATCGTGGAAAAATGCAATTATTTATTTCAATATTCTTTAAATAACAATCGGTTTTAATTCACATTCAGGTATTCTTCTCAGGCTCTATTATTATAAACGTATTCTACCGATTAAGGTAGGTTTCCATGGAGTGCTTAAGAAGAATTCCGGGAGCCTCCCCTTACATCATGCACTTCCCTCTTCAATTCACTGTAAGGCCTACTCTCTTTCAATCTATTCTTTCCTTCTTTCTATCCTATTCTTTTCCTTCCCCTCCCTCGTTTCCCTAACATTCTACCCTCTAACATTGTTTTCAACATCCCATCCCCGCTAAGTACTCGCTCCATCCATACCTTCTGTCTCCTCCGTATCTCATCTAAAAGTTGCCTCTCCTCACCTATCAGGAGGTCCTTATACAAGAAATTGAGTAAGAAATGTCTGTGCGAATGAATTTGAGCGGTGTGCTAATTGATTTGTAATTTACGTAATTAATTTTGAATTATTTTTTATGGTATTTTTTTGATTAATTTAAGTATGCCAGAATTATCTACGGTATAAACTCTACGGAGTCACATGCAATGCACAAATTGTGAAAAAATTCCACAGAGAAAAAAATCATTCAACTTAATGTCCGACACAGTCCACAAAAATTCCGTATAGTGGAATGACACCTCGGTTGCCTAACTTGCTTCGTCGTTCCTCCTCCTCTCCGTCCACTTAACCTTCTCCATTCTTCGCCACACCCACATCTCGAATGCCTCCAATCTTCTCTCGTCTTCTTTCCTCAGTGTCAACGTTTCCGCACCGTAGAGAGCTACACTCCAGATCAAACTCTTCACTAACATTTTTCTTAAACTCTTACATAACGATCCTCTCAGAAGCTCCTTCCTGTTCATGAACGCCTCCTTTGCTAATGCAATTCTCTTCCTAATATCCTTACTACTGTATCCGTTTTCCTCTAACGCACTGCCTAAATAGTTGAACTGCTCAACCTGCTCAAGTTTTTCACCACCCACCTTTATCTTGAGTCTCACATTCCTCGCTCGTGATGCTTTACAAAACCGCATAACCTTAGTTTTCTTGTGATTAATCCTCATCCCATATTCCTCTCAACGCTCGTATAACGCATCCACAAGAGCCTGAAGCCCCCTCGCTTACTGGCTAATCAACGCCTGATCATTCGTCTCGGCCTCTACACCAGGTTAATTCAGTCGTATTGGCCGACGTTTCGGAAAACGACTTGTCTTCTATTCTCAATGGGTGACACTCGACACCCTCTGAATGTCCAAATGGAGCAGGGTGAATTTGGAGATTCAGACAATGACACGCCTTGAATATGGACGACAAGTCGTTTTCCGAAACGTCGGTCAATACCACTAAATTAACCTGGTGTAGAGACCGAGAAGAACTCCTGAATATACTTCTCATAAATTGCTATATTAGGTTTGAGTGGACTCCTCCCCTATTGTTGGGTACAGGAGCGCTCCTTCGTGGGTGGTAGGGGATGGACTCCCTCCTGAAGCCCCTACTCTTCCACACCGCCTCCACACTTGCTCTCAAAGTTTCTCCTCAAACTCAAACCCTCCCCAGCCTCGCTCAACATCTTCGCTCCTGTCATCTCCAAGCGCGCCCTGTCCTGTCAACAGCATCTCCTCTCGGTTCTTCCGACGCCGGAAGACAATCCCTTCTGCGGAGAAAGATCTGGTGCTTTTTCCGGGGAATAGACAATACAATTTTCTCGGGATTACAATCAGATGAGAGTGTCCAACCTCCTCGTCAGCAGGGAATGATGCCATTGCAAAATTAAGTGGGTGAGAAGCAAAGGGGTACAAGTGATTTCTTTTTTCTAAACAGAGTTAGGCACAGTTATGAGGTGAAGAAAACAAACGAAATCAATTAAACGCCTGGTAGTACATTTGATTTTCCACTCGATGTTAGCACAGAACAGACTCTCACTCGTATCCCTTGGCAACCAAGTTTTTGTGTATTTCCTCAAACAATTAACTTTACCTAACTCTGTTGAGAATAAAATGACTTGTACCCCTTGGCTTCTCAACCCCTCAATTGAATTTTTAAAGAGGTTTATTTCCATACTGCAGTTTTACATGCTTATTTACATATTATGGTGGGTTATATTTATGGGTGGGGTATTTATATATGTACAGTAAGGTTCCAGCTATAAGAAAATATTTCCTCTTCAGGACGTCACAATTTGTTATTATTTATACATAGTTTGCGAGCGTGTAGCCGATATGGAAAAATAAAAAAATCTGGAAGTCTTTTCCTCCGGAATGGCTATTGGTCCGGCATTCGTCCGTGAGGAAAACTGGCTAAACTCCGCGTAGACCGCCGTGTAATCGATTATGAGTTTTGATGATGATTATGTGCTCGCGTTGATGTCATTCGCTGTTATCTCGGTGTCCTTGCTTCGCCGGTGTATCCGGTCTTGCTGTGAAGCTCGTTTGAAGTTCTGCAATGTCAGAATTTATAATTAATATACATTATAATTCAACAGTCAGTAACATAAGCACATGTTACATCGTCATAGTTTAGAACCAACAAGGCTTAAGTCGCTGAAAATGTTTACAGTACATGATGAAGTAAAAATTGCAAATCGTCAGTTTTAGAAATTTTCATCGCCTGAGCATCAATATATTATTTCAGTTTATATATACTTTCATGCGCCCGTCATAAATAAATTATTAAGATAATTTTGGGCGAAATATAGATTATATTTACAACTCTTCACTCAATGTCAGCGCCGAAGACGCGAACATAGAAACTGTACCCGTGAGCTAATCTCACCTCAACCAGTCAGATAACAAACGCACAAAAAATGACTTGCGCATATGTCCTGTTGTCGTCAATAGTGTTGTTTGAGTGAAAATGAAACTTAAAAACTAAATTATTGACAGGATTTTTGAATGTTGCAATTTATAAAAGGGAACATACGACTGTGGCCTCTATTTATACTTCTATCACAGCTGTGGGCTCTTTCAATTGGTTGGCGCCTATCTCCATCCTCCAATGGCTTGATAGTGTTCAACAATGGCCTCCGAGGGTTGCTCAGTGTGTACCTGTTGTCTCTATGGAAACGCCGGAATTTCATTTGGATTTAAAAAAAAATGGAAATCCCCTTCAGGCCCATTCCCCATATGTACTCCCCTGAATGTTGCCGTTAAACCAAAGTTATGTGTTTCATAAATCATTGTGGACAAGGATTAAGAGGCTCAAGATAAAATTAGATGGAGAAAAACCAGACCAGTGGAGCAAATCAAGTATTTTAGCAGCTCTCTAGAGCAAAATGCATACGTCAGTGGCAGTGTTTTGTGCTGGAAAATAATCTTAGGCAAGCCGGCGATAAACCTTCATCGGATAACTCCGTTATTAAACTTATAATTCAAGACATCAGCATAGGTGCAATAAAGTGTCTTGTGAAACTTAAGCCTACTTGCAATTTTCTTGGACAACTTTATTTGATTTGGTTGTTAAATGTTTTTGCCATTCTGTCAAATATTAGGAGTGATTCTGTTAAATATCAGGAGATAAAATGCAAATTTCATCTCAGCAAATGAAGTTATCTTCATGATTTCTTATTCTTGAGGAGTGTCTAAAGCTGTGTAGTCCATAATTAATCGGATTTTTCGTTGTATCGCCAAAGTCAAGTGTTTAATATAATTCGGGTATGTTTCTAAGTTAAAATGAGATGAAATGTCTCGCAGATGCCACAATGAGGTATTTATCTTCGAATCTTCCTGAAGCTGAACAAGCTCTTCGAAATTGTCATTTGCTTCACTATCACTTCATTGACGCAACTCAATTTTCAATACTTGATGAGTAACAACGGTTGTCTTCCTTGTATAATGACAATTATGCTTTGATATGGTTGTTATCACGGGACCTACTTTTCTTTCTCATTATCCTTACTCGATATCTGTACTACAGGTACTAATTTCTCACGTCCGTTTGACGCTATTTGCAACTCGAAAAGAGAGCTAAAATTCGCTTTATGAATTTCACCTGTTGCTTGGTAACATTTCTTAATCTTTGCGATCATAGATTTCGTGACCTACAAGGCTTGTTAATTGTCTTGGAAAAGGAAGCTCAACGAATAATAATCAGCTTTGGTGTGCCGAGTATTGTGGTTAAAAAGGAAAATTTGAATAAAATAGTGAAGCAAGTCCAACTCCTAACTTTCATAACGGAAATAATTTCTAAAACAAAATGCTCAGAAATTTTATTTGCGCAAATCTTTGCTTGAATAAACGAATTCCAGCTAGGGCTAACGTGTTTAGGAGCGGTTAACTTCCCTACCCATGAAAAACTCCGTTTTTTCTCAAGGCTGCCTCTTTTCCGTCTTCTGGTCAGCCGGCAGTTTTGGAGAAGTCGACCTCCCACTTTTTCCCTTTCGATTTAACTTTCTCACTTACTCTTTCCCGCAATCCACGGACAACTTTCTTCTTCGGGGTTGTCTTGAGCACCGATTGGCAGACAGACACTGCACCCTCGGGGAAGATTAACGGCCTTGGGTCCATCAATCCTCAGCCCAGGGAAGAAGAAGAAAATAACCTCCTCTCACTCTTTCTTGATATCCTTCGCCTCTTTATGTCAATATTTCAATTTCAACCGCCATCCGCTGCCGTGGTTGGATTAATCTAGCCATTGGTAATGATTAGAGATGAGTGAAAATCGCAAATGCGATAACTGCGAATTAGATGCGATGACTGGACTATTAAGATATTTTTACGCAAATTTGCCTTTTCGACAGCAAAATTCGTACATTTTGTGGGAAGCGCAGTTTAAATGCTCCGCCGACACTCACCGCTTAAAGCATGTGAGCGACTGGCCAGCTGCTAGTTGGCTGGGACTCTACGTGGCTCTAAGTGGGCGCGGGCAAGCTACACCTCCGCCACTATATGTCTTATTCCTTACTTTATTATGGTTCTACAACATAATTATTAAAATATTCTGTATTTTGTCGTGTAACTGTGTTTCACTACATTTTATCGTCATCTAACTCATTAAGAAAATAAAAAATAGACGCTACAAAATGCGATAAGCTTTTATTGAAAGTGCGATAAAATAAAAATGAAAGTGCGATTTTCACGAATCTCTAGTAACGATTTTATATCCAGAGTGGGGATAATATGTCGAATCCTTAAGTGTGAAATAAAAGGCTTACATAATGCATGTTTTTATACGATTTACTTAATGGATGTGCATTAAACATGAGGAAAGCGTGCGAAAAGAGGATTTTTTAGCATTCGAGCATTTTCTATTAGAATTATCTGAGTTGTCCTCTTTCTTAGAGTAAAAATGCATATATCAATGGTGCATACAGTATAAATTTCAGTAGTTAAGGTTGTGTAGGTGTTCTTCGCGTGATAAACTTTTTTCCGCAATGTTAATTTCAATGTAATTTCTCTTCTATAATCTTGAATATACAATTAATTGCCTAAGTCTATATATTAGCATCAATCTATGTACAATCTATCAATATCAGTTTCTCTGACGAAAGATAGACTCATACCATTGTTTATCGGTAGTAAACAACATGTAACTATCGCGATCACTTTTCCCGTCGCGAAAAGTGATCGCTCGAGTTATCATTTTTCTGAATCACACGGTCACTCCCGCCGTCGCTTTTCGCATCATTTCCGATATCACAGCTCGTTGTCATGGCTCGTTGTCATCACGAAAATATATAGCGTGTTTGTTTATCTATGTCGTTCCCACAATTGTCAAACGCTGCGCTGCAATCACACCATACGGTCATGCGTTCTGATTGGCTGATATGGGGTTTTAGGGACGGTTTTAGCGACGGAAAAAGCGACCGGACGAATGATGAAAAATAGCGACGGGAATCCTCATCGCGATCACGAAAAACAATTGCGGCGACGATCATTTTGCGAGTGATCACTCTAGTGATCGCGATAGTTATCAGTTTCGCGATGAAAAAAAATGATCGTGTGATTCAGGCTTAAACTATTGCTGGTATTACAGAAGAAAGGGTAATTTTATCATTGATACCGTTTTTATTAAGTAAAATATTATCGTAGACGATGATCGAACGAAGACATAAGACACTTCGTTCTTTCATACTTGTAGTGGTTAAATTTACAATTCGATATCTCAATTGTAAGTATTCAATGAAATAAATAAATAACGCTTTGCATCGATCCCAATGCCTCTCTTATGAGAATGGCGTTTTGATCCTTTTACGACCCCTACATCTTTCTGGAATGTACTTTTGAAATTTTTTCTGGTATCCGATCGTGAATACAATTAATTTGAGCATAGTATGATTGCTGCACGCTGCCTAGTAATCGCTAACATTTTCCCCTGGACATACATAAATAGACTCTCTGGCTAAACCTTTCCTGCAGGGAATGAATATTTTACGATATAAATTTGAAAGAGAGAAACATAAATTACAAAAAAAATCGAAGCCATTCATATAGTTTCTGTCTGTTCCCTCGAATAGGCTTTTTCCTCAGTAGCGGGGAAATAATTCCGTATTCATGCACATAATAAAGAAGTAAATATGTTGCATTTATCTATACATGGGAACATTTTATTTAAGATAAATTCATTTCCAATTTAAAAGGCATTCATTTGGGAGAAACGCCGCAATAACTGGCTTTCTGATCATTTTATCCGTAACTTTTGCCCTTTTACTCTTAGGAATTTTCGTTTTATACGCATAAGCTCCTTGAATATTCTCGATCATGGCCTTATTCTGTACATCAATATGTAATTTTTCCCCTCTAAATTTTCGACCTCCAGACTCAGTTCCAAGGTCATTCGGCGGGGCAACAAAAATGGAAAGTAGAACATGGAAGGAAAGGTCAAAAGGTATTTCTGCGTCGGCTGATGTGTGAGTTTTTTATCGCCGTTTAAGCGTGGGGCACTCAAACAAAAAAAACTTGTCCAACCGATTCGTAAATTTTCTCCCGTCCGCTAAAAAACCCTTAAAGACCCTGCGCGTTTTCAAAGGCAACCCTAAAGACGATCCCTTTCAGACTGGGCTAATTGCCTATTAAAAACTTTATCCATTCGTCAAAGGACGATCAATTTAAGGATATGGGTCGAAAGTTAACCGCGGGAACTTGAAATAAAAGACAGTTGAGGAAAGCACAGAATCAAAAAAGGTTGAGCGTAATTTTCCAAAAGTCAAGCTATTACAAGTTTCTTGTTAATAAGGTTAAATATAAGTATCAAAATTAAACTATCAAGTGTACCTCAAAATACGTGGGCCGTCACATTCCGAGTAAACTGCAGAGATTTGCAATTATTAAAAGTATGAAACAGGGATGAATACGTGAATATCGCGTGAATAATATTCTTAACATTAAATATTTAGCAGGCAGGTACACCCTCCTTTCTATTTATGAAAGACAAACTATGTGTCTATCGATTTTTTACCATGTGATAGATGTGGAAAGAATGAAATTGTTGCCTTATCATCTTTTTCTATTAATTATTTCCACCATCACATCTTTTTTCTTCGTGCTTTCAATTTCATTTTTTTCTTTTCCTTGCGTTTTTTGCCTGCGCTTTTTAACAGCGATTTACGTAAACAAACATTTAAACAAATGTATCAGATTATCTTTCCCCTTCTCTTCGTTATAGGCTTTTTCTATTCTTTTATTTATCTGTTCAATTGCATTCAATGTTAGAGTTCTCCTCCCTAAATTTCTTTTGTATCAAGCATTGCCTCCAAATCCGACGAAATGTGCATCTGCTGCTTGTTTGAAGGTATCTTGTTACTTTGCTTCCAGTCCTTTGCTCGCTCACAAATCTCTCTTTATCTAATCTTCCTCAAGAGCCTGTTGCTTCTTTGTGAGTTTTCCATCCACTTTTTTGCTTTCTCTGAAGACGACACATTATTTTTTATATCCCGTGAATCATAAATGACCTTTCTACCATAAGCTTCTCCTCAAACTACATTCGTGCCTCTTGCAGTAGTCATGTTTGTAAGGGAGCTGGTCTATTCTTTTCATCGGCTCCCCACGGAATCTGGTAGCCACTGCCTATTTTCTACTAAATTTGCATCGAATTTTTTTCAAAATACGTATAAATAAATATCAAAAAAGGCTTTACACCTAATTTTTTTCAAAAATTATATGAGTTTACTTATAATACGTACTTATTTCAGGAATAAGTTGTAATTAATTCATTACTGTAAGGAGTGGCATAAGTAGTTATAAATATAAAAGTTATTAATACACAATATCATTTACAAGAAATGTCATCAGTGGCGGATCTAGGGGGGGTAAGGGAGTTAAAGTCCCCCACCCCCATAGGGTCGAAACACACACTAGGTAAAATCGAAGTATTTGGGGGTTAACACTTTGCACAAATTGTTGTTATATTTTCCTACATATTTACCTTCTTTACCGAATTGAAATACAAATTAGCTCTAACCTTAGGGCCTATTTTACATACTTTTGGTATGTTACTATCCAGAGATAGATTCAGAGAGGTGGTAGGAGGGGCTATAGCACCCCCCTTTCGGTATTCCATTTCCACTAGATAGAATCGTAATCTTAGCCCCTCCCCCTTGACCCTATTCTTGATCCGCCTATGAATGTCATTGAGTGTCGAAGACATGGTCGGCAGTGGAGTTACGTATTAAAGTGTGGAAATCATCATTTGTTGTTTATATTTTATCATGGATAAATCGCATTTCCACCACGACAAGCCTGACACGATTTCATAAGTTTGTCACCCACTCGGAGTGAGGTAGGAGGCGAATTTTGTTTTTTTATTAATTGAATTTAGCAGTGTTTATCCTTCCCCGATTCATCTTATAACATCCACGCTGGTAACTCTCATTCAGTTTTGATATTTTATTCCCCTACCCTCGTTTTACCGAAACTTTTTTGTTCGTAAAAGGGAGACTCGCTCACCTTTAACGTGAAATTGTCTTCGAGCAAAGTCGTTCTTCCTTACACTCCGTTGCAGCAACCCTCCTCTCCCAACAAACTTCTCTTCTCTTGTTTTACTGTGAAGATACCTCCTGGGACCGAAAACTTGGTTGTAGTTCACAGCTCTACCGCTGAGAGACAGGCGTGGGAAGGGTAGGCCAAGAAATGAATGGTTCTCTGTTGGCCATGACAACGTGCGACAACTTCCGTAACTACCAATTTTTTTCAGTTAGCAGCGGAGGTAAAACATCTGATTCCGAGTAAAATCCGAAGATGCAAGCGTGGTGGAGTGGAATTTTCTATATTATTTCTACGGTATAGATACCTTTTTCTCAACTTATACGCAACCAAACTCTACAAATGAGATACCAAAATGCACAGAATTTATCAAAGAACATGCGACGGCATATCTTACTTCCTAAATATTGCTATCGTTTCCTAAAATTGGTTTTTAAATAATTATTTTTTTTAAACGGTAAATGTTCCTGACGTTAACGGCGCACAAACTGATACATTTGTTCATTTGCAACAATATCTCGCATTCTTTAAATAACTTTTATCAAAATGCGGCTGATTCCACATTCAAGTCTCCTGTTGATACGTAAGTATGAGTCATCATGTGCGTTTAAAAGAGGATAGTGTAATTACTTCCAATGTTGTGTTTGAAGAGGTCCTCTGACCTCAATTTGTACATTAACATTCCAATTAAATTTGTACATAAGACCATGCCTTTTTTTCTACATTTTAAAATTAGAAACGCGCCTATCCCTCTGTGGACCTGCATTGAAAAGAGCGGGGGAAGCCCGCTGGGAGCGGGCGCATCACTCTCGTTTTTCTATATTGAAATAAATACTTGCCAATTTCCACGATTATAAAATTTATTACGGCTTAGGTTTTAAGTTTACTACATCATGATGAGTCTTAATAAAGTTAAAAATCGTAGAAAATTGCGATTATTTATTTTAGCATCTGGTTTATAGCCTTGTTAAATGCACGACTAGGTGAATAATGGCATGCAATCAATAAACCTTAGGATATAGTGCCTTAAATATATTTTATGGGGTAGAAAACTCCATAATCTTATAAAAATACAATCTTTACTTTAAATTCATAGTTCTTAGCAGAAAAAAAATGAACCAATAAAAATCGCAGCGATTTCGTGGTAGGTTTGGAAAGGATAGAGGCGAGTGACAAGCTAATCACCGGCACGTGGAAAGCCGAAATATTTGTCTGCAGGAGGGAATAATTACCAAAGTTATAACTTGGAAAGAAAGTACTAGAGAAGGTAATGGGGTTCCACAACCATAATAATAGCAGAAAAACCATCGCTGAATTGGGTAAAAGGAGATAGTGAGTTGAATAGTCCGAGTGAATAACATGTTTTTTCAACGAGAGGTAAATATTTAAAGATTTATCGCTCAAATAAATTATTTTTCTAATTTAATTAAATTAGCCGCTCAACAACCGCCACAGTTTAAACATTTATCGCTAAAATAATTTATTTTTCCATTTTAATTCAATCAGATTCTTAATAATCGCCACAACTTATCAAGTCCAACAACAATCATTTTAGTTTTCTACCTGGTATGGATCCTAAGGAAATTGTAGCCATTAATCGCTGCAAAACTTAAGGATTAAAATAACTCATTCTATTAGCTGCTCAATTCTTCCGTTATTCGAAGTATATCTTAGCAAAATCAAAAACCCGACTCCTCAAGTTTGTATAATTCCACTGATTGTTATGGACTATTGCGTCTTAGGCCGAAGACTATATGAGGTGGTGAGATATGATTTTCTGCCAGGCATACCATTTGCGACCGAAATGTGGAATTTTGAAAGCGAAGAACTCAATACTACCGCAAAATAGCACACCTGGAGAGAAATCGAGTTATCATCAAAAGGAGACCAAAATATATTTTTAGATCAAAATATGCGGAAAGCTAAGATGGCGTTATGAGACAGATTGGGGCGATCTTTTCCGCTCAAAGGAGATTCACCACCTTTGGAGATTTTCATACGACCCGGAAGAAGGTTATCGCATTAAATTGTTCCCTGCCAACCATCATGTACTACGTAAAGATTTTAAAGATGGAAAAAATAAGTCTTAGTAAAAAAAATGATACTACTCTCATCAGAATTCGGGTCATTTGCTAATATGGGTTGGAGAAAAATTTTGTCACGAAATTTTAGCCCTGTATATCTGTTGCCAGAGAATCAGGACACCAAGGTGGGTCCTCTGAGGGTTACAACGCACCGGGGCCGGGAACCAAGTCAAAGACTTATACACCCGCGCTCCCGGGGAGGGGTTTAAATGGGAAGGAACAAGGAAAGAGGCGCGATAGGAGCCCAACGACGCCTCTGGGATAGAGATAGTGTTGGAAGGGAAGGATGGGGTAAAACAACTTACCGTTATAGAAGCGAAAAGGGCCCACTAACCAGCGAAACCTGGCATCAGCCATTAATGTGCCAACGATTTTGGTGGATTTACCTATTAAAGAGAAAAATCCATCGATCAAATCGTTGGATGAAAGCCAGCGGATACGAAACCCTTGGGCGGGCTCGCGGGGTTACTCTCCTGGGCCGAGGTCTGAAGCGGTTAGCTTATCACCTCTGCACCACAGAAGGGGTAGGACATGGTAGGGAAAAGGAAGGAGGCGCCGCCGCGATACGGGCCCGACGACGCCTCCTGGGACAGGATAGGGAAGGAAGGGAAGTGGGAGTCCGCGCCGTCACAGAGGCGGGAGGGTCCCACTACTAGCGAAACCAGGATAAACCATTTCTGTGACTGCTATTTTAGAGGATTACCCTATGAGGAAGAATAATCCAACGATCAAATCGCTATATTAAGAAGCCAGAATTAGATTAGATGAATGCCAGTAAGATCCAAAATTACCAATGATGTTTAGGTCGAAAACTCACCGTTTTTTAAACTACAAAAACTTTGAGCCAAGCTCTCGGACTGGCCGCGAGTTTCCCTTGTTGCCAGATGCTCTGAAGAACCCATGACTTCGAATGCTTTGCTTGCATTTTCCTTTGCCCTTGTCTAGATCATCTGGCAACAGGGCAAATTCGCGACCAATCGGACCGCTTGCCTCAAAGTTTCTGTAGTTTAAAAATAGTGCGTTTCCGATCGTTACATTGATAATTTTGAATCCTGCTGGGATCAGTTATCCGAGGTTAAACTTTAACGTTACATATTATTTATCACCCTGCATAACAGCACACAACTAGCAGTTAAGTTGATTTAAGACAATTCAGAATGAGAGGTTTCTACGTTTATAAGATTTTTTCTCATCTTCATAAATCAACAATCGGAAGTTTGGCTCGATATAGTAACTCTTCCCTTAGTTTTTTATTTGCAAACCTTTTCGTCTTTGCGTATTTCTCCTCTTTTAGATCGTCAATGACTTGTCATACGCAACTCGTAACGGGTCGTCCATAAATAAACACGTTCCACGTGAATAACCTGAAGAATAGATATTTTACGACTAAATGTGTGATTAGAGGCAGTGGTAGATAAATCATTCCACTACTACTCGGGAACTATCAATTTAAATAACGAGCGTAGCCTCACCCTCAAGCAATAACTGTGGAATGGTTCAGATAATGTTAAGAACTCAATACCACCGCAAAATAGCACACCTGAAGAGAAATCGAGTTATCATCAAAAGGAGACCAAAATATTTTTTAAGATCAAAATATGCGGAGAGCTCAGATGGCGTTATGAGACATAGAGAGGCGATCTAACTCGGAAAATTTTAACCACAATATAAAGTAGAGACTTATAAAGAGTACTAAGTAGAAATATTGAAAAAAAAAAACGTTTGCGACGAAGGAAATGAGAGCGATTTTTCAAATGCGCGTCAAGGCTGAGCTACACGCCGCGGGCCCTGAGGCTCGGTAACTGAGGCCGATTCTTCAAGTTTTGTAAAACTATAATCTTGAAAATCGTCATTTAAAGAACGGAATATCGTCTTCATTGACCTAAAACACTAAACTGATGGTGTTAAAAAGGATTATATATAGATCGACTTGACTATTTAACGCATTACTCGAGTGAAAATACGAAGGATTGGATATTTTTCCGAACCATCCCACGCATAAGAAATATGGCTCGGGTATTGAAGTAAAGTGAAGAGATTAAGTTGGCGTGCTTATTATTATTAGTATAGTATTATACCGATTAAGGTAGGTTTCCATGAATTTGTGAATTTTTTTCGTCTTAAAAAGATTTTATTTCGATCAACGATGATGATTTTCGTTATTGAAAGAAATCACCAATTAGGAACGGGGGTGCATAATCAAAACCTCCTCACTTAAAAATATCCTCACTCCAAGGGCAGCTTCGTTCAATTGTTTACGCCTCCACCCGTAGGCAACAGTGGCGCTAACCTCAAGCGAACTAGATTCACCTTGTGGTTACCTTCCCACTCGGTGCGATGCTGGCGGTCCTGGCGGCTGTCAGCCAAAAGACGGGAAAATAAATGAAGCCTCTGGTCCGTCTGTTGTGGTCATCAGGGAGTGCGTGCGAGTCAAAGCCTCATCGAGGCTTGCGGCGAGCGCTGTTGCCTCCTTTTTTAAACATGTGAAGCTGGCTTTCCGCCCTCGTTTGCGGCTGCAGTCCATTCTAGGGCCCAGCTGTCCGAACTTCTCCACACATTGGGGAAAGGGAATGTGGAAATTAACGACCACGGTTACTTCAAGGAAAAGACCTTTTAATTATTGTGCAAAATCAAACTATTTTCCAATTATACTGACTCTCTCGTATTATTATGATCATATTTTTGGGAGAGATGACTAGATTTAAAATTATATTCAATACTTAGGAGCATAAAATTTTTAGTTAAATCATTTTCATTACAGTCATCGGATTAGCTTACAAAATCCTGTTTTAAGTTGTCTATCCAGTAATAGCATACAGTGAAATTTATGGCTGTAACTATATTTAGCTCGAAAAAATAAGCATTATGAAACTTTCTCTTTGTGTGGGAGACTTCACGTTTTGCAATAATTGAGTCATTTACGAATAAATCGATTGATTTGGTTCCACCTTAGAATTTTAAGTTAGAGCAAAGTACTTCTTCCTTGATGAAAAGTGAAACAATGCTAAAATATCTAGTGTATAGGAATTCAAAATGCCTTATAGTATCAAGCTATCAATACTGCCCTCTGTTTCTTGAAAAGTTAAAACCACTAGAATAGTTCAGGGTGACGTATCTCTCCCAAGTGATGACTATAACAGATGCACTCTTTGTCATAAAAAATGCACTGTTTGTTCTTTCTTTCTGATTGTTCACCAGTTGAAAATAACAGCAGCAGATAGAGCCTTAAAATGAGGAGACAATCTTTATTTTTTATTTCTAAGTTGTAAGGGAGGCAAAAATAAAATAACTAAAAATTTTAAATTCCGAGACTTCTATTTAAAATATCGCAATTTTTCGCAAATTAAGTCATTATACTGTTTTCATCTCTAAAATCGATGTTTTCGCTGCTATTAATAACTTCAACTATTAATATTAAAGTATTCTTCCTATTAAGGTAGGTTCCTATGGAGTATTCAAGAGGTATTCTGGCGGTATCCCCTTTCCTCTATGGACTTCTCTCTTAACTTCACTGTAAGGCCTACACCCTTTCATTCTACCTAAAAATCGTATTCTCTGCCTTCCTCTCTCTCGTTTACCCAACATTCTACCCAGTAATACTGTTTTCAATACCCCCTACGTACTCAATACCATCTGTCTCCTTCCTTCGCATCTCATCTAGAAGCTGCCTCTCATCGACCACCATGTCCAGCACTTCGTCGTTTCTCCTCCTCTCCGTCCACTACACCTTCTCCATTCTTTTCCGTCCCCACATCTCGAACGCCGCCAGTCTTCTCTCGTCATCCTTCCTTTGAGCCCATATTTACGTACCGCAAAGCGCTATGATAATAGTAATACTGTTTTCAATACCCCCTACGTACTCAATACCATCTGTCTCCTTCCTTCGCATCTCATCTAGAAGCTGCCTCTCATCGACCACCATGTCCAGCACTTCGTCGTTTCTCCTCCTCTCCGTCCACTACACCTTCTCCATTCTTTTCCGTCCCCACATCTCGAACGCCGCCAGTCTTCTCTCGTCATCCTTCCTTTGAGCCCATATTTACGTACCGCAAAGCGCTACACTGTGGATCAGACAATTCACTAGACTTTTCTTTTAACTCTTAAATAATGATCCTCTCATAGGCTCATACCTACTTGTGAACGCCTTCTTTGCTAACACAATACTTCCTCACTGCTGTATTCATTTTCCTATAATGTGCTGCCCATATTTAAAATTTAATCATAAATTAAATAATAATAATTTGAAAATTATTTCTTTGCACTAATGTCAAATCCATGAGAACACTCTTCATTTCCTGTTTTTTTATAGGCTAAATCGAAAGATCATTTCTGCTGGAGTACATATTTCACGCTTTTAGATTTTTAAATGACGATATCTATTTTTCGCGATTAAATGAAAAGCGAAAATTTTCAAGTGCGCCAAAATGCGACGGCTAAGTATGAATGCTGGGAAAAGCCCATGTGACGTCATTCTGGTTCCCGCTGCCGTCGTGTGAGGTGACCTTGTGGCGAGGTATCAGACAGTGAGAATAAGAAAGACTTGAGGACAAGCAGCTGAAGTAAGTGTCTACTTCTCAACATCATGAAAATAATGGCACGTTAATACCGCTCTATTTCGAAGTGGCACGACGGTAGAATCACAATGCGAGGCCCATAATGTGTGGCTTCCTCTTTTCTCGTGAGATTTGTCGCCTAATTGACTTTTGCGGGATTCCCACAAAGAAATTTTTAAATGGACGGACTCTCTTGAACTGACGTTTTTTTGTCTTTTCTCCCTCGACACCTACATACCACCCCGAAAATCTACGGTCTCAATAGACGGTCGGCGGGGTCTGTTTGGACATCAGCCGTTGGAAAATAAAAAAGAAATACTACAACGAAGTTCCATCTTGGATTTATTTGAGTTCTTTATTGTGCGGGGGAAAAATAATTCCCATACCTAACCGTTCGGAAAAATATCTCTCTTAATTTATCGTTTCTTTTGGACCCGGAAATAGAGTACGGTTCATATATTATGTTTTTAGTGTCACTCTGAAAGATATCTATTCTCAATTGCTCAAGTAATATAAGCCCAGCGCGCAGTCTCCAAATTTCTCGAACATTGATGGTAAGAAGAATTTTACAATGATTAATATAACCGTAATTTTAATGATTTTGATAAATAATTTTCCAACTGGGTGTAGCCATTTACTAACGTTGATTTTATAAAGATAAATAATGCGAAGTTATTTTTCAACGTTTACTAATGAAATGTTCATAATAGTGATCCTGTCACGACAAACGATGAAACGCGCAGTTTTCCTTTGTAGCTTTTTAGCTTCTTTGTGAGGAAATGACGATATCATGTAAATAAAATTCACTGGTAATTTTACCTAGGCATTTAAAATTTTCCTTTATTTACCAGCTGTAATGGAATTCCTGTTACTTCACTTTATCTAAAAAATAAGAATTCCAACAGATTAAGCCTGAAACAATCATCCTTAAATATTTTCCTTATATATGGAGTTAACCCCTGCTCAAAATCTACCTGCATCTCAAGTTTAAAAAGTTTTCTACCTAGAAAATAATGGAGAATAAGTTTGGAATTTGAGGTTCAGGAAATTATCCAAATGAGGAAACGTTATGCAGCATAAAAATTTGTGAACGTAATATAGGTTATAAAGGTCATAATGAATGAAAAAGAGGAGAATTACGCCGTTATGAAAAGGCTAGCCGGTAGGAGAGAGGAATAGAGAGCTGCATCAAATCAACCCAAGGACTGTCGACTAATGATGATGACGCACAAAAGAAAAAATTGAAGGGAATAGGCCAGTGGGAACTTATACTCTGTTCATTTTATCTGTGCGGGTGAGCTGGTGTGGCCAAAGCAAGTGAAGATGAGGGGAGGGAAAGTTTCTCGACATGTGACTTTGATTTTGCCAATCAGCAAACAGGAGGCGTGGCCTCAATGAGTCGCTCTCAGATCTCCGCCTAGTGAACATTGTGAATCTGCTCGTGGAGCAGTGTTGCCAAACCTCACGCGTTTTCTTTGAATGTGACTAAGTATGCCTTACACGGGCTTCTGTGAAAGGATTATCCCCAATGCCTTCCGAATGATTAGGTATATTGTCTCGGCGCCGCGGCCAAAATACCTGTGGCCACCTATGACACACACGTTTTCAGTGACAAAGTAAGGCGGCTATGTACATTTGGCAACGTTATGTTCGCTCCTCTCTCTCTTGGTACTACCCCTCCCCTATCAGCGAAGCCATCCGAGAGTGCCCGGGCTCTCACGAAAGCTCACCCGCAGACTATAATATGGTCTCGTTATCGGGCTACCGAGTGGCCGGTCACCCATTAAAAATGTAGAAAATTTCGGCATATGCTGAAATTCAATATGAGTGGAGATCGATTTGATGGGATAGCTTGAGTGTTGGCATACTAACCCGTGTCTTCGGTTAAAATACTGGCGGTGTCAGAAATTTCCTGTGGAATGACAGCCCTAGGCCAATTTCCTATAGAGGGGTACATTAAGTACAATGCACCGTCCATTTCACAATACGCTATGTCGTTGCCCGCTTGGTACGCTTTATAAAGACCACGCTTATAAAAATGTCAGTTTTCTCCGCATTTTTTTTCTTCCTCAAACTTCCTTGTGGCGCCAATAACCTAAGCTCACGGCCACCGCTTGAAAATTCAAACATCATTATTTTTTATTCGGTAAATTGCCCACATAGAGCTTACTTGCCAGTTTACAGTAGCACAATACAGCAAACATAAAAAGTACAAATACATTCAAACATAATACATTTAAATAAATAACAATGCATTTAAGGTGACGATAATAACCTTAATAATTTGCATTCAGATGGGAAAGAGCTCGGTTGGTAAAAGTGTGGTTAGTTAGTTTTTACTTATTTCAATACATATTTCATTTTATCTTTGCGGGAGAGTTGTTGTGACTCAAGCAAGTGGGAGTGAGGGGAGAGAAAGATTTTCGACACGTGACTTTCCCTTTGCCAATCAGCAAGCAGTAGGCGTGGCTTTAGTCTGTCACTCTCATGTCTCCGTCAATTTAACATCGTGCATCCGCTCGTGGGGCAGTGTTGCTAATCCTCACACTTTCTTCTTGTATGTCTCTAAGTATGCCTTCCACCGACGGTGCCTCATTCAGCACGGTAGCTGACAATGTCATGGGCTTGTGTGAAAGGATTATCCCCAATACCTTCAAAATGAGAAGTTACATTGTGTCAGCACCGGGGCCAAAATACCCGTGGTCACCCATAACTCACACGTTTTCAGTGAGAAAGAAAGTAGGTACATTTGGCAACGTTAAGTTCGCTCCTCCTCTTTTTCTCGATATTACCCATACCCCATCAGCGAAGCTCTCCAAGTGTATGCGGACTCTCACGAAAACCGCAAACATAAAGTGGATTCAATGGAGTCAGGTTAGAAATTAATGAATGAGGTCGTGAGATCTAATGGGGACTATTTTATAGAACATTAATGTTGAGGAATAAATAAACAATTTTTCACTAAACCAAAATTCCCGTTATGTATGATCTTAGGTTTTCCCGGCGTATCAGTTGCAGAAAAGTTTCTCGGGTTTTCCACCGGTTGATGTCGTGCATGTTTCCCGACGTTTCGATCCGCGACTTGCTGATCATCCTCAGGGGATCTTCCGAAGGGAATTCATTCGGAAGATCCCCTGAGGATGATCAGTAAGTCGCGGATCGAAACGTCGGGAGACATGCACGACATCAACCGGTGGAACACCCGAGAAACTTTTCTGCTAAATTCCCGTTATTTTCTGAACACCCATCAAATATTCAGACGGTCTATAATTTCATTATTTTTCCATGCATTTACTCCGATCTCACCTCATTCAAATTTACCCTTTTCCATGCACTTCGCAGGCGTGGTGAACCGCGGCGACTCTTTCCGAAGACGCCGGTCCCGGAGCAACAGCCTGTTGCCGCCTGGGCAGCAAGACGGCGCCGTGAGCGACAGTGGCGACGCTGACGGCAAGGTTGAAGGCTTGGACAGCAAGGGCGCCGACGGCAGCGCCGCAGCGGCAGCGGCGGTAACCCTCGACCCGTACCGCGTGGCGATGGTGGGCACGCAAGGCGTGGGAAAGACCGCACTCATCAGCCAGTTCATGACCTCTGAATGCATCAATGCCTACGACAGGCAATCCAGGGGTGAGTTTATATAGTATTCGACATCTTATGGGCCTCTTCAACCCTTTTTAACCCAGTGTTGCTGCTGAGCAACGTGAAGAACCGTCGTTTAAAAATGTGTGCACTGTGAATAGGGTGGTTTCCTATTATTTTTCTATTGCCGAAATATCTTTATTTCTATATTTCCATCTTATCGAAATTTCTATATTTCTAAATCGAAATATTATTACTCCTGAAGTACGAATTTCACACTTTTAGATTTTTAAATGACGATATCTATTTTTCACGATTAAACGAAAAGTGAAAATTTTCAAGCGCGCGGAAACGCGACGGCTAAGTAGGAATGATGGGAAAAGTCCGTGTGACGTACTTCTGGTTCCCCCTGCCGCCTTGTGAAGTGACCTTGGGGCGAGGCTTGAGCGCTGATACGACGCAGGCTGCTAGTAGGTAGCTGAGTACTCTGCTAGCTGGTAGCGCTTGCCTTAAATAAGGATTATTATTCCCCTATCAAACGAAGGAAAATTTCCGAACTTACGTATTTTTAATGTGTGATTATTAAGAGATGTTTCCCTGAGCTCTGTGCCTCATGCATGCATTAGTAATCTCAGACGATATAAAACTCCTATCTACTCGTATAGAAACTAGGTCCCTGTGACGTCACGTGGAGCGGAATCGCAAGGGCGCCAATCTGGCCTTTTTCGAATGAGGTTAAAATTGACCACTGCCATTCGTCTAGACTGGGATTTCTAAAACCAAATAATTTGTATATTATGAATACAATAATGGTGGGTAAGGAATCGCAATCATTGCATTTCGTTTTCTTTGTATAAGGAAACCACCCTATTCTCAGCTGTATAACAGATAGATATGAACCACTGGTCATTTTATATTGCAAAATGAATTGGTCAGATATAAAGCTAATGTGATAATTGTGATTGACCTGAAAATGTACCCGTTTCTATATGACAAATCGTCAAGTTTGGCTCTGCCAGAAATAACGCTGGGTTATAATGGGCTAATGTCATTCCTTTTTAGGAGTTGCGAAAAGACTCTATTTTTCCCTTTTCCCAGTAGAGTATGCAATAACTCTCCTGAAAAGTAGGTTATCGATATTTATTTTTAGAAGAACTCATGGACAAGAAACGCTTACGTGAGAACTGCGAACTGCATACCTACATTAAACTGGTGAAATTGAAACTTGAGTCGGAAAACCGTCGATATAAATACCATTTTCTATTTCCCAGGAAGTTTAGGGGGGATGATCAAGCTAGATATTTTAATTATCTAACAACTGAATATGGTGTCAGTTTAAGATGTCACTCTGGTGGTTTACTTACATGGTGGTTGCACTTACCTCCCCCTTCTCTTGAACTCCCTCGACAAATTCAAACAGTGGTTGCAATAATGTCGATATTGGAGGATATTGTGTTAGAAAGTTCCGAATACCCTAGCTCATAGCCATACATTAAATATTTTCAGAGAAATTCGTTGTCAAGTTACTGTTGGTGGTGAGTCCAGGGCGTATTCTGCTTATAATAGCATACACATTCAGCGTAACAACCAACCACTGCGATAGTATCTATCATTCAATACCAATATTCGTTTTATTACTTTAGTGCTACCATGAGATAAGAAATAAAACACTCATTTGCAGCGGTGAAACTACCCCTTCCCGCGAACCAAAATGATTCATTTATTCAAGGTGGACGAGCGTGGGGAGATGTAATACGGTTATTTGAGTATCTCATTTCTGAATACATCTTTCAGGCCGTAGTGACCCATAGTTATTTATCCGACGCAATATTTAAAAAGTAATTTATTTTCTATGTGTCAATAATTTATTTTCTATGTGTCAATAAACAGACGCACTCATGCAATTTCTCAGCTTAACTGCTAAGTTTTACAAGTTCTTTGCAAAGGGGCACAAATTTTCAAATCCCTGAAAATGAAGATCCATTTGATAAGAGAACTGCGAAATTGGCAGAACTATTCTTTTTCGAGGCGTTCAAGCCAAATAAAGTTTACCCAAACATTATGTCAACTAACTACCTAAATTCACAAAATCAGCCGATTATGTATATATTTTTAAGGAGCGAAGAAATTATTTAATAGAAATATCTGAGGTTTTCCGGCGTATGATGATTTTGAAGTTGTTCCGGGTTTCCCACCGGGTGAGGTTCTCCATCTCTGCCGACGTTTCGACAATGGACGACACGGCCATCGAAACGTCGGCAGAACATAAAATACCTAATGAAATCCGAAATAAATTCAACAAATTACTTAATCTTGTGTGCACGAAGTGTCTCCGTTTAACAAAATGGATATTTGGATATACTGCTGTTAAAGGTTATAAGTATAGGTCACTGCTATAATAAAAGAATGGCATGATAATGTAGTGATAAATATTTAGCACGCGAAATATTGAAGGGAAAACGATAGGAACCCTTGACATTTTACTCGAAACGAAGAGAGGGAAACACAGGAACAAGCATATTTCAAGCGCAACTACTTCGGTAAAAGTTTGAAACGGGTTCCAATACTTTCACACAACTTTGGACGGTATTATCTCCTTTAAAATCAAGTTTGATAAGTTCCGTCGACAGTAATTTCGTTCATTCAATCGAGTTTAAAAACTTCCTTGCTCCCTTTTCGCGATACCTCGCAAGATTCAATTTCTCCTTCGATAATCCGTTCCGCCCAGATCTTATGATTCAATTGGCTTCAGTGAGGATATCTCAGATATTGATCCAACTTAAACGACTACCGTGGGCCTGCTTCTTGATCGCTGCTCGATATGAAGCAAGTAACGAGATCACGTTGCTCTCCGTTGCTTTGGATGAAAATGAAATTATCTCGTTAGAATGCCGAATTAATAGAGTAGCTTCTTCACGACATCATTTTAATGGTCCTCGCATCGCTCATCTTAATAAGTGAAAGAGACCAGTGTCCTGTCATTCATTATTAATTTAGAGATACGTGAAAATCGCACTTTCATTTTAATTTTATCGCACTTTCAATAACAGTTTATCGAATTTTGTAGCGTCTATTTTTTTATTTTCATAATGAGGTAGATGACGATAAAATGTAGTGAAACACAGTTATATGATAAAATACAGAATATTTTAAATAATTATGTTGTAGAAGAATAATAAATAAAGGAATAAGACAGATAGTGGCGGAGGTGTAGTTTGCCCGCGCCCACTTGTAGTTCGCGGCCGCGTATAGAGTGCCAGCCAACTAGCAGCTGACCAGTCGCTCACATGCTTTAAGTGGTGAGTGTCGGCGGAGCATTTAAACTGCGCTCGGCACAAAATGTACGAATTTAGCCGTCGAAATGGCAAATTTGCGTAAAAATATCATAAAAGTCCAGTCATCGCATCTATGTCGCATTTACCGCATTTGCGATTTTCACGCATCTCTAATTATTGTTCATCATCGTCTGTAGCCACTTCAAAATATGTTTTATAATTAAGATGAACTTTATCAGCACGCTATCGTCGTATTCCAGCATAAATAGTCTTTCGTCCAGTGCTTTCATCTCGTGCACACGATAAATTCAACCATGAAATGCCATTAAGCGTATAGTTTTAATTTAACTACCATTTATTTGTATTGCGACAGATTGAGATGAGCATCGGCTACGTGTTATTATATATCACAATCGAGTGTGAATGGTTACATTTCAGCACGAGGTACTCATCTTACTTCTGAATAACTGCAGCTGAAAATTTTGGTTTCATGGGTAATTGTGATGATATTAATGGATTTATAAAATACATAAAATTTGATAATTCTTGCAGAGAATCATTTCGAAAATACAAAAAATCTTGTTGGAAAAGTGTTTGATACTAAAAAGTTTTTTAAAACGAAAAATGTTATTTATTTTATTAGAAATCAAATGGTTTGAAAATTTTTAGCCTCATTTTGGTTTTTGGCTTTTTAAAATTGGGATAAAAATATATCCGGCTCACATCAGTGTCATAAAAAATTTTAAATAGGCCTTGGTAAAAATAAAAAATCGCTTAATTTCCTCTAAATAGACAAATGATACTTCTTTACTTCCTTGCTTGAATTTTAAACTAGAGAAATAGATGGGGATTCTGTTTCGCTTCTTGGTTAGCTAAAGCTCACTTAGGAATCTCTATTAAAAATCATGCCAATTATTATCAAAACTCAGTACCTTTATTCTCCTTCAACGGAATATTGCGTTAGACTATATCAAATGAGAACAATATCAATGGCAACAATATAATACCTCGATTGCTGACCTTCCTCTGCAATCTAATTTTTCCCATGATATTGGGCGAATAACAACCACGGCATATTTTCTGATAGCCAGCATCCTTCTACGTATTTTATATATCTAGGCCCCAACATCATAACCTCCATCAGCATACATCTCTTTCAAATTATAGAAAAAGCATGCATGATATCCACCTGTCATCATCCCTAATCCTACGCATACCTCCCACTCCACAATATGTTTCATCGGAGCCCCAAAAAACTCTTGCTGCCCTGTTCATGGCCAGATATTTTTCTGCTTAAAAGCTGAAATTAACACCTATCAATTGAGATATTTGTCATCTTTGCCAGGAAGACATTTTGCAATTTCTCTTTTTGTGATGTGTAATAATGTGCAACTGAAGTCTGAAATTTACATAAACCTATGTGAAAAAAGTTCTGGGATCCATTCATTTCATGTACTTTTTCAGGAAGCTTGTAAGATTTTCTGATTTTTTTCCATTCTCTTTCTAGCATGTGTTCTCACCGCTAATGTTGATCTGTATAGTTTATTCCTCAAAAATGGCCTGGGCATATCGTTTTGAGCGACGGCCAAGCTCAGCACATGGTCATTATCTGACAATTTACTACCTAATTTGTATTTTTAGATCGATAAAGACGTAAACTTGTGTAATAAACCCATTTTCACTCTCTCTGTAACCTTTTTCATCTTACAAACACTTTTTAAATATAAGTAATGATATTTTGTGGCTTTTAGAGATTATGTAATTGATGATATATTACCTGAAAAATAAGAACAAAACATATTTAATGAAGAGGGAAAATTTTACTTCCGAAAACATTTTTTTATTTTTCATCCATAAAAAGTAAATTCCACTTGTGCTACATGGGTGGCTGGAAGTGTGCATCGAACTCCTTTTGTCGTCGAAGATAAATGTCTCCAGGACGACGAGAGTCATTTCATGCATAAATCAAGCTTCCGACCGTGCACTGAATGAGAATACTATTAATTAAATGACTTTCACCCGTCAAAGTCAAAACTTTCCACTCCTTCATAATTTTTCAGTAATTTATCCCGGAAAATATTAGTAGTTCATGCAGAAAAATCTTGTTTTAGGTAATTCATTCGGGTTATCACTCATTACGACGTTCTAAACCTGAAATATTACCTTTGAGTATTTTTTTATATTTTCAATTAATACAATTTCTTTCATAACTTCAATGAATTGTCTTTCCGATCATCAACAGCATGATAGCCTTAAATTATTGATAAGACACGCCTGCCGGATCAAATAGCTATATACACTCAGGATGAATTAACAGTGAAAAAATGTTTCACTTGTTTGGACCCCAAATCAATACTAAATTTTACAATATTATTTTTAGGAGCGCTCTGCATATTCTATGATATAACCACTGTTTTAAAACTCAATAAACTATGTTTTTTGTGATTTTGACCTGATATTTGTTAATAAGGGAACTGTTAGGTAATAACTATTAATAAATAAAACCCTTTATTACGGTTCGGAGGTGGAATGACAAACGAGAACTTGAAGGGAGAAAACAATTGGAAACAGCTGCGTCTCAAAAAAAATCCAGGAAAATTGAGTTTATTTTCTCTTTTCAACAGGATCTGTATTAATGGAACCTTGTATAGGAGCATTTTAATGCTATGGTCGTCACATAAAATTCGCAAAACTTCCTTGAAATCCTAAAAACTCACTTGCGAAATGAAAGTTTCCGCGCGATTCTGCTGTTACTGTTACTGATTTACTCCTTTAACCGGTTGCCTGGAAAGATCTTGAATTTGAAGCTAATTCAATTATTTCTTCCTTTGCTGTTTTAAAAAAATAACTGAAGGAATATTTTAAATTTTCCACCTTGCGTAAAATGCGTACACTTCTACAGACTGGAAAACGGGACATGAATGCCGAATTCTGGTGAAGAAAAAATTCATATTTGATATTACACGCTTCGATCTGAATTTATAAAATATTCTCTCACCTTTCGTAATGCCACTGGTCTTAATATTTTTTTTTAATCCTACGCTCGCTTTAATGACGCGACGTGAGAACCTTAGTGCCTCAATACGGGGCTGCTAGGGAGTAAAAATATTTATTGGAAAGCAACTCCGTCCTAACGATTTCTTTCCCGGAATACTCGTAGGTCTAATTTGCCTTTTTCAAGAGGACGTAACGGCACAAGAAGAAAAAAGTGTATTGTCACACGGATAGGAAAAAATCTGAAAAAACATCATCTAGTGAACTGTATACCGGAGGCTTTACCAGGACACTATAAATTAATATAGCGTGTAAGGAATAGTCCTTCTGTAAACTTATCGGTCAGGTATTTTTTTATTTATCAAATATTTCTCTTCAGAGAACGTTTTTTTTATTCGAAGCTTATTTTAGGAGTTTAAATTGGATTATCAGGCAGATGTTTTAAAGGGTTACCATCCCTATACAATAGAGTATAGTGTAAATGCGTTAACGCAAACATCATTCAACATCATTCAGTTATCATTCAACATTTATAGCAATGCCTATTTGTAAGTTCTCAGAGTGCCTTTAGTGAAAGGAAAGTCTTGACTGAAGGAGAGGTATTTAATTAATCATTTAAAAATTGCCTGACTAAATTTCAAGGAATAAAATTAGGAGAATGACCTTGTAACATGTGGTTAAGGTAAGGAGCATTATTTTAAGACGTTAAGGTTTGCTAAGGTGTTTTTGATAAATATTTTTTAAGATACAAAAATCGATCTTGTGCTCTTTCTTGTTTAAAATAAAAGTTCTCATACACCTGTAACTGTGTGGTGTTCTACCAGCCTTGATGCTTTTCATATAAAAAATCAGTCTAATCTTCTTAACACGTTGCTTACAGGAGCATTTAAATGCAAAGTAACAACGTGCCTGAGCAGAGGTTTTGAGATAGAAAATATGCGTCAATTTGGGCGAACCGCCTTAGGTTTAAACATGATCAAAAAGCCTATATTTAAAATAAAACATTACCTAATCAAACTTTACGATAAGTCCGTTCATAATAAGTAACGAACAACAACTGACAACATAATATCAAATACCTATAGCATGCTTCAAAATTATTTAAGTTGACGCACCTAAAGTGACGAGAATCTTCGTTAACCACCCGGAACGCTTGGGAAAAAATGACGAGAATTCTCGCCATCCGTAAGCAAAGCGTTAAATTTCGCCATAATGGATTCCTTTTTGCTGATCGCATCACACTCCATCGAAAAAAAAAACTATGGAGATTCCTGAATTTAACGAATTCCATCTTCAGGGCTGAGAATTTGTTATAGGGGTACATTATTATTGCTACGAGTTCTAAGACCTGTAGACGGAGCTCGTTAAATTCCAAATGAAAAGGGTAAAGAATGAATTTTTCATCACCCAAAATGACGACCTACACCCGTTTTTTTAATCGTTTTGTGTTTTACAGTTTGCAAAGACTGAATCTCTGCAACGTGCGTTCCACATTAAATTTGGCCGTTATCCTCCAAGTGACAATACCTTCCGTAGATGGTATCATCAGTTTGAAGATACAGGCTGCCTCTGTAAACGGAAGAGCACGGGACGACCAAGAGTTAGCGAAGAGACTGTTGAGCGAGTGAGAGAGTCGTTCACTCGTAGCTCAAAGAAATCAGTCCGGAAGGCTAGTCGCGAATTAGAAATTCCTGTGTCGACTGCTTGGAAAGTTTCAAAGAAACGCTAACAGCTACGCCCTTACCGCTTACAGTTATTACAGGCTCTAAAGCCTACAGACCACGGATTACCTGCCAACTTCACCATGGAAATATTGTTTCATGACGATGATGATTTTCAATATCATGTTGTCTTCAGTGATGAGTCGACCTTTCACCTCAGTGGACATGTAAACACTCATAATGTTCGGGTCTGGGTTTACTGTGCAACACACGTTGCACAATAACCACAGATTCAGTATTTGAAAACTGCAAAACACAAAACGCTTTCTGTTCACTATCTTTGCTACTACCGCTATCTAGCGGATCGCGGCGGAAACAATTCACGCACATGTGCATTGTTGCTAAAAAAACATAACTATTTGAGTTGCTCTTTCATTTGACATATAACTTATAACTATACGTATAATTTAATAAATATTATAAAGCGTTAAAACCCCGATATTCATTTATAAACACCCCAAATATATGTAAATCAAGGTGTCCAGAAATAAGATACTCTATTCATTTTACCCCGATGCTTGCGCGAGGAATTCGTCACCATAAAGCACTGATCGAGAGGGAGGAACGCATCTTCTCAATAAAACCCGAATATAAAGGTCGTGGAAAACACTTCTATTTTCCGATGAATGAACTTATTTCGGGTTTGCGCGTGGGCAAGAAAATCTAAGGCAGCAAACGTTTCAGGTTACTGTATACTCGCCTAAAACTTATGTTATCCTAGTGAAATTTTCAGGGTATACCGTTTCCAACAATAAGCTTAAAGTCAAAATGGATAATTTTAATAATTAACTTTTATAATTTTGACGGATGAAATTTTTTTAATATTCGAGAACCATTATAGCCTTGAGAATGGGTAACGAGATGGAATCCGAAAATTCGGCTGTCTTAGATTTTCTTACCCGCTAGCAAACCCGAGAGAAGTTTATTAACTCTATTCGCCGCGAAAATGTTAAAATCCCACAGGTCCGATTTTCCGTTCATTTGCTCACGCAGTCATCCCGTTCATCCATCAGCTTCCTACATAGCCTTCCCTATCACCTTAAATGAGGCCAAGCGCTTTTTCAAACTTATCCACTGGAGGAAATCAGCATATTTTTGGCCGACTTAAGAGTGGATCTAGCGAGACGGAAAACGGCGAAATATATTCCACGACAGAGACGCTCGGATTCTCGGCTATAAAATTTATTTTTGGAAACACTCGCTTTCTTTTGGAAGAGGTCGACGAACTCTTCACCCCAACCCTTCACAATTATAGACTCTTGTCGGAAATATTTCAAGATAATGGCGTTTTCCGCTACATATGGGAAGCTCAAAGAGTTTTGACTCCCGAAGCCAAAGAGGAGACTGGTGTAGTAAATCCTGGAGGATCATGTGCGTTTTATTTTTTTTATATATATTTTCATTTTCTTTGGAAAAGGGAAGAGGGGCTAGTAAAATTTCAAAAGAAAATAGATATGACTCAAGTGACTTGTGTCCTTTGTGAAAGTCTTGATGGGTTGTCTTATTTGATGTTGGGTGAAATAAAAGCCAACGCTAAAAATCCTTTCCGGTTTCTTTAAGATGAGGGAAGAATTTTGGAGAAATATGTGTGTGCTCGTTTCTCCAGATTCGAACTCGGTGTAAATTTTTCTGTAAAAATAATTTTTTGAATGAACGCACTCTATGTCAAGATTAATACGGTTAATATATTTTGTGTCGCGTGAGAAAAGTTCCGTCTCCTTGTCAAAAATTTTCAGATAATAATAAGAATCTCTCCCTCTGTATCATTACTGGTGTTTTTTTACATCTTGGTGTTCAACTTTATACGAAATTTACGGAGTGAAGCGTGGAGAATCAGGCGTCAATTTGAAAATTTTGTAAAAATCAAAACTCTGTCAAAATCAAAACATTGTCTTGTTATTCAATGTTTACAGTTTTTAGGCCATTTTTTTAACTAGCTGATTTTTCCTGGCATAATTGTGGAAGAAATTAGTACTAAAGAAATATTTAAATGATAATTTGAACATAAATTTCTTGTAAAAGTAAGAAAACTGAAGGAGAGAACTCTCTCATCATTGTCTAAAACTCTTATTAAATGGGAATGGAAGTTTTCTCGCTTGACACAAAATATATTAATCTTGACTCAGGGAGCGAATTCATTGAATGAAAAATGGTTTTAGAGAAACTTTTCCAGCAACATTAAATCTGGAGGATCATTTCTTCCAAAATTCTTCCCTCATCTTAAAGATACCGGTACAGAAATTTACCTTTAGCTTTTATTTCGCCCAGTATCAAATCAGACATCCATCATGACTTCCACAAAGGGTAAAAATCACTAAAGATATACCTTTAGATTAATCTGGGACGATCTCAACCTACACCTCCTCAAAGTAACCTTCGAATTGAATATTGCGATACCAATGCTGAAAATTATACCATCTTTAACATCTATATAAAGGACCTCAATTTTTTTCTATGAATTCATGGAAATTTAACGCATATAGAAACCAAATAAAAGGACATCCAAATGTGTTTTTCCGCTAAAACAATTAATAAACACCTCACATACATTAACCATAGTTTTTTACTCAAACTGGCTTGAAAGAAAACGAATAAAAAGCCACTAGTTTTGATGGATTGTTTAGTTTCAAGTATGTAGGTTATCTAAGTCTTTCAAATTTTTGGACCATTTTGCCTCCCAGCTAAGAACTCTTCTATGTTTTGTTTTTCTGCTCTAACTGGATAATATTTTTTTATTATCTTAACCCTTAACCAGTGACGTGAAATATTTGTTCCACTACCAGTGACGTGCGGTCTTGGAGACCGCAATAAATCAAAAATTCATAAAATGTTGCAACGCCATTGTAATTGTTGTTTAATTTTTGTTTGAATGCTTAACTATTCTTAAACTTATATTAAAATTTTTACACTCCCAATACGAACCAATTTGTCATTAAAAATTGTGATTTAAAGCAGGCTCAAAAAACTGATGCCCAAAACACTTGAGTTATAATTATTCTATTTATGCATCAATATGTCGCCAAATTAAAAAAAGCCTTAAATGTTAAAGTTGGAAGGCTAAGTAGTAAGTAGCTATGAAATTTATCAAGCTTATTCCTTTCTTGATGCTTTCTTATACAAGTGACGTACGGTCTCACAGGCCGCTAATCGAATTGAATTGCAAATTTACAAAATTTAATAAAAGGAACATTAATTTTTAAGAGTGGGATTTCCTTGTTATGCAAAAATATGAAGCTAACGAGAATTATAGATATTTTGAAATATTAATTTTGAAAATATTCGTAATTTTAGAAACGCAGCGGTCTCTCAGACCGCACGTCACCGGTTAAGGGTTACATTAATTTCACTGAGGTAATTCAAGAAGTGAGATGCATAACCATTCTCTTTGTTTTTTCTGCTTGTTTTTTAAAACTTTCCTGTTTCTATAACGACGGCGTAAACCGGCTTCGTCGTCACGGACGATAAAAAGAGATTGGTTTAAAAAAATGAAGACGTCTCGTTCCACACGTAGCTCGTTTCCATAGCTACGTGACCGAGGATCACATCGCCCGGATGATTTCACCTCGGCGCCTTAATTTGTATTCCTCTCGCTCGTATACTTTCGCTGATTTGGCGGAGGAGACTCAGGATGGCTATCCACGAGGGGTCCCTCCCACCCCGCACGCAGGGGAAGATAAATATTGTGCCGCAGCAAAGGGGTGACGGGATAAATTGAAATAGATTTCACCCAATTTGAAACTCGAGAGATTAAACTGGAGTAAAATTCGCATTTTTCGTCAGTGAGGCAGGAAATGGAGTCGTCTGAAATATAATTCGCTTTTATTTTGTTCTACCGTTTCAATATTATCTGTACAAATATGATCTGGAGACTAATAATAGCACATTAACATTAATTTTTTGTATATAATGCTTCTAAAGAGGAATTATTTATGATTAATATGGTGAAATATTGCATTTTTTTATCGAAAGTTTGAAGAAATTAATTTACGTGCGCTGATTATGGTTTCAATTTATTTCAAAGTTATTACGTCGTATTATGATCCGTAACTCTTACTAATGAAAAAATAATCCTTATAATGTATCCGTATTGACTCTTAATAATGAAAAAAATAATTTTCATCCTTGTTTCTCTCAAATATTTAAAATAATATAAAAATCGGAGTGGATATTTCTTTCTGTTTCACTTCCTCTCTTTTTGCACAAATTTCTACCATTGTCCCGTGACTAGAGCCGTCAATTTTAAATTAACGTGTTTCAAGCTACCTCCGTTAATATATGTGAGTACTCTCACTTAAAAAATGGACGTTTTTATGTCTCCCCAGAGTAAATATTTTTCGCTCTTAAATACTTCCCTCTGTGTTCTTAAAAACATATTGAGTTACAAGGTTTTTAGTATTTCTGTGAATCCATAAAACTTTTAGGGCAATAGAGACGTGCCTCTGTGCTCAAAACATGTGTCACTTCATATGCAAATAGCGTGTCGTGGCTCCAGCATATCCTCATCATCCAGGGGGTGCTTCTAAATGTACTTCAAGTAAGGGTTATTTAAGGGTGTAAATTGTTACGCTATTTTCCATCTCGGTAATCCCTATCCTCCTGATCAGGTATTCCGGAGGAGAGAACAAAAGATAAGGCACCCAGCAGGAATTATAAAGTTACGTCTTCCACGAAAACTGATTAGTTGAAACTAAGTTTTAATTGTTTTCAATTTCTCGACGCTTTCACAACCATTTTTCTGATCTCTAGGGAGAGGTAAATTATGCACACTGTCTCGTTTTCCCCTAGAATGTGGTATCGGCACGTAAAATTATACTGCTTTTCCATTTTTATATAGGTAACTTGGGCGGGAATGGATTTTTTTTTATTTTCAGCCGGGCGTGAAGGTAAAGGTCACCTTTTATTGCTTCGCTCAATAGCAATGTTGAGTAGTTGAAACACCCTATCTGTCCTGGGTATTCATACCCACGATAAGGAGTAAAATAGATTAGAGCATACAGCGTACCTTACATATGATGTTCTTTATTTTGAAGAAAATGTTTAAAATTACCTATTTAAATTTGACCAAGTTTAAGACTTGGTGATTCTGAAGAATATAATATTCCACCCAATAATTCCAAAATTCTAAACTGTAGAGCCTGTTGCAGTATCAAGACGAAGTTGTTCCCTGGTTTCTCTGCCAAATATTACTTACCATCAGAAAAAAATATTCCTACCTTAAAAAAAATCTCTAGTAAAATTATCCGGGAAATATAAATTGAATATCCTGTGAAATATACCCACAAAAGTGAAGTATTTGTTAAAACAATGGGAAATGGTGATGAGAAAATAATTGGTTCCAGTTCGGAACCTTGTGAGACTCGATCATTCAACTGAATATTTCAGTGACGAAGCGTTTAAGTGCCTTTGACGTTAGTGGGAGCCTATCGCACTGTGGGTGTGTTTTGAAATCTTTTCATACCCGTAAGCCACCCCAATAGGCGTGTGGCGGTGGGTGTTAGGACAGTAGCCGTTAAAAAATGGAAATGAAATGCTGTAACGATATTTCTATAGGCATTTATTAAAGTTCTTATTCGTTCGAGGGTAAAAATAATAATCATGCCTATCCTTTCAGAAAAATATCTCTCTTAATTTATTGTTTCTGTTGGCCCTGGAAATATAATGCGGTTTTCAAATGATATTCTCCGTGTCCCGCTGAAAGGGCTCTATTCTCAATTGCTCAAGCATTCTAAGCCTAGCGCGCAGCCTCCGAGTCCCTAGCGACTCCCAAACTAATTTGTTTAACATCTTTGTAACTCTTTCTGTACACCAGTTGCAGTTTTTGATGAATCTCGCAGCTTTCCTGTGTATTTTATTAAGTTCGCGGATAAATCCTTTCCGCGCCGTATGTCATATGGTTGCTGCATATTCAATTTGTGGTCCGAAGAGTGAGACACTGTAACGGCACAGGCCCTGCTTGTGATATTACCTCTGCGACTGGCATGGCAGGGGCTCCACTGTCTCCGATGTGGAAATCGCTCCGACCTTGGGCACCATATGGCTCTTAGCTTTCCTCGCATAAACCACGCCCATATTTCTTCTCGCCTCGCCCTTTCTTGGCTTTTTCACAGCCTCCTCAGTCATCTACCTCACGTCGCGCCATCTGTTGGAGCATCCAGAGCACCCACCAACCTCCGTCCTGCCATTCCGGACGGGCCTTTTGGCGAAGCGCGGAAAGATCTTCACCGAATGGCTTAGGAGGCTGCAGCGTGGACCCACGCGTAAGATCGCTGAGGAGGTTTGATGGATGGGGAACGGAAGGTTTTACAGTTACCTCAGGCGTACGGTCGCACCTACTCTATCTCTTCCTGATGCCTCCTCGCCCCAGTGAATACAAACGCTCGGGCTGAATTTACGCCGGGACTGTTTTTGCGAATCGCTGCCACAACAGCTAGTGGAATAATGTTGTTTAACGGAAAGTTTTGCTATCCAAACAAATGTAGTGGTTGATTTTTTTTGTGAAATGCGTTTTCGTAATGTGTGAGAAAAATGCGTTTTCGTAAGCGTCTTCCAAAATAATGAAAAGTTGAGCGATTGCTGTTTCTTATACAAAGTTGCTTACTCAAAATATTTCTTGTTCTTTTCATCTTCTTCATATTTATGTATGAACTCTTGAGGTTAGAGTTGTTTTAAAAAAAAGTATTTCTCTACGTTTCGTATGTACGTCAACATAAAAAACGCATTTGTCTACGTTTCGGAAATTTGTTTTCCATTTTTAATGAAAAATTAATAACGATAATGGAAACGTAAATGAAACGATATATACGATTGATTTTAGGCCTCATTGTAAACTAAGATTGCTGATAGAAATCAGAGTCTCGCATTCAATTGGTTGAATATTATTGCTGGTAGTTGATTGTGCGTGCAAAAAAGCTGTGATTTAAAACACTCCTTACTTTTAAATATGAGCTCATGATGTATAGGTCGTTTATAAAAGCATATTTCTGTCGTTTTGAAAATTGGTTTTTCATTTTTAAGACCAATCGTGTGAAAAAATGAGAGGCATAATAAATATAAAGGTGGTAAAGTATTAAAAATAAATTTTACGGTGCAAATAATATCAAATAAAATTGTTTTAAATAGAAGTACATTTTTAGAAAAAAGTCAAGAAACTTGATGTGATATAAATTTATGAAATTATTTATCTTGTTTCGTAGTTGCTATTTCACATTTATAATTATTTTTTTTATAATTACTTACATAAGTTTTGATTAACTACATAGCAATATATTTAGCTTAAATCACCTAATTGAGTTCTTATATTAAAACTCTGTGAGTTTTCATGTACAAACCGTCTCTTTAAGTAATTTTTTGATAAATTACATACTGCATCTAAAACTTCAGTGTTGTCAAAATAGAAAGTGTGATTTTTTATTGTCATGGTTAAAAAGTGCACAAAATTGTATCATATGTTAAAAGTGTTTTCGTATAAAATTTGTGTAAAATAAAAAATATAATATTGTAAAATCGCAATGTAAAAAAAATTAACAACTTGATAAAAAGTATGCCAAGTAAAGTTTCTTAATTTGAATTTTTAATTATAAATCTATCTTTTTAAATGCTTCATTGAAAATTATTTGTCATGAAAAATTATTTTTCAATACGTGATTACTTTTTTATTTTTTATTTTTTTACCTCCTATCTCTTCATATTTTATGCCTTGAAAATGAAAAAAAAATCCGAAACGTCAGCAAATATATAGAGTTATCCTAATATAATGTCTTAATAATGTCCTATAGTTGACCTAATCCTTAAGAGTTCATAATTAAATTAAATATTGACATTGTAAATCCATCTTTACATCTGGATAAATAGAAGATTTTCTCGGAACATACCAGGCTTTATTTCATAATTAATCGCAGCGGGCGTAGCTTGGTGGAAATCCATAATCGCAGGAATAGAAGGATTAACATGTTACTCTGTAACGAAACCATGGTCGGTGTCAATAAATTACTATATGGAAATAGCAAAGTCGTTGATCCTTCTATTCCTGCGTTTATTTCATAAACAATTTTAATATGTTTGCAAAGCTTATTTTTCTTAGCTATTTATATTGATGATTCCAATCAAGTAAATAGTTAATTTCTTCCAAAAAGATCCAGTAGAAGTAACAAGATCATTTGCTTGAAACGTAGACCCTTTTACATGTGACGCAATGGTGCGATAGGATTTTCCAAGGATTTTGAGTGCCCAAAAAATATAGAAATCAGAACAATGAATTTGGATAAGAGGTAGAAAGAAAAATGCAACCCATGAAGGTTAAAAGAAATATTCGTTCTCGATGGAAACGAATAAACGCGATTAAAGGAGACCTCTAGGGGTCTGAGATGATTTCAAAGAAATGAACGCTATTCGGGGATGATTTAATTGGAATCTCAATTGGAGGACCGGTCAACGATTCAAACAAATGAATGCCTTGTCACGATCGCAAAAAAGAAGAGAAAAAGCTTATTTTGTTTGTTAAAGGAAGGAGAATGGTTGCAGGACTTTCATTTTGCCTGAGAGATCTTTTGAAATTCAAGGACCACGCTCTCAAGCCAAAAAAAGATCAAAATCGGCATGAATAATCACTGTCGGTAGCAAGAGTTGAAGGATCAACTTGAGCCTTGTAATGGCTAAAAATAATTCAAAATCCAATTGCATAATTCTCTCCATCATCAGAAATGGTCGACGAAAAGAGAGCTTGATTGACGTGATTCTTCGAGAATAATTGCCACTCTGAAATATGCATTAATGGGAATTCCCACGAAAAGGTAGTGGTTGAACGCCAATATCTAATCGTACTACCTATAGCGTCAAAATGCAAATCAATCGTAAAAAGCCTTGGCGAAACGAGGTTTTGATAAATAGCCTCGTGTATTCAATGGAATTCTTAATGAATAGATATTAAATTAAATTTTTATTTTGCGTCATAATCTTTTTTCACCCAATGGGTAATGCCAATAGTTCAACTTTAAAATTAATTTTATGGTATTAAAATTTTGACATTTTCTTGCCCATTCAATATACCTCAAAATAATTCTTTTTGGCTAATGTGTTATTCTTGTAAATTTTGGTGTGTCTTAGACATAAAGCAGTGGTGAAAGTATATTTTGCATTTGCAATGTTACCATAGATTTTTTTTTATTGAGCTACATAAAAGCGGAATTCAATGCCAACTGGAATACAGGTATAATAAAGTGTATAATAAATTATTATAAATTTGCCTGTATAATTAAGTATTAGATATGTTGAGAAAACTATTGACATGTTGCAATTTTACCCAATGCAATTTATTTCTATTTTTTACCCATTTGTAATTATGTAGACGGGAAAATGAGTATTGTGCAGCAATAATACCTTTTTTCTTGGATATGATCCTGCAAATTGTAAATAAGTGTCTGCATCACACATCTAAGGGGGCATAAACTCATTTTATTATGATAGAAGCGCAATATTTAGCAAATATTTTTATTCTGAAAGTCTTTAAAGCTCTAGTTTTCTTTCAATTTCTTGATAACTGTTCGTAAAACTTATGCTGAGCTAATTATTGCTTGCTAGCCCGGTACGGAATTGAATGTAATTCTATTGGTTTCTAGTGTTTTATCCTGCTTACCGGGTGCAGAACTTTATGAACTGCTCATCTGTTACAAAACGGGAATTCTAAATATTTTATTTTATTAATTTATTCCCATTCCATGGAAAACAGCTCATATTGACCTTTTACATCGGGATTTTCAACATGTTAACAAGTATTCGAGTACGTACTACCATACCTTGGATGGGAGAAATCTAAACAAGCGGGGCTCGAACCAGCGACCTCTTCTGTGGAATGTGAAGACTATCCCCCCGCCACTAAGGCTGGCATATAAAATACGTTATATGTTACGTATGTTATGTGTTATATTATATGAGGCCGACAGATATTGAATGAATGACACATGAATACCATGTACCTTTCGTGTTATTTGCAAGGGATTTATGAAAAATTTTCTTTTGTCTTCGCTCTGTGCGGCTAATGACGACCGCGTCAGAGAACGGGCCGAAAAAAAAGAAATGGACGACGCGCTCCATAAAGTGAGTTTCGCAGCGAATTTGATTTCGAGGATTGTTTAACAATCATCTTCTCCTTCTTCCGCCGCTAATTTGAACCCCATTATCGATTTTCTCTTGTTTTATCGCGCCAGACCGTCCAAATCCATTGTTGGATGTGCGTACAAAACCACGTGCGCCACGCGCTCAGCGATTCGCAGATGTTCTTTTGAAGGTGAAACGGAAGAGATTTTCTTTCTTTCCGCCGGCATCGCGTTTGCGAACACAGACGAAGACTCCAAAATAAGACCCTTGCCTTTTCCTGTTTGATGCTCCGACGACAGTGAGGCGGCGAGGTTTTACGTTTCAAGCCGGGTAAGACGTCGAAATATCAAAGGTTGGAACGCGAGGCGAGTTGGCAGAGAAAAATTCGATTTGGTCTACGTCTGTGAATGCTCTGGAATTGAATTACCACCAGTCCCAGTTCCGAAATAAAAATATATTCCCGGCCGGATGGGCTATCATTACAGATTAACCAGATTCAGCTGACCCTTAGAAGTTGGCCACTATTGGTCATTGACACTTATTAAGGATAGGGAGACATAATCACAGGCATTCAAAGTAAATATGCAAGGCTCAATTCAATCGATTGTTTTATTGAGTTAAAATAATTATGATAGTAATAAATACTTCACTCCACCATTTGTGACACAAGTGAAACACTACTATAATTTCCAAGGGAACTATGGAAATAAGTACATACCCCTGTACATACCCCTGTGTATACATTGTCTGTTTTTGGGCTTGTCATCATATGATGATAATAGAAGCAAACTTATTCCTCACATTTACATTTTACATAGGTACATCCCAACAAATGAATTCTGTATAATTCTAACGGGTCCAGATAATTAAACAAAGAATATATTTTAATTACGATAGCATAAATGAAATAGAGAGGAAACAATATATCAAAACAAAAAAGTATGCAATATATGCAGAAAAACATATTCATACTTTAAAAAAACAAGTACCATTCACGCACAAGTACAATTATCGTACTCTATTCCAATAAATAAAACATTCAATATTTTGTTTACAAAGAAGCCATAATTTTGCCGTTTTTCAGAATATCGCAGTATACAGTGTCACAAGTTTCTATTTCGAATTGCAATGAACTACAGTTGGAATTGCAATTAATTTAAGTTAAATTATCAATTGATGCGATTCGAGAATATATTTACTGCGAAAAAAAACATGATTGGCTCACCCGGTGATTTATATTTATAAAATTTTCTTTGGGTTTGGCACCGGATAGGGCCATATAAGGTCAACGTTTCGACGTTTAACTCCCTTATCGTCATCAAGGCAGGAATTCGAAAAAACAAACAACTGACATGGTCCGAAATCGGTAATAAATTAGATGACAAGTGGGGGAGGGAGGGAGCGAGTACTCGAATGGTGTCATTTAACAATCTTACCCGGTGCCAACAGTGTATTGACAACAATGAAATATCGGTTTCTACGCACCGCGAAAAGGAGCAGTTGAAGCTAGGTTGAAGCCCGTTCCAGCCCTCTAAATATAGCCGACTCCCATGTTCAGGATGCGTTCCGAAAGTAATACTATTATTTTTTTAAGTAATTTATTGGACTTATTAGCACAAACATTTTAAATTCTTCAAATTACCGTCCTTGATCCTCCACACATTTTTTTGCTACATCTCTGCCATGACCAGTTTGCCCCCTGGAAGGCTTCTTCGGGGACCTATCGCAAGGTCTTCCTCACGGATGATTGATTAGATCTCTTCTATGGACAAAAAATGGGTTCATTTCAGGGCTGCAACGATCCCAGGGAACAGAAAGAAGACTGCTAGGGGTGACTTAAGGACTAAAGGTGGGTGGGTCAGCGTTTGAACCGTGTGGTTGGCCAGGAACCCGTGGAGAGCATTGTTGAGATGGAGTATCCAGGTCCACTACCGAAGACGTCTTCTCTCGTGCGGATGACCCTTTTTCGGAGTTTCGACCCTTTCTTTCCTGCCGTTCATGTAATAGGCTGCTTTAACTGTCTGTCCTTGAGGAATAATAGGGTAGTTTCCTTCATCAAAGAAAACGAAAGGCATTGATTGCGATTCGTTACCCACCATTAGAGTATTCATAATATACAAAATATTTGGTTTTTGAATTCCCAGTTAAGACAAATGGCAACGGTCAATTTTAACCTCATTTGAAAAAGGCTATATTGGCGCCCATGCGATGCCACTCCACGTGACGTCACAGGGACCTAGTTTCTATACGAGTAGATAGGAGTTTTACATCGTCTGAGATTACCAATGCATGCATGAGGCACAGAGCTCAGGGAAACATCTATTAATAATCACTTATTAAAACTGCCTAAGGTCGGAAAGTTTTCTTCGTTTGATAAGGTATTAATAATCCTTATTTGATCCAGGCGCAACCAGCCAGCATGGTACTCTGCTACCTGCAAGCATCCTGCGTCGTATCAGCGCTCAGAGCCTCTCCCCAAGGTCACCTCACTTGCGACAGCGGGAACCAGAACGACGTCAGGCGGAGTTTTCCTGGATTCATACTTACCCGTCGCGTTTTCGCGCGCTTGAAAATTTTCACTTTTCATTTAATTGTGAAAAATAGATATCGTCATTTAAAAATCTAAAAGCGTGAAATACGTACTCCAGGAGTAATAATCTTTCGATTAAGGCAATAAAAAAATAATAGGAAACCACACTATTCCTTATAGACCACTCCTTTTTTGTAGAAAAGGGTAACGGACACTTATTTCACTTTTAATTCGCTCATTCTTGCCTTTTTGGGCGTGAACTTCTTCCCGTCCCTCCTTAAAAGCCTTTAAACACCTCAAAACTTGTGAGTAGGACAAAACAGAGTCCCCGTAAGCCTCACGAATCATTATGTAAGTCTCTTCGAGTGATTTTTTCAGTTTAACACAAAGCTTAAACCATTTTTTCCACGTGTCACCGACGACGAGGGGATGTTTGCAATAATGAATTCCTACCGCTTCTACAGCTTGGAGAACATCGAGTCTTGTTTCGAGGAAAAGATTAGCGTGCAACCCATCTACTCCAAGTTGTTTGATCCCGGCCAATAGGTGTGATGCAAGAAATTCAATTTTATTACTTTCAGAACGCACTCTGTCCTGTTTTAACTGGAAATTTTCCCAAAACTCGTTTGAAAGAATACTACAGTTTGATGTGGAAGCAATGTCGTCCAGCATCCACGTAATCGTGGGTCCGTTTTCTCAATTCCCCAATGCCATTGCAAACTTGGTTCTTTATCATTTCTATGACTATCACTAGAATGAATTGTTTTTACTGTTTTTTACCGATCATTTCTGTTCTCTGCGTTACGCTTCATGCATTTTTAAATATAATTATTTGTATAATTATCACTTTATGTTCTTAAGTTCTTGTGGTCAGTATTTTCTTCCAATAAGTTCTGATAATCTCCACCAGCATGGTCGAGGTGACGTCAGTCTACATTATATTCCTTCCTCTTGCTTGTTTTCTTTGGTTACCGTGACATTATGATATTTAACAGTGTTATTTCTTGGAATTTAAATTTTAGGACTCCCCCAAGTGTGGTTGATTATCGGGCCTTATATTTATCTTCATAATCTTAGTTTTTCCTCATTAATTTGTTGCCCAAATTTTAGGAAGGAGAATTTTCATCAAAAAAGAAGCTCGTCGAAAGAAATCTGCGACTACGCTTTTACACGGGATGCCATTAGATGGGGAGAGGGGCTTCATAGTGGCTCTTAAGATTTTAACAGCCTTCATCCGACACTGAATATGCGCCTCCCTCTTCCAATAAATAACCGACTAAAAGTGGACCCTATTTCAATTTTTTTTCAATTTTTTTTCGCTTGAGTTTTCCTCAAAAAGCATGAAAGTAAAAATTCTTTTTCTGGATAAGATGGTGCTAGCACCACATGTTATCGGGTTTACGACCGCGAAACGCGAAGCTTTATGGCCAAAATAAACTGTTTCTGGCCTTTAATCCGTAGCCTTTACTTGAACCAAACTCCCATGGCTTTTGTCTATAGGTACATTTTTGCAAGAATTGCAGTCACCCGTGGGCAAATATTATCTATCTCATAAATATTATTATTTTATGTATACCAAATATACAATAATTTATGCCAAAAAAGATATTAAATATCGTAAGTTGTGGAAACCCAACCAGCAGTTGAACGAAAAATATTTTGATTATTTTAATCAATAAGTATTAAGTAGTAGCCCAGGAACAGAGATCAGGACCCAAGGGGGGGGGTCCTCTGAGGGTTACAACGCACCGGGGCCGGGAACCAAGTCAGAGACTTATACGCCCGCGCTCCCGGGGAGGGGTTTGGATGGGAAGGAAAAAGGAATGAGGCGCCGCCGCCGCGATAGGAGCCCGACGACGCCTCTGAGATAGGGATAGAGTTGGAAGGGAGAGACGGGATGAACACCTCACCGCTATAGAAACGGAAAGGGCCCACTAAATGGCGAAACCTGGCATCAGCCGTTAATGTGCCAACGAATTTGGTTGATTTTCCTATTAAATATTGATTTTCCTGGGCTACTATCCATCAATCAAATCGTTGGATAGTAGCCCAGGAACAGAGGATATGAGGGTTCTGGGCGAACCCTTCGAAGGATACAACGCACCGGGGCCGGGAACCAAGCCAGTGGCTTATACGCCCGATCACCCGGGGAGGGGGAGGAGAGGAAGGAAAAAGGAAAGAGGCGCCGCCGCGATAGGAGCCCGTCGACGCCTCTGGGAAGGGAAAGGGACGGAAGGGACGGGACGAGGGAAAAACACCCCAACGCTATAGAAGCGAAGGGGGCCCTACTATTAGCGAAACCAAGCATACGCAATTAATGTGCCAGCGATTTTAGTGGGTTTTCCTATGAGGAAGAAAAATCCATCGATGAAATCGCTAAATACATAGTAGCCCAGGAACAGTGGATTCGGGGGTCCCAGGGCGGGCCCCGCAAAGGATACGCTCTCGAGGGCCGGGAACCAAGTCCGAGACTTATACGCCCGTGCCACCTCGAGAGGGCGAGGACAGAGGAAGGATAAGGATGGGAGGCATCTCCGCGATGAGAACCCGACGACACCTCCAGGGGAAAGACGGGGGAGGAAGGGAGGGGACGAGGAGTCCCGCACCGTCACAAAGGCGGGCGGGCCCTACTATAAGCGAGACCAAGCATACGCAATTAATATTCTACCAATCCTGGTAGATTTTCCTCTGAGGAAGAAAAATCCATCGATCGAATCGGTAGTAATAGTAGTAATCGAAAGTAGCCCAGGAACAGTCCGACCATTGACGATTGATCACCTTTAGTCTATCGGGCGTAGCGAATAATTTAGTACGCATTCACTTCAAGGCAACCATTCAACGCGGATGGATGAAAGAAGTTGATATACTTCTTTTCTTCTTGGTCTCTTGTTTATGATATTTAAGTAATAACTCTTGAGGTTAAGGTAATTTATTTACAAAAAAACATATTTGAAAACTTTTCGAAGATTTACAAAGTCTATTACGGGAAAATATGAGACGTGTAATAAACGCAAGAGCTTACTCTCTTATTTTCGTATAATTAGCCCTGAAAATGAAAATAAATATCTAAAACGTCGCCGAATATTTTTTCATAAATTACATAAGCCGCAAGAGTTCATATACAAAGTAATTAGTATGAAAAAGTATTACAAATACACGAAGTATTACTTTTTTTCCTAAGGTGATCCCACCAAGAGGCGAAAGCCTCTGGGATCACCTAAAGCTCCAACATGCTTCTGTGTCTATGATATTTTAAATGTTTAAGGAGCAATAAAAATATGCTATTATTGTTTGTTTATCATTATTATATTAAGATAAAATAAGTTGTTTAAAGCATACCTTTTTTCATTTGCAATCAACTGCCAGCAATACTATACAATCAGTTAAAAGAGAGACTTTGATTTCTTTCAACGATCTTAATTATAAAACACAATAAGATGTAAAATTAACCGTTTATATCGTTTCATATATAAGTTGTTTAAAAACTAATGCATGAAAATTACCACATTCTTTTGTCCCTTTTATTCATTTCTTTTGGATTTAATATGGAGCATCTGCTAAAAAAAATGCCGTTGTGTTGACCGTCACGTATTTTTATGCAACTGCTTTCACGGTAGAATTCTCGGACTGGGATTCCGTAAATCCAGCGTGATCCTTCGTGATGTGGGGAGTTTTTTTTCACATCACGATTTCTGTCATACTTGGCTACGGATCTGCCTGCCAAGATGTTAACGGAGTCCAAAGCATTCCTTTAAAATGATATCTGTCCCTTAGTCGTGCTCCGTAGCGGAGGAAATCGATATTTGTCTGGAAGCGTGTCCTCTCTCCGGCGAGAGAGGAAAATAAAAACTCCCTGTTGCACGCTGCTCGACACGCAACAGGGAGCACCAGATCTCCGCAATCCCGGCGGAATGTGGGTTATCGTGTCAAATTCTCGCCTGCAAGACTTGAGCGAAAGTGTGCTGAATGCGATTATCTCCCGGGTAATCAAAATATTACCCGGCTGATCAAATCAATTGTTGCCATGAGAACGACATTCTTCTAGTATTTACTTTGCTCATCGTGATCATTTTTCAGCAGTCAAGTTTGATTGGCAAGCCGCAGCTCCAATCTGCTGATCTATTCATGATAGATTAAAAAGTAAACTTTGTTGTGTTCCTCAAAGTTTTTATTAAAAACTCAACTGGTTTCGACCTTTTCAAATCATTATCAACAGGCCTTCATGACTCAAGGTATGGCCGATTACGTAGTCCAGTATTCTTCTTAAATTTTCTATGTAAAAATGCATCTCTTCCATAGCCCTCACAAATCTTCATCCTTTGCTGGCGACTCGGCATCTTAGTTAACATAACTCTTGCACCTCTTCAAGCTTTAATTTTCTCGGTGTAATTTTTGTTCCAATCTCCCCTCAAATTTCAGTCTGCTAATATCTGAGTAATCTTTTCAATAGGTTTTCAGCTGGTTTCTAACTATTTTACTTTCCAAATTTATCTGGATCTTCTTTCTACCCGTTGAATGGATCATCATAGTCGTAATGACTGGATCGAACATCGAAAAATCGGTTTTACGCATCTCTCAACTCAAATCCCCTGTAGCCTAATATTTTCACGCCCAACTATTTCTTCTCTTTGAAATCCGTCATTATCTTTTCTATTAATTCCACCGTGGGTCTTCCTTTCCCGTTCTCATCTACTGTAGCGTCGACGTTTGTCTTCATCAGGCCTCGATACGTGGCCGATTGAGAAGTCCAGTATTCTTCCTAAAGTTTCAATGTAATACAAGTTCATGATAATAATCCAAATGCTAGGAAGAGGTTTTTTCAAGAGTATTAGCTTCGTTTGTTGGGCAACAGCAATGAGGATGAAACCAAAACGCATCTATTTCGTACTGTCATTCCGCTATCACTGCTCTCCAAAGTTTTTATGCTTGATACGCATATGATTCCCTAGAATATAAATCTGGAAAAGCTACGAGGCATGCATGACTATTTGATCATTTTTTTACGATACATAGTGCATCAAGTAAAATGAAATATCCTTACTTTTCATGATGACCAAATCACTATCGAGGCTCCAATATCTTTAAATTGCCGATAACCGCCAAAAATGTATCGATTTTAGTCATAGAGTCATAAAAAATTGCGAACTTAAAGCATTTCTGTTGAAAATTATGATATTTTTCTTCTAGAATTCGATCATCAAGATTCCAAAGATCCATCGATGACGGCCATAATTCAAGGCGTTTTTTCTTAAATGCAACCCATGTTCTCCAAGCTATTTATTGCTCAATTAAAGCCAGACACTAGACTTTGCCTCGGAAATAAGCCAAGAAAATTTCCTAGGGGCTATTCAAGCAAATAGCCCCATCAAATTGAATTCGTATCATTTTATTACCGCTATTCAAACGCCACGCAACGATATGGCGTAAAATTTTACTGCCTTCAATCAAACCGTATGGACTTTCATTATTGTAGCAAAGGCAACATAAAATCTTCATCTACTCCCGTAAAACGTTTCATAAATGTACTTTATTAAGTGATACTTTCAGTTTCTAGGGAAATAAATAAAAATTTATTTTATCTATCACTATTTCGTTATGCTACATTGGTGTAAACCATTGAACTTCGAGGAATTAATGTAGCTACATTTTATTGCTGTATTGATGAAAGGTAAAATATTTTTAAAAATTCATACATAGAGTAATGAATGAAACTTAATTGTTATTGCAGAATAATAATAACTTATAAAAAGAATTATTATGGCCCGTTCAATGTATAGCGTCGGACAAAAACTGTAGCCATCACCTAAGATTTTGGGAAAATAATTTCATATTTAGACAGTTTCGATTACTTTTAGAATTCCCGTTAAAACGAATATGTTTGTTTGCTTGAATTTATTTACTAACTTTATCCTACAAACAAAATGTGCATTCCCACAAGATTTTCGAATCCCGTGAACCAAAGGTTTGAATTTAGGGAATCCAAAGTGTGTTTTGGCCTAGCCAACAATTTTCCTCCACCGATGCCTCTCCTCAGTCGGCTCCAGATTTGCTCCCAGCCTCCGAAGGGCCAGCTTCACTTTATCATTCAATGGTTGCATCTATCCATCGCGGTTCAAATTTGAAAAAGCCACTCATCTGTAGCGCTCCATGCCATCACTGGCGACGTAACTAGGCTTCACGATAAATTGATTACGCAGATAAAAAGCGTCATGTGTCTGTCCAAGTTATTAACCCATTCCCGCCCAGAAAACTTTCTCTTTGCGATTGTGAAGATATTTAGGTACGTTACTCCTACGGCCGCCTTCAGTAATCCAGTGAAACATTTCGGTAATACATCGGTCTTTTATTCTGAATGACACGTAGCCATATGACTACACTAAATGGGAGCGAGGTGCTGTTAAATTTCTACGAGTGGCCATAATAGAAAAAGATGAATCTCCAGGGTAAGCTTGTTTTTGGATGAAGGAAAGTTATTATAGTCTATAAAATGTCATTTCCTGTTTACTTAATTGATACATGCAAGTAATTTATTGACAGTTGGCGTCCGTATTGAATTTTCATTTCGGGCCTGTCTTTTTCCTCTCATTTCGTCCGGCTTCAAAAATAAACTATAGTGTGAATTAAGTTATTGCAAGCTTTTACAACATATTTTTCACAGTTTGACAGCAAAGATGAGCGTGGGTTTTCTTCCAGAGCCTCATGTGCTTAGAATGGAAGTTTGAAGCCATATGGATACGGTGGAGGGAAGTGGATTATGTCCAATGCGTATTAATTTCCATCAAGATTTCTAAAACATTTCGACTACTGGCCATCGTCGGATTCAATTAGGCCTCTGAGCAGAGAGACAACGACAGCTGTTATGTGTCGAGAAGCCAAAGCTGAGTCTGCTCATTGTAATATCGTGAATTTTCCACATTTCAATCAGTTCCGGAGTGCGCACGAATTGCTTCATCCCTATTGTAGGCTACGCAACGAAAGGAACTCAGTAGTCAGTTCGCCACAGAGACAATCAGCGTGAAAGTCGGCCCTCCGCCCCAAAATGACCTCCGGATGGCGCAGCAATCTAATTCTACGGGCGCATTTTGCAGGCGAATATTTGTGTGCGCAGGCATGAATTCAAGGACATCACTCTTTAAGTTTGCGGGATTCGAAAAACTTGCGAGAATGTACAACTTGTTTGAAGACGTTCTTCGGACGATTTTTACGCTTTACATGCATATTACGGTATTCTAAATTTTGCCAGCCAAAGATAATTTTATTAATAAAAATCCTGAATGATTTCGTACTGATCGTTAGGAAAACGCCTCACCTTTGAGATTTCATATCGAATCCATCACAGAGATATCGTCTATAAATATTTTTTCAACCTATTAACAGAATATCCATAAAATTTCTGACTCGGAGAGGCAATTGAAATGCCCAAGACGATTTTAAATCACTCACTCTGTGATTCAACCCGGAGGTTGGTTTTTTAAGGTGAGGAAGAGTTCAACTCGGACTAGACCACAGGCGTGAGAATTACACACATTCAGAGTAGAATGGCCAACTCCATATCCTGGATAAACTCGCACTTCGAGGATAATTGTTTGGGGTGTCCGAAGTCTTCACCCGTGAGTTTCAACCTCGGATCATCAGCCAAATGCTCTACTTACTCGGCTACCACGCTTCCCAGCCAAGACAATGTGGGTCTCAATTTTTTTCAGTACTAATTGGTATTGTTTGTGACCCATGGCTGCATATTTGAGAGCAATTAGGAATGTAACCTACGAATCGCTGTAAAAAAACAAACCAGCATGGAGAAAAACAATTATTTACGTATCAAAAGGTACAACTCTACTACATTTTTCAACGTAGTCACCTCCATTATTCAAGCACCTGTCGTGTATTTTTTTTCAATTCAACAATTCCTTCTACATAAAAAGTGGCCGCCTGCGTTTTAAACCAACGTGTCACAGCGATTTTAACCAATGGGCTCACACATCTGTAAGATCAAGAAAGGTTTTATGCAAATTCAAATGCAGATTTATTTCTACATCCTCTCTACAGCCTGTCGGTACTTGGCTAAATCTGATCATCATCTGTTTACTGCAATGAAGAAATGGCTTGGGGGACATCATTTTTCTGACAATTAGGAGCCTAAAAACGCTCTTGACACATTGCTTTAAATCGCTGGGGTCCGCTTTTTATGCCGAAGGATCGCTGGTAAATTGGTAAAACGGTCCGACAAGTACTTGAATTATGAGAGAGACTATGTTGAAAAATAGACGATAGTTGTACCTTTGATGGGTGAATAGATTTTTTTCCTCTTCACATCGCATTATTAGTCGTTCTCGCGTGAGCGCGTATAAGCTGTTCCGTAAAGCCAAATTCAACCTTACCAGCCAGTTAATTTGATTAATACTGTTCGCATTTGTCTATGTTGTGGGTGTAGTGTTACTTTTCGATACCATCACTGTACAATCGCTCAACAATCGCCCACCGAGTCAAATCCGCTCATCTAGAAAGCCCTTATAGTATACTAGATGAGCGGATTTGATTCGGTGGGCGATTGTTGAACGTCTATGCAGTGGAGGTATCGGTTTGCGTTAGCCGAAACTGAAAATTAACAAATTTTGACAGGAATTGAGAAATAGAGTAAATTTTCACATTCAAAATAAAGAAAATATTTAACAGAATACATAAGTTATCATTTTTATTTTTTGTATTTTTGATAATTTTAATACTTTTTTAGTTGTTTTCATTTTTTTGTTTTTTTTTTAATTTCAAGTAGAAATTTCATCAGTGCGTGTATATTTTTTATATTATTTTTTCCACAATAGAATTTTTCACATTTCATTGCATCAAAAAGTTAACACATTAAATAATTCATCTTTTAAAGCGTCAAGAATGAAATAAATAAAATGCACATTAATTTGTGCTGGTAGGTTTTTTACAGTGATTCGGAGGTTATTTTCCGAATTATCTTTGTAGTTACCGTGGATCGAATTTGAAGGCGCCGTCTACCTGACCGCCTTTACTGCCTTTACTAGCGACGCAACTTGGCTTTGAAAGAAATGAATTATGCAGATAAATAGCGTAGTTGTGCATGTTTAAATTAGCTGGACAAGTTTGAAAACTAGCACGCGGAAGTGAGCGCTGGGAATAGCCGGGGCTGCATGAAATGACCGGAAGCAATAAGTGTTGGACGTAGTGAGTTATATTCCACCATTTCCCTGTGAAGGCAAAATATTAGTTTTCTCGGGGGGTAAAAATAACTGGTACAAGATAAACCGCGGAAACTATTCGGTAGTAGTTTACTCACATGCCTCCTAGGGAAAACTTTTAGGTGCTAGGAAACAGCTACCTATAGGGTGTTCTGAATTCTTGAACTATTATTTTATCTTATTGAAGACTTAAAACTCAAAACTTAAATTAAAGATTATATTAAAGCTTTCTACCGATTGAGGTTGGTTTCTATGGAGAATTAAAGAATTATTTAGGCAGGCTCCTTTCCCTTAATGAACTTCTCTTCACAATAAGGCTCACTTACTTTCATTTTATCTAAAAATTCTATTCTCTTCCTTCCTCTCCCTCGTTTACCATACAATCTACCCTCTAACACTATTTTCAGCATCCTGCATACTTTAATACCTTCTGTCTCCTCTGTATCTCATCTAGAAGCTACCTCTCCTCTCCCACCATGTTCAGCACTTTGTCGTTCCTCCTCCTCTCCGTCCACTTCACCTTCTTCAAACCTCTCCAGTCTATCATCTTGAATGCCTCCAGTCCTCTCTCGTGCTCCTTCCTAAGTGTCCATGTTTCCGGTCCGCAAAGCGCTACACTCCAGATCAGACAATTCAATAGAATTTTTTTAAACCCTTACTTAATGATCCTCTCATAAACTCTGTCCTATTTTTGGGCACCTTCTTTGCTAACGCAATACTATTCCTGATGTCATCACTGCTGTATCCGTTTTCCTCTAATGTGCTGCCCAAATAGTTGACTTTATCTATCTTCTAAGCTTTTGTCCACCTTTGCGTGCTGTAAGATTTGTAACGCTCATGCGCAATTCCACCTAATGGCGGGACGTATGTATTCACTCTGTCTAAAATAATATTACCGGCCATTCATAAAGGTATATCTGAAACTTTTCATGTCGAAATCATGAAATAAAATAGAGATGTTAAAAATAAAAAATCTATATATTTCATGTGTGTCCAACAAGTTATCAGAGGATATGCTTTCACCATAGATTGTATTTTCAACATGGCCACAGCGAATTGTTTTTTTATGCCCGAGTTTGAATTTTTGCACTGAACAGCTATTCATGCCAACTAAATTGTCGTGCTGCCACTAGGAAGGCCATTTATGGTGTAACTTGATGTCATTATAAATTCTATATATGGTGATTAAATGCGTGGTATTGATGCCTCTTAAAAGGTTTTGGTCATAATTCGCCATATTCTGTTATTAAGGATTATTCTGCAGGGTATATATTTGTATAAGTTTCTACGATAAAGAGGTAGATTACAAGTACATAACCCAGATACCTTGAAAACGGGTTTTAATTTCGATATTTGTCATCATAACTGAATTTACTCACTACTACATATTTACTACTATTTGAAATAAACTATATAAACATCTACCATTGCTTTCAAATATCGTATGTAACAATGACAGTTATCAAAATATATCCGATGTTAACTCGGAATGAGAATCTTTGTCAAAACTCATATCGAAAGTTATGCCAGCCAGCCAAATTTATGACCAAACCTTTCCTTTATCATTTGAAATATTTCGAAAATAGAACGTAGGTTTCCGCGGCGATGGTTTGATCTCTGCATTTCTTCAGGGTTTTCTTCCGCGTCAGCTTGTTTGTGGACAACAGTTTCGGCTCCTGTCATCTATATCCTTCCTTTTACGCTGCCGAGATGCAAGCACCATACCCAACTGTGTGTATATAAGCGAGGCAGAAACCAACAGCCTTCGACCTGAAGACGCTGGCAGGATAGCCAGCGAAACTGTTGTCCACAAACAAGCTAACGCGGAAGAAAACCCTGAAGAAATGCAGAGATCATTTCGAAAATAGTTTAAACTTTTTATTGTACGTGAAAACTTTTCAAGGGTGGGGAACACGAATTTTAAAAATATAATTTTGATCCGCAATTTTAAACCATATAGTTCGTCCACTATTCGTATAATTCCATTCACCCCACATTAATTTTGAGGTCATTGCCATATCTTCGGAAAAAGTCTTAAATTAAATAAATGGGAGTTTTCGTTGAAGAGTGGAAATACGTGGAAGAATAATAAAAATGTCGTCGATAAAAGTGAAAGGGGTCAACAGGTGCCGAAGCAAAAAATTTAACTGGAATAATGGGTTGCCTTGATGGAGAGAGAATTGAGAATTAACAAGAGGTAAATGGTGAAAAGGATGGTCCATTGAAAACGAAAGGAGATTGAATTCCGTTTGAATGGATTATCATTGGAAAGAGCTTTGAATAATTTTGCAATGATCAGTTTAAGTTAATTTGGAGCAGCATTGATGAAAAATGATCAGTTTCTTTAGTGGACGAACCGTGGTTTGATTTCTACAGTGCATTCAACAATGTAAAGCATCATTTTAATGCTATTAAATGGTACGTATAACAAAAACACATGTATTTATAGAAATATGCATAATCATTTACTATTGCTAGAATAAATATAGATGAAATGCGTTGAAATTCCAAGCCAAAAATCAAGGTTTTTTTATGAATCTCAAAAAAATGTTTTCTAAAGATTCTCTAAATAAATATTTTTAAATATAAGAATCTTCCGTTTCTGAAGAAAGACACTGAGTAAGTATGACTAGCTGAGAAACGATACCCATAATCACTCATTTTAGTATTTCAAGTGTTCATAGTGTACATATCCTTCTTTTAAATTTTAATATTGTTAAAGGATACTTATTTTCCTACTTCCCTGTCTAAGAAAGTCTTAATTCAATCTCTTAAAAAAAATAGTATGGAAGGAATTTTCTAATGAGAATTATAAGCAAAATGATATAAAATTTTCTGTATTTTAAGAGTGTGTTAAGACGTAAGGACATAGTTTCTTCATAGGACTTCGGTTAAAAAGATTACGTATGCAGTTAAATATGGTAATGTAATTTTATCGAGAAAAGAATCGCCTGTACCATTTAAGAAAGCTAAACTGCGTATAAGTTTGGCAAAAAGTCAGCTCTTTCATACGTGACCAGGTAATTTAAATTAAAGTTAAAGGGATTATCATGAAAAACGTTCGTTAAATCATGTTTCCTGAACATTATGAAATATCTAGTCTGTATCGCTGCTCTTTCGTGGAATACTATAAATCCCCGGGAGGATTTTGGGGAACGAAGATACATCTATTTTTACTGAGAATACTTGAAACTCTAAAAACAAAGCAAAATGTTGACTAAAGTGGATTTAAGAAACCATTAGTTATACTCGTATGAAATGACCGGAAGTAATAAGTGTTGGACGGAGTGAGTTATATTCCACCATTTCCCTGTGAATGCAAAATATTAGTTTTCTCGGGGGGTAAAAATAACTGGTACAAGATAAATCACTACACTCTTCTACATTTAATAATGGACGAATAAACATATTTACTGCCGCGCGCAGCATTTGTAAATAATTTAAACTATACGAGTTGAGGTATCGAATTTTAAAGTCCTTCTTTTCGGTGCACATATTTAAAAAAAAATAGGCTTCGAGTTTCAGAAGACATTACAATTAGTGGTAACTGATTGATACACGGTGTAAACGTATTAAACATTTTTAATTAAGTAATATTAAGAATAATGAAGTGTATTGATGTACTTAAATTCTAATTTTTACTATTTTTGAGGCCAGAAATACATCTTCCTGCAGACTTTCCTCTTTAAACATACAAAGAAACGTATAATGGTTATGAATGACTTATTTTAAAATCTCCCTTGTCAAGTGATTCGTACCCGTTTCTCTTCGTACCATTTTTTTTCTAAGTCCGTCTCCCAAGGAGAAAGGGAGATCCTTTTCAAATAAACAAGCTCCTTTCCTTCAGAGCGAACCTGGCCACTTTTATCAGTCACTACTTACCGCCGCGCCATGCGGCGGGAGCCGAAAATAATAATCCGCGCCGAAAACTTCCGCCGTTGCCCCTCGCAACCGACCACGCCCCCTTTTCCAGCTCTTAAGAAGAGACCGCGACCTTCCCTCCCATTCTATTTACAGTTCACCCGTTTATTTACTCGAAGCTTCCTCCAATTCTCTTTAACGACGCTCTTCCTCCATATAGTAAACCGCCCGAGACCTAGCAACGCAATTGCCAAAATGCCTTTGTTCTCATGCCGCAACGCTTCTTTGTTCTTTTGTTTATTTTCATCGGGCATATTTTTTTACCCACGCTGAATCACTTTAGAGATACGTAAACAGGTTTCAGTGGTAAGTTCGTCTAATTTTCTACACGCTCCGAGGTAAGAAATACCAAATATATGACTGTTTCCCATTGGATTTTTCACTAAAATTAATCACTAAAAAATATAATGCACAGCATTTGTTAAATGTGGCCATTCGTAATATTTACCAACACAACATGAAACTGTGCTGTAATGGTAAAAATTGAAATTTCTTTTCGTGCAAACTTCATTTCCTTGACGGAGTATTTAAACGGAAAAATGAGTATTTTTAGTAACTGTTTGATGTCTGGCGATAAAAATTTCAGTGGTGTAGCATACCCTATCTTCCTTCGCAACCTCTTGATTTAATGCTAATGCTTTTTGTAGCTCTATTATTATATTTATTCCACTTACTGTAAGTATTGGAGGACTTCTCCAAAAATGAACTAGCAATAATTATTTACCCATATAAAAATTCTAAAATAATTATTATTTCTTATTATTACTCGTATAGTTAATCTAACGTAATTACAATATCTCTTAAAATTCACTTGGTTTTGTTTAATTAGCTGCGAAATGTAGGTGTTGTACCCGTGTATGATTCTTTCCATATGGCCCTGAAGATGGTATTCATCAAATCCCGAAATATTGGCAAGGAATGATTTTTAAATAACCCAAACTGACAACCTACACTCGATATTTTTTATGGATATAATTTACGTAACGTCATTACATATTTTATTTTCATCGCTCTTCACCACGTTTCTAATGCATCCATTCTAGGAGTATTTGCTTCTGTCAGATTCAACTCTTCTGCCTTATAGTAGGTATATATAGCAGCTTCTGCGTTATACCTTTGAGCTCTCTTCTGACTGATTTTCACCTTTCAATATCAATATGCATTTCATAAATAAAGACAAGCCTCCTCATGCCTAGGACACTTCAGAATGCTATTCTTCTTTTGCGGCGTAAAAACTCTTTTTCCCTCTTACCCTCGGATGAGATGGGAAGGCAGATGAGCGATGGCACGAGGTAGCGTTTGCAATTCTATTCTGGAGACGAGGGAGCGGTTCCCGGTTGTCAGCAGATTAATGAAAAATTCTCGCCTCTTTGCTGACGTGGAAGCGGAAAACGGGTAAATGGAGGAGAATATGGGAGGGGAAAGTAAAATATTCAATGCTGAAGTTACGCATCCATCTTGGAGAGGAAGCAGCGGGGTTGCAATATGGAGGGCTGAAAAACATATCGTAGTAAGTCAATTTTTGTTGATTTTGAGATATCCATGGCAACCGAGTCCAAAATAGTCCATCTATAAATACGCTGATGAAATTCATAGTTACAATTGGGACCGCCAGTTAGCAGCACATACTGGGAGATGTTTGAATTAATAACTGAAAATGCGATTGTATACGACTGTATACAGCGTGCAGAAGGGCCTCGGGGTGAACCATTTGGTCACCTTGATAATGATTATATTGTACTTGAAACCCAGGGTTGGAATAGTTAAGTTTTGTGGAATAATACGAAGTGATTTATTTGGCACTAAGTTTTGTGGAACATTGCTGATGTGGTTTATTTTCCATCAAGTGAAGCCAGAAAACTTTATATATATACGGAACAACTTAAACTCTGTTTTCCACAGATTTCTTATTAAATCACGGCCATGGTTTCCACGGTTAACGTCATATTCGTGACGTCAGAAGACGATGTTTACTGTTGAACCCATGTTCGTGATTTAATTAAAATTCTGTGTAAAAATAAAAAGTTTAAGTTATTCATTCAAAACCTTAAGGCATTCACCATGAAGACGATGGCAGACTTCGCCCTCGAAACTTCGGTGCAGAAAAACCCTTGGACCCGGCTGAAAACCCGAGAACTCTTCCTCCAACCTTAAGGCAAATTCCACAAATTATAATCGCCAGAAGCAGACAATATACTGGCAGCCCTAAGCTCACTTCCAACCTCTTTGCCAATTATTATTTAATTGGTGAAAGCATTTGATTTCTTAATGTCACCAATATGATAAAATAAAATCACTTTGTACTTTCCACAAAATTTTTAATGTTTGGCGACCTTTTTCGGCTGGTTCTACGTCATTTTCAAACCAGACTGCCATCTCCAAACAAGTCAAAGTTCGTTTTTATACTGCAAGGTGAAGGAGAGGAAAGGAGGTCGAGTGAAGGTTGGTGGTTTGAGTGGTGAAGGTCACGTACTATTGGGATTCGGGTGTGAAATTAGGAGGTATTGATGGGGGGGGGGGAGGTTAACACAGAGGAAGGGTGACAATTGGGGAGGCACAATGTCATTGAGCAATTTAGTAGCACAAAGTTGCAATATAAAATGAACTTTGGCTTGTTTGGAGATGGCAGTCTAACTTGAAAATGATGTAGAACACCGCGAAAAAGGTCGCAAAACATTAAAAATTGTGTGGAAACTACAAAGTGATTTTATTTTATTTTATTTTATTCTTTTCTATTTTATATTAGGTTACTTTATTTTATTTTATCATGTATAATTTCCACAAAGTTAATGCACCAACCATCAACTTCATTACTCCAATATGTTTCTAAGCTCTCCATATAATGTGTGGTATCATTTTAGTTGTTTATTCCCAATAAATGTTGCGAATAGAAATGGACGGTACAGATTTTGACTTAAATATGTCCGGAGAGAAAAGTTTTTCCATAAATACGGCGTTTTTGTACTACTCGCGATGAAATAAGTTTCTGTGTAAGTCACTGTATTTTAGGCACATCAGCAAAATTATATTCACAAAGCATTGCTGTATATATGCAGCTCATTCAAGTCTCATTGAGCCCATCATATGTTCCTTAACTGACGCGAAGTATTCGTCAGTGAAGCCAATCTTATGTAAGAAATTTCCAAGAACTATCATTTCTTTCTGCTCTATAATCGATTTTGAGAAGTTATACGAAGGAGAAAGTGTCGACAGTGTCTGTTCTCCTGTCATCGAGAAGATAAGATGAGACAATAGCGGAGGCATCTGAGGTGTGTCTCCTGAAAATAATGAAAAAAGTTCGATTGAACCAAAAGAAAGATGAAGAAGCTGGTAATGATGGTCCGTGAAACAAGTTTCTTTGCAGGATAAGACAGTTGTCTAAATGATCATCGATTAAAACAATTTCCAGACACATGATACCGTCATCCCCATACTACCACTTCAATTATTCTTTAAGCTGCTGGTCAAATACGATGATGTTACATCCGGTTAGTTCGGCTTTTTTCTAGCTAATAAGTTTTTGGCCCATCGCTTCCTATTCAAAGGGGATTTAAAGAAAACTCAACTCGATGCGATCTCTTTTTCTATTTCTTAAGGTGATTTGTACGGATATTTCCAAATTTGGTCACCAATAGTAACGAAAGAACGATTGTGTTGCATTTGGTTGCAATTGGTTCTATTGTATTTGTAAATCTACTTTAAATGCTTTTGCCAATATGATCCGGGGATATTTTCCCTGCTTTTAACACCTGCTTGTATAGACAACACTACAAAAAGAATACATCATTTTTGTGCTGCACTCGACAAGATTAAAAAGTTGTATATTTTATTCTAGAAAATATTGGAATGTAAAAACAAAGAAATCTACATCGATTAATTCAGAATTTCTTCTAGCATTTGCTTCGAATCAATAATGACACGCTGGTTTTTTGCGACAAATGTAAATGTTTTCGTAAAACTTCATACATCTCTCGTTCAACATCTTGAATGTGTTTGAAAAAATTTTGAGAGCAAGGACGTAGAAAGTCACCGTACATGAGTACCTTATAACACTCATCGTCGCCATAGGCTAACAATCATAAGATTGGTTTAACGCAGCTCTCCATTCCGCTCTCCTATCCACTAGCCTGTTCATAGAGACGTATTTCTTTTCTTTTACATCCTTTATAAACTATTTAACTCCTCCTAATCCTATTCAACTCATTCGGGGCCGTTTTACATGTCCTGCTACGATTTTTTCACCAAGAATTGGCTACCTAAAATTATAACACTTGACGTGTATGTTATAAATGCTGTTGAAAACCCTCTTCCAAGTTGTCATGGAAAAATAACCAAGAATGGGTGGTTGTTTATGTTGGGGAGAGGAAGAAGGGACACGGAGATTGATATAATCTTTTGTACGAAAGATAAAGAGGAAGAATAAATAAGTTAAAGAAAAAGAGTAAGTAGTGATACGTTAGTTAATTCTATCGCTACAATACGACACATTACAACCAATAATTCCTTCAAATTTTAATGGTAAATGCCTCTCGGCACCACGTGTAGGTATGGCGGCACTTGATGCCGTCCAAATGCCGAAACTAGAAAGGACCGCTAAAACTATTCATTGTGCTTAAATAAGATCAAAAAATGAAATGATTCAGCTATGGTCTTCAAATGAGTTTGGCCAATCCTCGTTCACTTAGAGCAATTATTGTGAATGTCATTAGTCAGAAATATGACTTCTTCTCAGGGGGACGACAGTGAGTAATAACGAGAAGGTCGACATAAGACGCGTTTCCTCCAGATAGATTTTCTCACTTTACTCCACTACCTTCCAAGATGTAGAGGTGGTTTGGAGAAGAAATTGGATGGTATCCCAGGGGAAATAACGAGCGAATTTCGCTTTCTGGAATTCAATAATATACCTCTATCATCGGCTGAGGATTTATTGAGTGAAAATTGAGAGGAGGCGAAAATGGAAAAGCGTGAGCCTAATATATTTACCATCGCTGGTAAGGATTAAAGGAAAAGTTTAGTTCTATCCTATGATAACTATTAGAAATCTTAAAACACTGCATGTAAAAAAGTAACTTTGTAAGCAGACACGAGCACGCGTGCAAAGTTAAATAAACCTACACACGTGTGCAAAGATAAAAATAAGGTTGAATTTCGCCATGAAAACATATTTGGCTCAGCCGGGATACTGGATCTTCCAATTACCGTTCTGGCAATTATACCACCAAGTCTTCTTCTTAGTAGAGTAAACTTCATGGTGGGTTTTACCGACCAAGGTTTTGAAGACAAAACTCCACGCTATGGCAAATGGAACGGAGGTCGTGCTTACTAAGCCGCTGTCGGAGAAATAAGCCCTGCTTTGTCGCTATTCGGCGATGACGAATTTTATTTTTTGGCTTAGCCGATTGCAAGTGAAACGAAACGAAACGTTGCCATCCTTGGTTGTATTTAATTAAGTTGATGTTAAAGTTTAGGCAAAATAAATCCCCAAAAGGGACTCGCTACTGAACACGAGTACATCGCTTCAAAACACAAAAAGGACTGCCCCCGTCTTGAATAGTACATGCGGTACTAAAAAGAAAACAAAAGAGTATCAAAAAAAGCAACTCTCATTAGTTCACTACCACTCCGTGGTGTGGTTAGTGTGCAGTGCACTTAAACTTCAACAGTTGAAGAATTATGTCTTTCTGCGCCGCATCCCATATGCTCGATGGATATTCAAGGTGCGGTCGGACGAGTTCGAAATGGCACCTTTCTTTTACTTTCTCATTCGAAAATCTTCCCACAATACGCTTGACGAATCCTAGCTTCTTCAGTTCTCTGCCGCAAACATGTTTTACATGTGCCCCACGTTAGGTTCTAGGTTAACGTAACTCCAAGTTACTTCCTTTCGCCTGTGGCCTTCATGTTGGCATCACCCACAATGTAAACATGGGGAAAGTCGGACGACTTTCGTAAGAAATGTACCGCCGCACATTTGCTCATTTTAAGTTCTGTTCCCCACTCTTTCCTCCACGCATGAACGTTGTTTCACTCCAATGATAGAATTTTAAAGTTATAATGATCACTAATTTCGTGATAGTTGACAGCGTCGTCAGAAAAAAATAAAAAAAGCATCTTTCACTGAGTCGAAGTGAAAAATTGTAATTGACTGAAGGAGTCATAAATTATAAACTGAGCTCCGAGGTAGAAAATTCTATCGGAACGTAAACTATACACAATTCAAATATTGGCAAAACTCCAGGGAGAACTTACTCAATAATATAAGCAAGTGATTAAGAAAAATATTAAAATAATTTTCACAGACTTCCACAGAGTCCACGATCGAATTTGTCTATAGTAATTGTAAATTCTTGCGTCACGCTGAATAGTAACTCTGGGCATAAAATATAAAAAATAAGCTTTATGTAAAATGGCTCTTGAATGTAACCCTCGATCGGTCAATAATTCAAAATTTGAGGGTAAAAATTTACTTAATATTTAAGCATAATCATAACTACATAAAGGACAGTGCATATTAGTTTGAACATAGTAATTATAAAATTAAGGACAGTACATGTTAGTATATTTGTAAAATGTTGAACAATTATTAAATAATGCAATTTATCTTCCGAGAAACAACCTATTTTGGCTAATTAATTGATTACTATTCTCGAGAAAGAAATACAAAAGAGACTTCATAATAAACATAAGACAGAATGTTGAGGGCGTCCGCATGTCCATAAACAATGAAATACATAAAACTACCAATGATTCATCTGCTCATTGCCATGTTAAAAATCGTGAAGCATCAAAGTAGATCATGAAAACTCCAAGAGATACCCGAAATTCAAAGAAATAATGGTGATCCTTAATGCAAATCAAGTTGAACGATATACATTGGACAATAAAAGTTTAATGCGAGGATAAGTTGCCATTGTAGTGAAGTATACAAAAAGGTATATCTTTTTATGTTTATACTATCTAGATCATAAGTAAAAACAAGTTAGTTGCACTCTACGCCGTAGCCACAGAAAGTGAAGGCTTACCCCGTTAATCGATATTCAATCTCTCGAAGCCCGGATTGCAGAGGATATCCTCTCCGTTGGGATTATTGGAAATGGGATGAATCCGATGTAAACCCCATCGAGTGAGATTTTCGAATCGAAAACGGATGAAAAGAGATAGATATCCTGCGTTACATAAATGTGGCAGACCTTTTTAATTCCCCCAGGGATGATTTTTGGCTTCGATTTCTTTGAAGGAGCGTTTCAAACCGACTTGAAAAGCAGTATCCTTAAAGACTTGATGGCATTATGGTCAATTTTGACCTCACGAAGATTTTTCTACGCTTCGCAAGTTTTATTAACCGGTGTGGAATTCTGGGATATACATGTCTTTTTCTATTAAAAATAAATGTGAAAATTTTCATTACTGATGGTTGAATGCATAAGGCGCAGTTTTCATATTCACCTTTAAAGAAGAAAACTTCTATCGATTCTACACTACACGACTATAGTATTTATTATCATAATTTTGAAATATTTGCCTTTACCAGGATTCGAACCCGGATTCCCCGACCTTCAGTCGAATGCTTTAGCCAGTTCAGCTGCCGAGTCGTCATTCTTCTTCCTGGAAATTTGAGGACTTTACCAGACACATCAGGGCCTACGTAGCTTAATTGGCTAAAGCACTCTACCGGAAATTGGGGGATCCGGGTTCAAATCCTAGTCAGAGCGAATGATTTTTTCTCTGTGGATTTTTCGCACCATTCATATACCTATTTTACTGTCCAAAGACATTCATATTCTAGCTGTGATTGTGACCAATTGGGTAATTTCCTTCATGAAAGAAAACGAAAGGCATTGATAGTGATTCGTTACCCACCATTAGTGTATTCATAATATTCATATTATTTGGTTTTAGAAATACCGGTTTAGACGAATGGTAATGGTTAATTTTAACTCCATTTGAAAAAGGCCAGATTGGTTTCCATGCGATGCCACTCCACGTGACGTCACAGGGACCTAGTTTCTATACGAGTAGATAGGAGTTTTACATCGTCTGAGATTACCTCACACAGAGCTCAGGGAAACATGTCTTAATAATCACATATTAAAACTGGCTAAGGTTGGAAAGTTTTCCTCGTTTGATGAGGTATTAATAATCCTTATTTAAGCCAAGCGCTACCAGCTAGCATGGTATTCTGCTACCTGCTAGCACCCTCGTCGTATCAGCGCTCAGAGCCTCATCCCAAGGTCACCTCAGTTGCGGCAGCGGGAATCAGAAACGACGTCACACGGGAGATTTCCTGGCATTCATACTTACCCGTCGCGTTTTCGCGCGCTTGAAAATTTTCACTTTTCATTTAATCGCGAAAAATAGATATCGTCGTTTAAAAATCTAAAAGCGTGAAATACGTACTCCAGAAGTAATAATCTTTCGATTTAGGCAATAAAAAAATAATAGGGAACCACCCTATTATATTACCATATTGATCTAGCATTGCCTTAAGATCCAAGATAATTTTTTTGGCAATTTCCTGAGTATATATACAGGGTGAAGAAAAATTGTCTCGAAATTTTCGTAAAAGCCAGTATGAACCGAAATTATTTTTTATGTTTAGGTCGTAATCGCACCATTTTTAAACCACGGAAATATTGAGTCTAAAGCCTGAATCACACGATCATTTTTTTCGTCGCGAAAGTACTCACTATCGCGATCACTCTTCCCGTCGCGAAAAGCGATCGCTCTAGTGATCATTTTTCTGAATCACACGGTCACTCCCGCCGTCGCTTTTCGCATCATTTCCGATATCACAGCTCATTTTCATAGGACCCGCATAACGAAAATATACATTATTATTACAATATGTTTTTCTATGTCATTCCGACGATTGACAAACGTTGCGCTGCAATCGCTCCATACGGGTATGCGTTCCGATTGGCTGATATGGGGTTTTAGTGACGGTTTTAGCGACCGGACTAGTGATGAAAAATAGCGATGGGAACCCTCATCGCGATCGCGAATGCGGAAAACAATTGCCTGCGACGATCATTTCGCTTAGTGATCGCGATAGTGATCACTTTCGCGACGAAAAAAAATGATCGTGTGATTCAGGCTTAACGCTCCGATTGGCCGCGAGTTTACCCTGTTGCCGGTTGCTCTGGACAACTAATGACACCGAATGTTTTGCCTACCATACATCGCGATACACACAAGCATTTTTTAATAGAACCCTCGATTTTTTCTATTTGTAAACCTTTTTGTTCAAATTTCTATTTTTGTGAAAAAGTCGAGATTTTTATTCCAAATAAAAATCGATTTCTCGGATAATCGAGTTCGGCCGATATTTTTCATCACTAATATTGATAGTACATCGTTATCAACCAAAAAAAGATGTTTTTCGCATTAAATAGTTTCCCATTTATGTGTACGGCTGTAGTTACCAAGAATTATTTCTGCCTTTAACGAGTATTTTAAGCTAAAATGAAATGAGCGCCGTGTTTTTTTTATCTAACATATGGTAGTAGAGTTATGCATTAACCATAATTTCTAGGAAAGCATAGACGAGGCCTTTTAACAGCTGTGGGTACGTCCCTGCGGCCGCTATGACTGGGAGAAGTTGCCAAAATGTTTCTCGGGAACTTGGCTACAAGTTTGGCGGGAGAATGTATAAACTTACGTTAAAGAGCCATTCGGGCGTCATAAAGTTCCACCGATGGATTTAAATTAATTACGAACTTCTCGACCACCAGGCGGCGTGCAGGTGGGCCAACCCAAAATGATGTCGGCTGCTTGAGAGCGGACACGGCCGAATTTATTTGGCAACCGCGCCGGCGAAGGTGATGTCACTCTTTGTATTAATTTTCACAAAGAAAATTCTCTTTAATAACTTCTTCCGCTAGGCTGCCTTTTGGTCCATTATACTTCCTTCTTTCAGACTCGCACCAGTCCTAAACTGCGTTAATTCAATTCCGCGATTTCGTCTTATTTTTTAAGTAAGGACTAATCTTAAACCTGGTATTGCAATCGGCCCTTTATGTTTTAATACGAAAGTGCATTGGTGCGTAATTCCTATGCAAAAATTAATTTTAAAAGTGTAACATAGGAGTGAAAAGGCAAATTAATCCACGATTTTTCATTAATTAAGGTACGTGTAATTTAGTACTGCTCAAATGTGTTTTTCATATCGCTTATCATATGTATGTAATTCTATTTTTTTCACATCGCTCGTACTGACTGTCCGCATTTTCCACAATCCCACGAAAATGTGTTATGTTCTGAGGGAGAATATCACGAAACGTTCGAAAATTACAATATGTTCGAAACGTCGGCTAATTGAATGATGAACGCCAATGTCTAGGGAAAAGGAGATAGCAAGGATGAGAATGGAAGAGCGCGAATAAAACATATATTAATCGGGTAAAGAAGGACAAGAAAGAGAAGAAATATGCAAATGTGAAAATATTAGCAGACAGGATAATTTGATGGGAGTGCTGCGTCAAGCCAATCTTAGGATTTTTTACCACTGATGACTCTGATTACGTAAAATTTCTCGTTCCCCTTCTTTTTTCATTAAATTCGATCAAAAATTCCATGAGGGAAACATCATACTAGAAGACAAGCAGCAAAAAAGTTATTTCTATTCCCAATCAGGCGGCCCTAAATAACAATAAAGTCGAATTTTATCCACGAGTGTAAGTGGCGCCACTCGGTTCGTTTTGAAAGTTTGTTGACCCATGCATCATTCATGTAGAGCTATCCATCGCCTTTTGGGAATTCGGAGGGGTTTCACTTTCGTTGGAAATGATGTTTAAGACTCTATCCGTTGAAATAAAATTAGCTGAGGATGAGTCGGGAAAATTTTCGCACTCTCCCCAAAGAAGGCGATCATTATGCGCCAGCAGATCTGCCAGCCGTCAGTTCGTCCACGATCCAGCAATCAGTGCGGGACTATGATTGATGGCCACGAAATTCCTCCGGTGGTGAGCGACAACCATTTTTAAGGGTGCCATTAATCTCCGAAATTGGCCTTCTGAAACGAAAACGTCATTGGGGTGAAACGAATTCTTTCGACAACGAATTACGACCCTTGATTGTCATCCTGTAGCACATGCTATATAAATGTTTCTGTGTGCATAAGTGTTGCCGACGTTCAGGCGTACGTTTTAGACATATCTGGACTGGAGCTGCAAAATTTCTACGAAGTTTCCACAGGGAAAAAATCATTCGCCTTTGTGCAATTGCGGGTGATATATGTATACACACTATATACACTAGTTCATTCATTCACACGACGCCTTAAGCGTAAACATTCAAATAAATATAAGTGATTGATCGAACTACGGCCGTTAAACAGTTGAAAGAAAATTAATTCCCCAGGGCCTTAAGCCTCTTTCACACTATTCGAGATGTCATGAACAAGGAACGTTGAACAAGTCGTCTTGAACGCTAAATGAAGATTCAAGACCATTCGAGACGGTCTTTCAAGAGTGATTGTTCAACACACATTGAATCGAGTTGAACGTTCTTTCAGACTGTTCCAGAAAGCTTGAATTGACTTGAATACCGATAGTCAACATGATCGACAAAGGAAAAACGTATAGCGTTCTATTCTCTGATAAAGCGCGTAGAAACCCGTACTCATAACAACGTTTTGATATCATCATTTGATACATCATTACAATTATTAAATCTGGTTTTGCGTCCGACGATGGATAATGACAACGCAAATATAGCAAGAGTGGCATTTTGCGTAGGAGTGGTGGCAGCAGTACTGCAAGGTCGGAGGAGAAATCGTCGAAGGCTTTGGTCAAGAGAATGGCTAAGCCGGAGGTATGCCGCTGGTAGCATGAGCTTGCTGTACCGGGAATTGGAAACGGAGGATCCGGAATCTTTCACCAACTTCCTCCGGATGGATAACAACAATTTTAGAGAGTTACTGGAGTTGGTGTCGCCTCTCATATCTAAAAGAGACACAATTTTACGGGAATGTATCTCGGCAAAACATAGGTTGGCGGTGACTCTGAGATTTTTAGCCACTGGGGAGTCTTACAAAAGTCTACAGTACTCCACGAGGATTGCTCACAATACTATTTCTCTCTTTGTACCTCAAGTATGCAGAGCTATTTATGAAGTTCTGAAAGAGAATTTCTTGAAGGTAAGTTGTTTGAAACGAGCTAATTAGATAAAATTTGTACAATATACTCCATTTAATATGAACATAAGTATAGCATTCCTCGATTTGAATTTTTAATGTATTATCTTTCATTTCAGATGCCGAGAAGTGTTGATGAATGGGAGGAAATAGCTAGGGAATTTCAGGAAAAATGGAATTTTCCCAATTGCATTGGTGCTCTTGATGGGAAGCATATACATTTTAGATCCTCAAGAGCAGACGGGTCTTTCTATTTCAATTATAAAGGCTCACACAGTATTGTGCTCTTAGCATTAGTAGATGCCAGATATAAATTTTTATACATCGATGTCGGGGTGAATGGTAGAGTGAGTGATGGCGGTGTTTTTCGTGAGAGCACCCTTGCTGAGGCATTGCGCCAAAATTCTTTGCATATACCCCCGAACATAGCTTTGCCTGGCCGTGTACTCGGTGTCCCTCATGTGATTGTGGCAGATGATGCTTTTCCTCTGCAACATAACATAATGAAACCATATCCAGATAGGGGACTGAGTTTGCAGAAGAGAAATTTTAATTATCGCCTTAGCCGGGCAAGGCGGACATCAGAGAATGCTTTCGGTATTTTAGCAAACCGCTTCAGAATACTATTAAACTGTATCAATCTCTCTGTTGAAAAAGTGGAAATTGTGACACTAGCCTGTATAGTACTACACAACTTTTTGAGATCAAAGAAGGACGCTAATTACTTGCCTCAAGGTCTGGTAGATAGAGTGATGAGTGATGGAAGGGTAATTCCTGGAGTGTGGAGGGAGGGCCCAATACTTGACGGTCAATTGGTAAGACAGGGCGGAAATAGGCACAATAACGATGCGAGAGCTATTAGGGATGAATTTTGCGAATATTTTGTGACTGATGGAATACTACCATTGGGGAATGGCATGTAGGTTGTGGTAGTGCTAATGAATTCCTCTATTTCATTCCCCCTTTTGTTATTGGTGATTTTTGTGGTAGTAAAGATTGTAATATTTCTGCAGCTCTATGAAAAATTATTCCACTTTTTATTTGTGTTATTGGCTTTATTGATGACTCACAACCTTCTTGCGCTATAAAGCTTTTTATATTTGAACCAAATCAAGACTTTTTTGTGTGATAGTGGCCTACTGTGCCATAATGAACCAATATTAAAAAATCTATGATGATGGTTTATCTACCTATGGTTAATAAATAGGAAATTGCTGGAATGAATCGTGTTAAGAAGGAGAGCACTCATTTGCGTCCTTGCATCGCATGGAAATAGAAGGACTATTGGCTAAAATGCTATAAGTTAAGATTCAGAAACCAAAGTTTATTCCAGAACTTCTTCAAATTAAGTTAGTTTGCAAACTTGTCAGAAATTGAATAATAATAATAATAATCGAACAACTAATATAGCTTACGTACTACCTGATTTTATACGATTACTTGGTATGATAGTAGAAACAAATTCTTAAATCATGCAATATACTCAAGATTTTTTAACTAATAGCCATTGAGGGTTGAAGAAATGACCATACAACAGTGATTCCACCAAGCAAATTATATAATTAACAATTATTTTACAATCAAATTCAATGTAACAAAATGTAAATTAAAATTATAAAATAAAAAACATACAAAAATAGTTAACTTTCATTCTCATCATCTTTAGCTTTCATTACTATATCAAAAATTTTCTGCATTGCAGCTTTCTGTTTTTTTTCGTCACTAATATCGGCAATTTCTTGCCCTACAAATAGGCCGAAATTTTCAAATTTTGTGTTTTTCCGCAGTGTCCCTTGCTCAAGGGCTGACGAAGCCTTTGAGAGGAAGGTAGTTATGTCTGCTTCCTCAGTCCTTCTCCTCTTGGGGGTCGGTACTCCTCTTGATGACCCGCTTCTTGAGGAGATGTTGCAGTGGTCAGCGCTGGCAGAGGTGGACTCTTCACTGAGTAAGGGGACTGGGATGGTACCAATTTCATGCTGCTCTTCTGCCGTGACATCTGATAACTCTCCTGATTGTATTTCAATGGGCGTTTCCTACAGACAAAAAAATTAATGTAATGTTCAGAAGTGCAAAGAAGTCCCTTCGTGAATTCAAGTGTAGCTAAAACATAAATATCGCAGAAGTAACTGCGTGAAAGTGGGCACTCAACGTAAGATCACAAATTTCCGTAAACAGTAAACCAAAATAGATGATCAACAATCGTAAATAACGGAGTCAATGGACGATCTCAAACAATAGACTCGTTCCAAACATGCCCCTTGAATTTGACTTTTCATGTTATTACTTCATGCCAGAAGCAAACAATGCACATTCCAGCAAAACAAATTATTCGTAATAAAGACGAATTTATTTGCAAGTGTCATCGGCATACCTTGTTAAGCTCCACGGGATCCAAGTTTGATACGCTCTTCCTGGGTGCCGTATGCCTTTCAAGGAAACTTAAAATGTTGTAGCACCACAATTTTGGCCTTACAACCTCTTCCACTCCTGCTCCACTCTTCTTCGACCTGATTAATTTGTTTTTTTCAGCCATGTATTGTGTGCGGAGGCCATTTATCTTCGTTTTCACGTCCTCCGATGTGGTACCAGGTCGAAACTGTTGGGAGTATCGAGTACACATATATTTTAAAAGACCATATCGGCGGTAACCACAAAATAATTCTTTGTAGGATTCATTGAAACCTCGTATTACAAAAAACTCAATATAAAGGCCACTACGGGACCACCACTTATCTAAATAAAAACATATCCAACACCATTTGAACGAAACAAGCCCTAGCTCCAGAAATGTATATTTGTGAATGAAATTATAATTTTAAGGAAATAAACGTACAAAATATTATCACGACAATTATCGAAGCATTCCGATATCACATATAATATATACGTAATATATATTTATATAAATATTGCATTAGTTAATATCTTCACGAGGTAGGTATAGGTCAAGGTTAACCAAAACAATTATAATTATAATTTTACTTACAGGCAACAAATTAGTGGCTATGTCTTGCAGCGCCGAACTTCTCTTCTGCTTCAAGTGGTAATCTGGGGAGCTTACTTCGTACAAACACCTTTTTTCCTCGTAAAAACTAATGAGGGCTTCCACAGCGTTCCTCTCCCAAACGGCCATGATGTCAATAGTTATCTCCAAGGTCGCGTTGGCAAGTGTATCGTTCACTGATTGGTCGAAACGCTTCAATACCATTCGAGATTCAATAGAAATTAGAACCGTTCAAGACAAGACGAATTTGATGGAAACGAAGTGATTCAAGAGCTTTCAAGACCAAATGTCCGCAGTCATGCGTAGCCACCGAGAGACAAGGCCTGAGCAACCAGCCGTGACGTCACGACGAGAAGGGTTAGATTATTGCCACTCGTCGTTCGCTTGAACGATCGCAACTGGAGTGAACATAATTCTTTCTAATTATCGCATTTACTTTACAACGTTAAAATATTTACCACAAATATTTCAGGTTTACTTTATTCAGCTCTTAACGTCCTTATATATTTACGATTGCAAACTAAACCACCGAAAGTAAGCAAACGCAATGCTCGAACTTCTTGTTCAGTAACACATTTTTGCTGCGGGGAATCCTTTGAAAAGCAACAGCTCATTAGTTTTCTCCAATTATATGATAAATTATTCCACGAGACGTTAATTAATACGTTTTAAAATCTGATCGGAATGAAGTAGCTGGCAAAGGCTTTAACCAAAATTCTTAGTATATCACTCCGGTAGCTTTAGACATCTCACTTACTTGACGAGCTCCTCTCCGAAATTGATTATCTGGATACCATGGACCTGTTTAAAAATAAAAGTCATAGGGGAGTGGAGGTGATGCATAAATAAGGATGTCAACAGTTGCGTATTAACATGTTTATTATTATCATCAAAACTCAAGTGTAATTGTACACATCGCAGCGGACATTCTCAAATGCGGCTGCACACATTTCCCTGGTACTTTGACTTTTAAGCAGAAGTTGAGAGATAGAGAGAGAGAGAAGAATTGCACTAAATATCTACATATCTGTGGAATAGTCAGGCTTGTTAACAGATTTCAAGGACAGGTGTTCGCCAATAAAGTAATAACAGGGATCACTGTCTGGCATGACAGATTTTCAGTAATCAGAGGCAATGACTAAGGAGTCACTGCTATATCTACCACAAGAGGCAGATCAAAACATTTGGGAGAAAGTCTCACCTCAGATTCCAACATTATAAACATTCTTGCGTAAGCTAAACTTCCCTAGTTTTAAAATTGGAACTTTTTCAAAATTAACACTAACATTGCGTGCCTAGTTTACCACAACAGAGAGCTAAATTCAAGGTATGGGGTTGAGGATAATGTGTTCGGAACAAGTATGCAGTCATGCTTATGAACCACTGTCCAAACATTTCACAAATCAAGAAACTGAACTTTTCTCCAAGATTCACTAAGCTTGAAATAATATTCTGTCGGTCGTATGTCTCCTTCACCGTAATGCTCTCCTCCACCGCCTCTTCCAATGCAGAAAATTCCTTCAACTTTCTTCGTTTGCCTGGGCTCTCCCGTATGCTTGCCTGAGAAGACAGGTAGATGGGGTAATAGGGAAGTTAGGAAGTCGTGACCATTTCAATGGTGCGGAAAGTAATCTCGCTGTCCTCTCATCATACTTCCCTAATTCACGAATTATGCCATGAGGAGCAAAATTCTCTTCACACACACCTGTAAAAGTAATGCAATTCACTATTTAGGTCTCAGTACAACAATCAAATTAAATATTTTACATATTTACGCTCACATAAAAAGTAATCCCTTACTTCCCATTACATGATATTTTGAATGACTATTAATTTATTTTAAAGCATTTTCAATTCTTTAGACTACTCTATTTTTCTATTCTACCCCTCATGCCTTTAATTTTTAACCTTGAGAAAACTGAGGCGTGTATAGGGACATAGGCGGATCCAGGGGGGGGGGGGCACGGGGGCACGTGCCCCCCCCAGATCCTCAAAAATATGCATGATTTTTAATATGGTCCCATTATCATTGCGTTCGTTTTGTATTACGAGGTATCCTTGTGCCCCACCCAGAACAAAATCCTGGATACGGCCTTGCTTGTGCCCCTTCCAGAAAAAAATCCTGGATCCGCCCCTGTATAGGGATACCAATGACTACAATATTTATTACTGAGGCTTCCGCGGTGAGTTATTTGGTGATTGGTTTTCGGGTTCATTCAGCATTGACTCATATTTTGCGGACGACAGTTTCGGGCGCGTTCTAGCTCCCGTCTTCGGGTACAAATGATAATCAATGATAATGTCCAATCATTTGGAACCGAAGACGGGAGCTGGAACACGCCCGAAACTGCCGTCCTCAAAATATGAGACCACGCGGAATGAACCCGAAAAACAATCACCGACAACAAGATTTGTTTAACTATGAATAATCGAGAATTATGGCTTACAGGAATTAATAAGAATTGATTCACCAAATAGGAGTCATGAATAAATAAAATTTGACGAATTGCCCAAATTTTTAACTAGAAAGCAATAACTTTTCTATCGCTGCGATCAATACAATAAGCCTTCCAATAAAAAAAGCTATTAATAAATGCTACTCTAGCCGGTTGGATTTTTTATACCACGGCCGTGCTTCTTTTATTTATAATTAATTAAGTAAGTACTTACTTGAATATTTGGCCAGCTAGACTAAATTTACACTCTTTGACTCCACCAAACAATAAAATTAAAATAATTTACACACTTCCAAGTACAGGAAATCATGGACTGCTGTCAATTAAATTAAAAGAAATTCTATTTTTTTTAAGTAGTAAGTGAATGCCGCTATTCAACTCCTCATCTCTTTAATTATAACCCACAAGATTAATTGTAAATATTTATATTAAATCATGAAAATATTTCATTCACATCAAACGGTGACATAAAAACAAAGATCTTTTATGCACTTGAGTAATTTCACTGTGCTACCTTTACTTATTACCATATTAAGAACCTTTCAGTAATAGCTTAAAGCAATATCAATCTGAATTAAATGATATACTTCGATCCACCGAATGGGATTCATGACTAAATTAAACATGCCGAATTACCTATTTAACAATGAATAACTTTTCCACCACTGCAATCATTGCCAAAAGACTTCCAATAACTAAGGCAGGAACGTTTAATAAATGTTTAATCACTCAGGAGACTTTAAAAGTATCCATCGATTCATGCCCTTCAAATTTAAACTCGGCAATTTCATCGAAATAATAAGTAGGCATCTTTAACAAAACCAAAAATTATTTTGAACACACTTTCATCAATACCTCTATAATTATACGATACGTACCTTATTGTTCTTTGTTGGCTCAAGTTCTTCTCTCATAATGGCACGAATGGATTTTTCTCAACCTTCTGGATCGCTCGGGAAATTGAAAACAGACACCTTGGGCCCCGTCTTGTAATTTCCTCGGCAGTCAGAAACACTGCGGTAGTTAATACTAATTGCACAACTTTTTACACTTTAGTAGAACTTCAGTAACATCCACTGCTACCGTAGAACGAACCACTGCTAAAAACCTCTTTAATTTCTTCAAATTATAGTTTTATTTTCACGTCTCACGCATTGAAGCGACTTCTGTTTACCACTTCGACAATGCCACTATCCTTCCATCAACAACTCCCTAACAACATTTGTAACCCCACTCGTCCTGACGTCACCGACCTTCTCTGCTCGCTTGCGTAGGCCTTGTCTCTCGGTGGCTACGAGTCATGACGATTGACATGACGTCATATAGATTCGATAAAGATTGTTCAACGAGTCTCGAACGTAATTTGACGAGAATTTGACAGTGTGAAACCCCCTTTACTCTTTGGTGGGCAGATGGGGGTGAGAAGTTATAATGCGAACAAGGGGAGTAATGAACGAAGACAAGATAAAAACACTAAGAGATTATATAAACGTGAAACTCACACACGCACCTCGCGGATTTGCTCCAAGGAACAAATGATGGCGTAGGGCACACGCACTCACTCACTCAGGTCTGTGAAGTTCTCGCTCACGACAGTGACCCACTCACACAAAAGAAAAAGACAAAATTACATTTTTAAGAAAAGGACGCTGTCGTGTCGTGAATTGTCGTGAGCGAGAGCTTCACAAACCTGAGTGAGCGAGTGCGTGTGTCCTACGCGGACATTTGTTCCTTGGAGCAAATCCGCGAGGTGCGTGAGTGAGAGCGTGTTTTTCTTAATTTTATTATTTTGTCTTTTTCTTTTGTGTGAGAGGGTCACTGTCGTGAGCGAGAGCTTCACAAACCTGAGTGAGCGAGTGCGTGTGTCCTACGCGGACATTTTTTCCTTGGAGCAAATCCGCGAGGTGCGTGAGTGAGTTTCACGTTTGTATAATCTCTTACAATTGTGTTTTATCTTGTTTTCGTTCATTACTCCCCTTGTTAGCATTATAACTTCTCACCCCCATCTGCCCACCAAAGAGTACGGCCCTGGGGAATTAATTTTCTTTCAATTCAAATAAATTCAGATTTTAAATTTTTACCCTCTGATTTCTGGCTTTTTCCATCTACCACAGCACCGTTGTCCTCGTCCTTTTTCTGTTATATGTTCCTATCCCTTTCTTTTCTTACCTCTGAATATGTATACGTATACATACATTCATACATACATACCGCCACCATGCCTACTCTGTTCCATCACCTAAAAAATCCTACTGTGTGAATAGGAATTCCAAGTTCCAAGTTTCCTACTTCTTTGGATACTATCCTTCCCGTACAACTCTGGGTAGCCTGCTAGTTACTTTTTACTGTCGAACAACTCTGAAGTGAAGGCATTCCTGAACTAGAGTTTCTAAAAAGGCGAACCTTAAACGTTTTTACCAAATTTACGTCTTTTTTCCCAGGCAAAAGAATTATGAAATTTTCATTTTTCTTCTGCGAGGGAAGGATTTTTTTCCTTTTAGATTCGCTTCTGTTTCAAGTTCCCCATAGAAGCTAGAGTCTATATGGATATTAAAAAAAAAACTCTTTCTTTCAGACCAGCTTCCTCCGCAACACTCCCAGCCACAGCGGACCATTGCCCGTTTCCCTAGAATCGAAGAATTCCCATGCGGTTCGGTTGCCACGGAACTTTCTCATTCCCCATCGGCCCGTTTCCCACGAAGTCTGCGTCTCCATCCCTTTCCTCACGGAAAATGGGCTCAAAACATTTTCTCTCCAAAATGAGGAGAATTTCCGATATGTCTGAATTCTGTTTTGCCACTTCCTTATGGATCATCGGACCCACCTCAGACTGAGGTTGACCCTTGACTTCTCAGATTTCGATAAAAATTGGCATTCATGTTTTTCCTCCAGAGATAATAAGCACCATCTGAATGCGTTTTGCAGATGACACTGGATCTGTATAACTAAAAAAACTTGGTGGATTGGCCTTATATTGAAGCATTTAGGTGGTAAATGTAAAACGGATCATCAATCAGCATCTCTTGCTTTTTAATAATATCTAGATTTAATACGTATCATAGTATACACTGTATACATATTATATCTGTATAAAATACATGCAAATGTTTTCTACCACGAAGATAATATCTAGATATTATACGTATTATATCTGCTGGCATTATATGTATTTTATATAGATTAAATATGTATAACTCGTCGTAAATCTGTATATTATATATATCTTATACATGTCTGATGATCCCTGATTACGTCCTAAGGATATTATTTGTATATTTTAAAGATTCTGGTATACATCAAGGACAATGGATCATCAGACATGTATAAAATGTTTACAATATACAGATTTGCAAATCTGTATACCGATGTATTTCGAAATCTTAAAAATATACAGATATAATCCTTTTGGTGCTACTAGGGTAAACACAGATAATTCTTAATCCATTATAAACAAATTTTTCTAGGCAACATCAAAAATGTAGAAATTTTCAGCTCTAATCTGGAAATATCTAAACTACGTATTATTTTGTGGTGTAAATTTTAATGGCGAAATATTTATCCGCCACGGTAATTATGTTTCAGTGCTAAATGTTTAAGTTTTCAAAACGAGAAATCTTGAAATTATATTTCTCCCAGAAATAGCTCTGGGTTGAAAAGGGTTAATTGTGCGTAACAATCGCAGCACTGCCAGCAATGGAAAATTCTCCGCCGGAAGACCAAGTTCACTTTTGATATATCAAGAAGGATTCATGGAAGAGTTGGTTTGATTTACGCGATCATTCCCAGTGGACCGTGCGACGTCAAAACAAAGGCTCTCCACTCTTCTCTTTTTCTGACCAAACACTTCTCTTCAATTATCTTCCCGGGCTTCCATTCATTGCAGATCTTTCATTATGTTATCCATCCACCTTTTCTTCGTTCTCCCTTTTGGTCTTCTCCCCTCCGGAACCATACAATTTGCTAATATAAAACGTGCTTCCTTATTCATACGTTCCACTTGCTCCATCCAAATCAAACTCTTGCTTTTTAATAATCCTACTATCGCATTGTCCCCATAAAGATTTTATAGTTCCAGATTGTGTCGTTTTCTCCACCTCTTAATTTGTCCTTAACTGGACCATACATATTTTCCTAAGCACCTGCCTCTCAAAAACTAGCATTTGGCAGAATAATGGAATAGTAAACAGCATAGAGTCGGCGCCGGGAAAGGAAGAAATGAGAACTGATAAAAATAAGTGCTTTTCTCTGGTTCTTCTCATATTTTTAAATTATTTTTCTTTGATGTGAGAGCTTCATTTAATTTGGTGTTACCTGATAGTAAAAGGTCTTCAAAATTTAACCCCATGTGTTAATTCAGATTCCACAAGTATTGAGGTCCAATTTGTTTCCACCATTTAACTGCCACTACCATTCGTTTGTTATTGTGATATTACTTCTAGTTTCGCAAATATTTTATTGCCTTAATGTGATGGACAACTGTCGAGGATTTCCGCGAAAGTTTGGTCTATATTTGCTCCGATGAGAGGCTTAATATTTATGTTACATTTTGATTTAACTATTTTTACTCATGAATGATGGCTTTTCAGGTTGAAGTTGCATTTTAATCAAAGAAAGTATAATCTTATATATTATTTCTACTGTAGAGATACCTTTTTCTCAACTTATACGCAACCAAACTCTACAAATGAGGTACCAAAATGCACAGTATTTATCAAAGAACATGCGACGGCATATCTTACTTCCTAAATATTGCTATTCTTTCCTAAAATTGGTTTTTAAATAATTTTAAAAAACCGGTAAATATTCCTGACGTTAACGGCGCACAAAATGATACATTTGTTCATTTGCAACAATATCTCGCATTCTTTGAATAACTTTTATCAAAATGCGGCTGATTCCACATTCAAGTCTCCTGTTGATACGTAAGTATGAGTCATCATGTGCGTTTAACAGAGGATAGTGTAATTACTTCCAATATTGTGTTTAAAGAGGTCCTCTGACCTCGATTTGTACATGAAAATTCCAATTAAATTTGTACATAAGACCCTGCCTTTTTTTCTACATTTTAAAATTAGAAACGCGCCTATCCCTCTGTGGACCTGCATTGAAAAGAGCGGGGGAAGCCCGCTGGGAGCGGGCGCAGCACGCTCGTTAGTATTATTTGACACATCCCAACAGAATACAATTCATCCTGAACGTTAGGCTACATAAACATTCTCGAGTAAAACACTTTTGCCGAGTTACAGGCGCGTATTAAATTTCTTTCAACCGATGAATACTTTTTGCTCTCTTATCATCATCATCACTGGTCAACAATTATAAGACTGTTTTGGTGCAGCTCCCCACTCATTTATACTATCAGCTAATCTTTTGACTCATATAACTCTTTTTTCATAACCTGCTCCATGTAAACTCGATTGTTTCTGGCTTTACTTTGTGAAAATCCATTGTAAACCATAAAAAGGTATGGTACTTTTTCACACGATTTATTCAAGACGACCGGTTTCGTCGCAGAGGCGACATCTTCAGGTACAGAAATCGTTATATTAACAGTTATTTTGTTGTTGTTTATCTGGTTGCTATTCCCCTGAAGCTGAGTAACGCTCCAACCCCAACGCAACCCTCCCCTACCAACGCGTAATAGCAACCAGATAAACAACTACAAAATAACTGTTAATGTAACGATTTCTGTTCCTGATGATGTCGCCTCTGCGACGAAACCGATCGTCTTGAATAAATCGTGTGAAAAAGTACCATAACTTTTTATTGTCCTGCTCCATGTATTTTATTCGAGGTCTTCCTTTTCTTTCCTTGCCATTCACTTGCCCCTTGACGATTGTCTTCATCAGGCCATACTCCCTCAAGCCATGCCCGATTTGGTTTTCCCATATTCTTATTAAGGTTTTCACTGGGCTTTTCTTCCATCCGACTCTTGTTAGGACTTCCTCATTACTTACACGGCCGATCTATTTTATGATCAACTGTCTTCTGTAACACCACATTTCGAATGCGTTTATCCATGAGATTTCCATGCCTCACTTCTGTTGAGAAGTAGACTCCGAATTTTAGATTCTGATTATTTTTTCCATACTTCTATTCATGAATATCCCGCTGTGGATAGATCGTTTTTTTAGTAGAATGATTTCTTCGCCTGGGCTATGGTACTGATAATTTTTTCTTTCATCTTCCATCGTCAGTTATTCTTTTCTTCCAGTTATTTTTTCTCTATTTTAACACTTTTTAAGCTATCGACGTAATATAATGACACGTGAAGTCCTTCGATTTTTGCCATGGGCGCTATCCATCTTTTGAAAAATCGTAGTTTGCTATTTTTTTAATAAAGTGGTAAACCTCAAACTCTAACCTCTAAATAAGCAAATAAAAAAAGCAAAATTCATTCTTTAAAATGATACCAAACACCTATTTCTTGAATCAAATGTTGGTTGTTGCTCTTACGTCGGGCGAAATGGATTTGACAGACACTGCGCGAGTGTTTTTTTTTTCTCCGCGCCACTATTAGATCCTTGACGCTCATGGAAACTGTTTATTTGGACACACTCTACGCAGTATTTCCGCTATTCGCATTTTTGCCGTAAGATCAGAGGCGGATTATTTAGCATAATAAAGCCAAATTAAAGCATACTCATCTAAATGACTTAGTGTGATAAAGAATACTGATCTTATGGAATTCGCATGCAAATACGCATTACATGTAATAATACTTAATAGCATAAAGAGCGCGTTACATCAAAAACCTCGCTGGATCGGTTCGGGGCCGTATGATGGCCTGTTAAGGGATCTATGCATAGTACGTAAGACATCATTGAAGTGTTATACTACACTGATAATAGTGCTTTAAACTTTTAAGTTGTACCACTTAGCCATACCAAGAGCTAACTATGTTTTTCGCATGTGTCTCTAACAGGCACATTATCTCTTGAAATCAGCAGTTCAAATATTGTGCCTGACGGAAGGTTAAGAAATAACACTAAAATACGAGCGTGATGAGGTCAGAGGACCTCTTTAAACACAACATTGGAAGTAATTACACTATCCTCTGTTAAACGCACATGATGACTCATACTTACGTATCAACAGGAGACTTGAATGTGGAATCAACCCCATTTTGATAAAAGTTATTTACAGAATGCGAGATATTGTTGCAAATGAACAAATGTATCAGTTTGTGCGCCGTTAACGTCAGGAACATTTACGGTTTTTTTTTGTTTTTTTTAAGTATTTAAAAACCAATTTTAGGAAACAATAGCAATACTTAGGAAGTAAGATATGCCGTCGCATGATCTCTGATAAATTCTGTGCATTTTGGTACCTCATTTGTAGAGTTTGGTTGCGTATAAGTTGAGAAAAAGGTATCTATACAGTAGACATGATATAGAAGATTGCAAATGGCAAGCACTAGGTTACAGATCTACAGCACTTATGTCAGCATGGTAAGTGTTAACAAGGGATTTTTTTTACTTCCCGCGAGGAACTTTCCCGTGTGCTATAAGAGTCTGTCTCTCCGTTCCGAACGCCCTCTGAACATCTTCTTCTGGCACGCTGTCCAGGAATAGTTCGCCTCGATTGATTGAGGCGACGATATGCATTCTGCGGCCCCAGTGCGGAGAAAATTAATGCTCCCGCGTGCGATGCTTTGGTTCACGATAGGACGACTGGGCTACTTCTGTGTTTGAAGCTCTTGTCTCGTAGTTCACCCGATATTAGATTCCAACGTACGATCCCATGCGCCTATTTTTAAGCTCTCGGCGCCGATGGTCCTGGAACCCCATGTCTCGTCAGCCAGCAAAATATCTCCCGGCTCAAACTTTCGAATGTGATGCCTTTAACAAGTTATTCTCTGACCTTGTGTACTTTATATCGTATGAAACCACAGATAAAATTCCGTAATAGCGAATTTCTGGGGACCTTCGTTTAATTTTGTTATAACCGGGTTTTCGTTATATCCATAATAAAGGATTTTGTCACTTGCATCACAGGATTGCCGGCTAATATTCCCTAAATCGTCTTTATTTACCTAACAGATCCGTAACTATTAACCATCGTACCACCCTTTACATCGAACGTCAGTAAAGAGAAAGAGGACACTACTAATTCTGAAATTCCAGAGAAAATAGAAGTATAGTAATCATACATCTGATGTTACAATGCAAGTTTGTAACTTCACCAATTTGGTAAACAATACTTATGAGTTTCATGTCCAGTGGTGTAGCATATACCTCCCAAACCAATTAATTTTAGCAGAATAATATTAAAATGTATTATTAGCAGATTAACAGGTTACATTACATTAATTAGTATTAATTAGCAGAATAATATTAGTAAAATGTATTTTATATCATAGTATGTTTAGCAACACAGCTTCCCCACTATACATCAATTGCGTAATTTTAAATGGCAAAATAACATAAAATGTGATTTCTAAAGATTAAAATGTTCACATTTTCCACAGGGGGATGTTCCACCTCCTAGTTTGCACCTAGTACCTACTTCAGAGTGTGTTCTTTTGTTTGCTATAAGAGTAGTCGTTCACTCACTATACAATTGTATCCCACTTTTTGTAGCACCCTCAAAATATATATATAGAAACGCAACAGTTGCATACTTTTTATGTAATTGTTGTTTTATTAAAATCATTGTAGATGGAATGGAAATATTTTGGCAATCAGAAAATTGAAATAGTGATACTTGAATATTTATCAAATATGATGCACGTAATTCTTATGTGGGACTAACTACATCTTTAAAAATCTCTTGTAGACATTTATGGTTACCGTATTTCTCCGAATAAAGTCCCCCTCTGAATATAGCCCCCCCCCCTAATTTTCAGACTTGAGTTTCAGGAAAAAATTTAAAAAATGGGTTTGAATATAATCCCCCCTTTACTTTTACAATGGGCATTTTTGGAAAAAAGGGGGGACTATATTCAGACAAATACGGTATTTGCTATTTCAGTCATTCCATCATTTTTTCCTGAGGCATCCAATGATAATTAATAAAACAAAAATATCATGATGACCTCGCATCAGATTTTAGCAATTTTTATGCGTACTAATAATCTTTTATATGTCCATACTATAGCGGTTTTTAATTTGTAATTGTTTCAGATGAGCCCGCTGAACAGTCCGTATCTATAATGCTGAATGGTGAGGAGTCAGAGCTATGGTTCATCAATATAAATAATTCCAAGGTATGAAGGCTCTTAGCATTAAAAAATCTACAATTGAACTAATTTGAACATATCTACCAGGAAAATCTACCTATTTTAATATTATCTTTCCTCTCCTTTGAAACACATTATTGTTAAAAAAAACCACATGGCCCTCAATTATTCATTTCATTATTTTCCAAGGCCTTGAAACATTTGGGGCCGTAATGGATATGAAGGTTTAGCTCTTAAAACACCTCCTCAGATATTTTTGAAAGATATATTTTTAGGTTTATGCCTTCTGAATGAACACCTCAAAATGATTTTTGCCTACAGTCTTGTCCATTTCTGGTATTAAAAAAATGCCATAAAGTGTATAGCAAACATTTGCTGAGCTAATTTACTGGAAGTTTTCGTGAGGCTCATCGATGTTTCATTTACTTTTTTTTACATCATGTAGAAGAAAATAAAAATGTGTATATAATAGTTACTGACTGAAAATTAATACCAAAAATGCCATTAATGGGAGAAGAAAATCATGGGACTAATTTTTTTCAAATTTTTTAATATTGCCAAAAAATTCTCTAATGAAATAAAAAATTTATAAAAACTATCATGAGATTAACGAATTTGTAACAGCAACTGATGAAAACTTCTTTAGTTGACCTCCAAGTTGCCATCGCAATGATCATGATTGCATTCCCATGTTCAGTGTGTACTATGAAAAAATTTGCCCATTGTGAACCTCTGCGTTAATACCATCTTTGTTCCTTTGAACATACTTTCATTTTCCAGGTTTGCTTCACCATTAATGTATGTAGCTCATTTTGCAAGAGAGTTCTTCTCTCTATATTTTGAACTTTTTAGTGCACCATATGTCATTACAATCATTTGTGTGTGCTGCACAAATCATAGTTATGTTAAAATTGTGATTTTTTCAATTGAGATATATTTTAACAAATGTATGTTTCTATTACTATAGACAGAAATAGACCCCACGGATCCTCCGGATGCATTTGTTGTGATGTACTCAGTGATTGATAAGGCCAGCTTCCAAAGGGCAGAAGATGAACTTGAGCGACTACAAGACTGGGATCTTCTACGCTCACGCCCTGCCATCCTAGTGGGAAACAAAGTAGACCTAGTGCGGAGTAGAGCTGTTTCAACTCAAGGTAAACAACAAAAAAGTTCATTAAATGAGTAAGTATAAGAGTGCCATGCAAAATATCATAATTTCATGCAAAGATTACCCGACTGTTTTACAGTGAAAACCAGTCCTCAAGATAATCTCTATGACACAAATATTTTAATATTCCTAACGATCCTCTAAAATTTTTAATCGTTATAGAAAATATTCTGTCCTTTTCCATTTAGAAGTCTTTGTTTGAGAAACAAAGTGAAAAGAATACATTGATATAAAATTATTTTAGAATAACAAAGATTTCAGAAAAGAATCTCAGGATAATGCCAGCACTTTTACAAAATTTGTGAATTAATCTATGAGCCGTGTTCATTGTTTCAAGAGCTGAGGATTGCAGTTAAATGGTTTACACTGTTGATTGCATCAATTAAGTCGAAGGTACAAGGTATTAGAAGTGTGAGCAAAAGCATTAGCTTTGATTCATTCATATTACAATTTTTGTACAATTGTATAAAATTATATAATAAAAAAAACCTGACAGCCTTTGTGGGTACCAGTTAAAAGAAGCTGAGACTTAAAGGCTTCAGCATTATTCAATCATAATATAAGTCAAGTATGCACCTTCAGCCTAAATATTAACACTGCAGTGCAAACATTCAACTACAAACTATAGATCTTGAAAAATTCAAATGCTTTTCCCTTGAAGGATTAACCATAGCTACCGACCACCTATTCATCACAGACATGGATGGCTTCATGATTTAAGTGTTTCCATGCAGACTTATGCAAGGCCCTCTCATCAATTATTCTATCAATTATTTGTAGCCAATGATACCAATATTACCATGCACGGAAAGGTGGGCCAAAAAGTGGCTTTTTCTTCCTGTGCACGAAGGTTGTGTGCTCTTATCAGGGTCTCAGATTCGATTTTTTTCAAAATCGGAGTATGTATATTAACGACTGCCACCCGAGACCTAAAGTTCGAAATTTTGCAAAAATTCAGGCTGATTTTGGAGAAAAAACCTATCGAGAATAAAACAATGCAACTAAGCACATTTTGTAAATAATATAATAATGACCATAACATTCAGCATTGTGTATGTGGTGTTGAAAGTTTATCTAAGGAATTCTATTGTTTTTCAATGATTGATAATGGTTGTTTAGGCAACCCGCACACCACTCAAATTGTCTGGCTGCATGTGATAACACTTCAGATTTTGACTTTTAAAAGCCGAATTAACATGAAATTACCTCCTTGTTACCCCAGTTGTGAGACCAGTCACTTTTTCTCAGTAAATTTACCAACATTAAGCATAAGCTTATCTCCAAAATATTAGATTTCTCCAAGGATGAGGCCAAATCTGTGCTAGCTGTATTTCATTTAAACCCACTGAAAACAACGACTGTTTCTTTAATAATTATAGAGCCATATGACATATTTGTACTGTGGGTACTTCTTTTTCCAAATTATTTGTATTTGATAAACAGGGCATCGTCACAGAGTAGATATATACAGAGGGGACATTAGGTGGCTGTACCATAGGTTTCTCTGTAATGAAAAATGCACACGGCGGCCATATTGAAAATAAGTAAAATTATGCGGTAAATTCAAACCAAATAGTGCTAACGACTTACCATCCACCGAAAAAAAGAGGGTTTAAAAATCAAAGTAGCCTAATTATTTCTTTACTAATAAAGGTAGAGCAAGGAACGCCAAATCGCACGCACAAATCTGGCATTATGTAAATAACTGAGTCTTGTTTTCTAAATCCGACCGACAACATCGAATCACCCATTCCTTGGACCTGCGCCAACACCACAAGTTCTTATTAAACTTTTTCAACAATTTCATTTCGAATGCAAAATAATACTCGAATATAAGTTTAGTTTCTTCGATCAGCAATGTAACTCAGAAAAAATATGAAATTACTTACCTCACAGGGTCTTTAGGGAAACTGAAGAAACTGAACTTTGCTTCCGTCATGCCCGCATTGTTTTTGCAGTTAATGGCTGAACACCAAGCAAAACCTTTTCTTCTCGTCTTATTTTCCACTTCCTTCATTTTCCACGTTTCTTTAAAACACTAGCACACTACGTGAAAGCATTGAAGAGTGGAGGAATTAAAAAAAATTTGTGCGACAACACTCCACGCCAAGCGCAAATGATAGCAACGAAAGCAACCAAATAGCAACTCAAGCCAAGTTTCCTTATTTAGAACATGGTGAAATGCGCAATGAGCTGATTACCGCCTTCAGCCGTTTTGTCCTCTCTGTATATCCCTACTCTGTGGCATTGTTAACAAAGATCTACTCTTTATACCTTAAGAATTTCAAGATGATAGCATAACCACAGCATGAAACAATCTCAAAGTTTGCTATGAGAAAATGGCTTAGTGGTGTAACTGGCTAACGCACCTGATTGGGAGATCCAGTTTCAAATCCTGGCTAAATAAAGCATTTTTCAAGGCAAACTTTATCCTTTGTGTATTTATGATAGCATAAGTAAATGAGTATAATAAGAACCCAAAAAACTAATAGTCAAGAGGGAGGCATGTGTCTGCCCAATCGTGAGTGTCTCTAATTTATTTTTCTATGTCTCTAAAACATTTTTGATCATTCACAGATGGAAAATGCCTTGCCTGCACGTATCGTGCCAAGTTCATTGAAATTTCCGTTGGGATCAATCACAATGTGGACGAGTTACTAGTTGGAATCCTGAGCCAGATACGCCTCAAGAATGAGCAGTTCAAGAACAAGGGCGCAGGGGACGGCGGAGGGTCGCACTGGTACAAGAGCAGGGGTGTGGTCAGGGCAAGTATGAAAGCACGGCAAGTTTTCACTTGGCTCTTCGGCAAGGAGGACTCGAAATTCAAAAACTGTGAAAACCTCCACGTACTCTAATGAAAAGAGTGAGTAAGTGATGGCGGTGCCCATTGTCGAAGTGGCCACTAAAAATCATGTATGAATATAGAGAAATTAGAAATCAGACAACACATAAGATTCGTGATATGTAAAGTTTGTGAATCTTGACTCCTTTGGGTCTTAAGCTGTTCTTCCCTTGCAAATCATATCACGCCAATTACATGCCAAATGATGGAATATATTCTCCTTGAATGGAATGTATATTTTTTTTATAAAAGTAACTTCCCCAGCAACATATATTGTTGTTTTGACTAGGTAGCTTTTCAGTGCAATGGATAACGGTGAGTGAATTTTATACGACAGTATCACAGACAATATGTATTAAGCACTGATCTTATTTTTGATCAGTCATACATGGGACACAAGGATTTTAGCTATATGTATTTCATTTTGGAAATATACTGACAGCCATTACATTTTTATTTTTGCAGATAACAATTCTGCAGCAACAGTGACATTCGAATAGACCAGACTTCTAATGCCCAAGTAACTTATATCAAGGCCATAATGAGTTAGGGGGAAGTTCAAGGGGTCCAAACCCCCTTCAGTGTTTCAGACAATCTTAGGTTTACCCCATCTAAATGAGACTCCCCAAAATGCTTTCCCCCTCACGAATTAACCTTTGGAAAATTATTTCTGACTGTGGCCTTGACTTATATTGCTACATATTGATTTTCATTTGTGAAAATATAATGAGACAGTGGACACCAATATACCCATGGCACAGACTGAGTCAGTGCCCATGGCTTTCTTTTTAAATAAAAGAATGGGTACCTATTTTAATTTAACCACATACGAATTCTACCTGCTCTCTTTACACCCAATTATATTCTGCCAATAGGAAAATGCATAGCTTGCAGAGCATCATGTTGTGACATGATGCAGCTTAGAGAGGAGGGTAGTTTTTCTTACTTGATGCCCATTTACAAGCATGAGTATTCCAATAGGTGCACATATCAGGGATGTTGAAAGAATGTCACTTTAAGTTTTGACCCACACTTTTAATTCAGCTAAAATGTGCTAAACCTGGAGGAAAAGTGTGTGCAAATGAAAGTCCTACATGCATATGATATGATTTTGGTGTTGATACGATAATTCAACTACAGTAGACCCTTGCTTTACAATGTTAATCCATTCCAGAAAATCCGCCATATAGTGAATTCAATTGTTTGTTTTATCTGCAAGGATTAAAGAGCATCAGTGCATGTAAATACAGTTACATATATTATAAATGTGTTTCCATAGCAACTATGGTGTATACATGCACATAATTGATGACACATTTTGTGAATGGATTCAAAATCGCCAAAATTTGAAATTTTAGAAAGCATGTACCGAATCAGGTCAGATTGTATGCTGAATCCATCTTAACGCAGGGGTCTACTGTATTAATTTTTTACAATAATTTAGCCTCGGCCATACTTATAAATCACCAAGAATAGTTCTATCTTAAGATTTATTCAAAGTTAAATAATATCAGCACTGTCTGCACAGTTTTGTAGCAATATCTTAAAGGGATTTCAGTTCAATCATGAAAGGACTAGGAAATTCTGTTTTCTTCCAATGTCAATAATACAAATAATATTTACTTTAAATGATATATATGTAATATGATTTATTATCATCGCTTGGCATGTAAATATTGAGGACAATACTGAAATATTGTAGTTTTTTAGACGGAATGATTTCATGAGAAAACTCATGTACTGAAGTGTAGAAAAACATAATGTAGTCTTGGTCTTGTGAAGTTATGGCGCTACCTACTGAAGAAATGATAAAAAAACTTAAAGCACACTTAAAGAGGCACTTATTTATTAAACATATGAGCCTAATAAAGTGATTCAGTTATTGCTGAGCTGAGAAATTTGGGGATCAATGTTAGAAAGTGCGCTTGTTAAGTAAATGGTTCTTTAAGAAATATAAATACTTACAAGTGAATCCAAGTAACTATGAGAAGCTTTTTATTTTGTGCCATGCTATTAGAGAATTTGTGGTACCTGATGGAATCTATCCTAAGGTGATTGACTGCTCAAATGATTTTCATGTAAATTTTTCCATTGTATGAATTTCATTTTCATCAAATACACATTAAATGTGGACAGCGAGTAATAATCAGCCAAACGACCCTCAAATGAAATAAATAAAGGGCATCTTTTAATTGATAGCTCTAACATTGAATAAAACAGATGAACATATGTCCCTGGCAACTGAGTACTATAATTTGCAACCTTCATTTTATCTACATAAGTTTACCAGAGGGGAAAAAATGTGATTGAAAATTGCAAATATATTTCTTAACAGTTTAGCTCAAACACCAATTTTCACCAAACTAGCTTTTATTGAAATGTTATGGGTTTATAATTCAGAGATGTTGAAAGTAAAATGTGTCTGGTAGTTAGGATATCAAAGTGCCTTTTTTGAGTATTTTTGTATTATACATTCATCTTAGTTAGTCATCATTCATTGATCCCACAGTTTCAACCAATGTGGTGATTTTTCAATGATCCAGGGAATTTTGGCATCATTTTAATTGCCATTTGCCTCTCAGTAACTGAGCCATCTTTAAGTAACAGTCACTTGTGAGTTCCAAAGGGTAATAAAAAGGAATTTAAGATGTGCTTCATACCAGATAAAGCCACATGCTTTTGAATTACATTTACAAGATATTACTTAATGAGAAAGACCAAAATTAATGCAGGTAATTCAATCCTTCCCTCTTTTTTAAAATAATGACCTGAAATTCAGAAACATGATCAATGAGGAGCAAGAAAACTGCTTATAACAATATTTATGCTTGGCTGGTCCTTTGGTTCTCTAGCCTATATAAATGTTTGAGTGCCATGGAAACTTTGGGGAATATGGGAATACAAATAGTATGTCACTTTACTAGCACAAATGCATTTTGCATTTGGTTTACTATTAGCAAAATGTCAAACAAAGTTGGCAAAATGTTTCCTTTTCATGCTCACTGCATCATGACCCACTGGTGGGTCACATCGTACTTCCTCCCTGAGTGACGGCAAATTTACTGTAGAGAAACTCGCTTATAACATTCAAGTATGAAATCGATACCTCCACTGCAAAAATGCTCAACAATCGCCCATCGAATTAAATCCGCTCATCTAGTAGCCCAACAATACAAATCCGTTCAGCTGGTAGTAGCCAGAGCATAATCGATCAGTTCTGAAGCATGGAGAATTGGAGGTGAGCAGTTATGCTCCGGCTGCTGCCAGCTGAGCAGGTTCATATTGTTGGTCTGCTAGATGAGCAGATTTCATTCGGTGGGTGATTGTAAAGCGTTTCTGCTGTGGAGGTGTCAAAGTATAATTCCGCCTATAGCAAGGTGAGTTCCCGGTCCCTTGGACTTTCTTATGATCACTAATCTTAACTTCCCCACATATAACGAGTTCAGATGATGCGGAATCTTCCCTGTTATGAACTATTCTTTGGACCCTTGGGGAATTATTTCCCCTTTTATAAAGAAATACAGCCATCTTCGCCACTTAACCATTCCAAGCCTATCATCAGCTGCTCTCACCTGTGGCCTTCACCTCATAGTTCTACTGTTTATCTTAAGAATTCTCCCTTTTACAGCAGTTTTTTTGGAAAGGGTGGGACCAGTGGCATAACTGAGCGAGGGATAGGGGATGAGGGGATAGATCCACTCCCCCCAAAGCCTTTGAGAAATTTAAAAATATTTCAAACTATTATCTGATCATTCATTAATATCATGGCAGTAATTCATTTGAGTCATTGAGATGATTAATTTATTTTTAATTTCCCGGAATCCCGGTTTCCTGTGGGGGGGGGGGGGGTCGCCTCCCCATGCCCCTTGCATCCTCTCCCGAAGTATATTCCTAGTTAAGCCACTGGGTGGGATGATCGTTAATTGTTAAGCATCTGTTAGGTAAATAAAGATGATTTACGGAATATTAGCTGGCAATCCTGGGATGCATAGGGCAAAATCCTTTATCATGGATATAATGAAATGCCATTAATAACAAAATAGAACGATGGTCCTATGACATTCTTTATAAGCGAGTTTCACTGTATTATCTTTCATTTTGTGGCTGCTGCTATTTCACAAAATGAGAAGTTAATAGGGGTAAAACTTGGTGAGTCCATACTATGCACTGTTACCTCTGTGTTGTGCGTCTGGAAGTAATGAGTGACTCACTGAAGGGTCATGCTGCCCAGGACAAAACTCATAAACCACAAGGGAGAATCGTGACCCACCCACATTCTCACCAAACTGAATGCCACCATGCTAAATGGCCAACCATACGCAACTTAGACCACCACTTACGATCGGATACAACCCGTCAGCATGATATTTCGAGCAAAACTCACGCGTTCAGTGCGTTGCAGGACTTCATATTCCTTGGCATGAGCTCAGAATGGAGTATATAAACAGAGGTTAAAAAATATGGGATTGGTGTCAGGACCATTCTGCACACTGTGACCCTCCCATGGGTCACATCGCACCGAATGAAGTGCACGCAATGACCCAACGGTGGGTCTCATCACAGCATGAATCAGGGAAAGGAAATTCAACTTTGCAGAAAATTTCAAATTTGGATAACTTGAATACAGAAAATAAAAATAACAGATCATATACATTTTATAGTCAAATTTTATGCAGTTGACAGCATTGAAAGGCCCATATCTTTTCCATTATTTGCACAATATCTTACTTTTCGAGTAATAACTGATGAGCTTCCCAAAACTTCCAACTGAAGAGGTTTCAGAAAATGATTTATGTTACAGCCTAATTCTGTCCATTGAACTATGATAATGAGCGGAATTCCTCTACCCGGCAGCCTTTCCAGCAAATTGGATACTGAGACTGAGATCTGATTTCTCATAGATTAAGGTATTGACAAATGCGAATAACAGGGAATGGTCCCTAGATACTCATTCATAATAGCTGACCTTTGACGATAGTCTCAATGAGGAATGATGTCCACAAAATTCATTCTTTTTCCTTTCTTTAATGCAAAAGTGAATGGCTGTTGAGCAGGGATTTTTTTGAAGTAGTGAATTACTTTTCCATCCATCTTCTAAGCTAATGAGTTAATCTGCAATTCATTGTCAAAGTCAAAGAAAGAAAGACCCCATTGCACTTTCTCATTTCTGATTTTTTGGACCAGCCTCTCCCCACCATTGAAACGTTTTCAACCTCCATCCATTGCATTAGGGCTTTTTTGTGTCCCTGAAAATCTTTCCTTTCATTATCAGAAAAATCACGCAGTGAAATGCTATAAAGATAAATAAATAGTATCAAAAATGAAAGTTTGCCATGGGTGACTCATATTCTTTATATGTATTACTTATCTCCTATTTACATTTGTCAGCTATAAAAGAGATCTGCTGGTCAAAGCAGTAAATTTTTGAACACATTAAAAATTTTCGGTCCCAAGAGTATGAAAAGAAATTTTTATGATTTATCACAATAATGCAATTAAACAAGCTTATCTCTCAATATATATTTAATAAAAAGTTAATAATCATGTATGAGAAGAACAATAAGTAAAGTGTAAAATGGTTAAGATAGATTTTGTTGTATAATTTACCTATGTGTAATGTTTCTTTTGGTGTGATATAAGAAACATTGATGCCATTATGGTCGAATTTAATGTGACCAATAACTTGTAGAAATGAGAAGTTTTAGTATATGAGATATATACATATATTAATATATATACATACATTTATGAAATATTTTATCTGCATTCAGAATAAAAATTTTATGGAACTGGCATTGATTGAACACTTGTTATTCAGCACTAAGTGTGTAATAATTTATATAATTCTATCCCTTAAATATGATATCAACACCATGAAAAGCCTAAATAGATATCTAATGAAATTTTGTAAAATACTGTCTCTGTTCTGTTGAATTCACTAGCATAAGTTTTCCAATGAGAATAGAGAAATGACCTCAGTTCTCATTGAATAAATCAGGTTATTATATATCACTCTAAGTTGATGAAATATATAAGGTATGTGTGGACTTCTGAATGTTATTTTAATATGTACATGTAAATAAAATGTCAATGATTTCATAAATATTTGTGTTTTTACTTAAGGTTACTAGATGTCAATAGCAATGCTAAAAAAATCTAGGTGAGTATTCTACCTCATTGGCCCCTAGAAACAATAGGTAGTAGTAAAAATAATGGTTTTGTAACAGTGAGAATATATAATCTCTTTAATCATTTTACCAACAGTGACATATATTTTTCTTAAGTATTGAACCAGCCCGTATTAGATTCTATCCTCAGTCCCATGAAATCTAAGTCATTCCCTATGACTTGGAAAAGTTTAAATTTATCGTTAAATGAGGTAGATTAGTCTCTCTTGCTGCTCAAGAATATCTGTTGAGTTGGAAGTGAGTGCACTTGGGAAGATGGGCACTGGTATGTACACCATCTGGTTATTCGGAAGTCTACTCACAGCCACAGTCTCTAGTACCCAGGACACTCAACACTGCACAGGACATTTAGGGAAAATGCCATTTTTGCAGCTCTCTAGGAAGCATAAAATGGGTTATTAATCTTATTCATAGGTATAATTAATGTTTAAATGATGAAATATGGAATCAGTCAAACCACCCTTGGAATACAATGCGATTCAGTTAGGATCAGCATATGCTGCATACATATTGTAACTTACCCCCACCCCCAGTCTTTCCGCTGAACGATGGCTTCAGTTTGTAGAATAAGATAAAGCATGCTGCTGTAGCCATCACGTACTGTCATCAGTGATTTATTTGTATAGAATAAACAAGGTTTCCTTTTTTGGATGATGTTGGAAGCCAAATGTACTAGGAGGATGCTTCTTAACCCTTTCGCGCCGGACCTTCGTTGAGGGAAATTCTTCCTCAATACGAGTCTCTTGAAAGCTTTCTTTACTCCACAGTACGAAGCTTTTTCGCATCGACTGAAGGCTGTGGTTCCCTCCCTAACCATTTTTGGACCCAACTCAGCGGGGCGCCAATCCCTTTCCTTGGCCTCTGTCCTATACCCTAGAAGGATTAAAAGCCCCTTCCTAGCACGAGTCCGCGGTCAACTGGCTAAAATATAAATGCAACATATATGCAAATATTTGTTGCTCGCATCGATTTTTTTTACATTCAAAATGAATTTCGTGTTTTTTTCTGAGCGTGCAGAAATTTAAACAAAGTTCTAAAATTGATATAGACAGTTTTAGTATATTTACAAGTAGATCTATAACTCCGTTGATATTAACGTTAGAATTTTGTTTGAAATTTCGATGTGGTCAGCAAAAAAAAGGAGAATTCATTTATATATAGCATTGGATTTCAAAAGTAAGCAACAAATATTTTTTTGGAAAACACTGCAAATAACAGTAGTTGACCGAGTGGAGAGGATAGGAAAGGGTCTAACTGAGCGGCCGAAGAAGGGACTGGGCTCGCGCTAAGGTGGATCTCGAAGGGCGACCGCAACCGTGGGTCTATTGTGTCCGCCACGGTCACTTTTTTTGATCTATGCCGCACAGGCATTCATTGGTTAGGGAAGGAAAATTCATGCCTCACAGGTTTGGCATTGGTTGTATATGGAAGAAAATCCTCGCTGCACAGGTGCGGCATTCGGCACCAAAGGGTTAACCGAAGAGAGGGCGCGTGGCAAAATGCAACACTAGATGGTGCGTGGGGTGTCAGTGACACATCAAAGAAAATATTTTTTTTCTCTTTCCTTGAAATGATATATGTAGTTATCCTATGTTCTTTTTTTAATAGGCCCACCTAATTAAACTGATACAAACAATTATTCTTATTAATAAAGAAGAACCATGGGATGATATACACCCCGCATGCCATTTCCCTTGTCAATGGTTCATACGGCTGTCATTCTGTCGGGATGACTTTAAAAAATCAGTTTGCAGTATTCTCTTAACCTTGTAGTTAAGTACACACTTTCATAGTTTATTTTCTGCTTTGAAGACCTTTAATCGCATGTGCATAGGAAGAGGAATAACTGTGCATCCAATTTACGAGCGGTAATCAGAGGGTCACCATGATTACACAGGAATTAAGCTTATATGATTTTGCGTGCATACTGAAGTGTCTCCTGCTGAAGAAAGAACCATAATTGTGGACAGTACACAAGGAGAACTTATATGCAGCACAATGATGATAATGTAGCGTAGTCTATATCCACCAACATGCCATTGCTTATTCAGGAAACTTCGTAATGACGTTCATTTTGTAACCGCCGGGACCGGGACTGAGGTTCCTAATTCCGTAATAACATTTCTTTCTCTATAGTTTGGGTAGGCCTTTTCTTCGGGACCACCAATTTACTTAGAAATAACGAGAACTTCGCAACAACATTTTTCGTATTAACGAGAGTCTATTACATACCATACCATACTACACACATGACATACTGTTGGTAGAAATGTATAAGTTAAAAACAGTATTATTATTACAGTATTCTACCGATTAAGGTAGGTTTCCATGGAGTACTAAAGAAGTGATTTGGGAGCCTCCCTTTCCTTCAAGCACTTCCATTTCCAATTCACTGTAATGCCTACTCCTTTTCAATCTATCCAAAAATCCTATTCTTTTCCTTCCCCTCCCTCGTTTACCTAACATTCTTACTTTTATAACTGTTTTCAAAATCCCCTCACTGCTAAGGATTCACTCCATCCATACATTTTGTCTCCTCCGTACCTCATCTAAAAGCTGCCTCTCCTCGCCAACCATATCCAGCACTTCGTCGTTCCTTTTCCTCTCCGTCCATTTCATCCTCTCCATTCTTCTCCATATCCACATCTCAAATGCCTCCAATCTTCTCTCGTCTTCTTTCCTCAGTGTCCACGTTTCCGCACCATAGAGCAATATACTCCAGATCAAACTCTTCACTAACCTTTTCTTTAAACTCTTACATGACGATCCTCTCAGAAGCTCCTTCCTGTTCATGAACGCCTCCTTTTCTAATGCAATTCTCTTCCTAATGTCCTTACCACTGTATCCATTTTCCTCTAACGTGCTGCCTAAATAGTTGAACCGCTCAACCTGCTCAAGTTTTTCACCACCCACTTTTATTTTAAGTCTCACCTTTTCTCTCTCCCCAACTATGCACCTTTATGGTGTGACAAATCAGCAGCGGCCACCGAATAGGTCTTGTTTTTATTGAACTGGGCAGCTTATGCAAAGGCTCAGCTCCGGGCAGTGTGTTAGACACGAGAGGTCGGCCAGTAGCAGCTACTTGGCTGGAAGTGTTCTCAACTCCAATTTGGTTGTCCCAAAGCAAGTCCGTTCTGTATTTCTTTTCCTTTTCCGTTTGTTCCCTTCCTGTACAACTTGCTGCTCCCCATCCTTATTCATTAAAATTCCTCCACTTTTATCTCCCGATTCCTGCTGATGAAAGGGCGAAACTTACAACATGGGCATTATTGATGCCAAGTTTTCTGAGGGAATCACTTCCATTAATCCCAATTTACCTTTTCCTCAACTTTCGTGCGCAAGCGAAAGGATCCTCCCCTCCCCCCCTTGCCCAATATTCCTTTTCATTTTTCCCCTCTACCAGCAGCAAATATCCCGAAAACCCATCAAGCAACACAAAATTACCTAATGACTGGAAAATATTGCCAATGTAATGCCCATATTAAAAAATGGAGATCTTTTATGTCCACAGAAAATGAGCATCAATAATATTTTATCCATTCATACCTAACCAGGGTTGATTGATTTAAATCACTTTGATTTAAATCAGATGTTTGATTTTTAAAGAGTCAAGAAAAGGAAGCTGTAAACGTGTATAATTTTGATTTTTCTTTCTTAATTAATATAATGAATCGACAGTTATCAGCACAATGGTGGCTCTTAAATAGAAATGGTACTGTAGGAATGCATGTAACATGAAAATTTTAAAAAATGGCTTTGGTTAAAATACTAGTGTATCCGTTGAAAAAAATTGTTTTCTGATTTAACTTCTATTATTACAGAATTACAGAATTTTTCTAAACTTCATATGCTTTAAAACCGCATAATATAGCACATTTGATACTTCCAATGGCAATTTTATATTATGCTGGCGTAATTTTTAATTTGATACCATTGGCATTTCCATAGTTCTCTCCCCTGATTGACTAAATGTTGTAGTATTAAATTTGGAGTATGTTGCCTCTTATTGTTTTTGCAAACGATCATTCTCCAATATGCTGCCCAAATAGTTAGTTTTGCAAATAACTGAATTTTTGATGAATGGAGAATCATAAAAATCTCATTTAAATCAATAAAATCCGATTTAAATCAACAAAAATGATTTTTTTGAAAAAAATCATGATTTTTATCAACCCTGTACCTAACGTCTCCTCAGCTTAACAGAATAATTTGCATTTCAGAGATATCAAAGTAAAATTCCTCGGCGATAGAATTCATATCTTTTGTCTCCTCCCTATTTAATCTGGAAGATAGATACCTCTTCTCACCCAACACGACCAGCACTTTGCCATTCCGCCTCCTTTGTCCACTTCACCTTCTCCAAGCAATACCCAAGGCCCAAGCTTGCCTGTGGAAGCGAAACCATCACAATGGCCCAGCAAAATCTTTCCACTGGCCTTCACAAGAGAAAGATGAGGTATGCTACACAGGGGCACAGCTAGGAATTAAGGCTAGAAGGGGGTTAGGCGCAACTAAAACTGAGAGGTCTGGAGGGTATTCACCCACTATGGTGGGAGGTGCGGGGGCCCTGCCCCGGAAAACTTTTAAGATAAATGGTTCAAAATAGTGAGTTTTATGGCTATCTGAGGGATATTTTATTAATCCTTACATTATTTTGTAAGTAATATTAATCCAATTAAGTACAACAAGCGTGATGCGCCCGCTCCCAGCGAACTTCCCCCGCTCTTTTCAATGCAGGTCCAAAGGAGGAATAGGCGCTTTTTTAATTTTAAAATGTAGAAAAAAAGGCAGGGTCTTATGTACAAATTCAATTGGAATGTTCATGTACAAATTGAGGTCAGAGGACCTCTTTAAACACAACATTGGATGTAATTACACTATCCTCTGTTAAACGCACATGACGACTCATACTTACGTATCAACAGGAGACTTGAATGTGGAATCAGCCGCATTTTGATAAAATTTATTTAAAGAATGCAAGGTATTGTTGCAAATGAGCAAATGCATCAGTTTGTGCGCCGTTAACATGAGGAATATTTACCGGTTTTGGTTTTTTTTTATTATTTGAAAACCAATTTTAGGAAACAATAGCAATATTTAGGAAGTAAGATATGCCGTCGCATGTTCTCTGATAAATTCTGTGCATTTTGGAACATCATTTGTAGAGTTTGGTTGCGTATAAGTTGAGAAAAAGGTATTTATACAGTAGAAATAATATAGAAGATGGATTAAACTTAAAAAAATTCTCTGAGCTCTGGGGGGATTTTATCCCCCAAACCCCTCCCCCCCTGCTGTGCCAAGGATGTTACATACCTATTAGTAGCATAATCTGCTTTGTCAGCCCTCCAAGGATTCTTGGAGGATGTAATATTTCAGGGAAAGTGAAACTGCACTTGTACAGCATGAGATAATTCATCACAGATTAAAGTTACTTTTACAAATTTAGTTTATAATGTTTATCATTCATTTCTCATAAAATGCAGCATTGGTAGCTTACTTATGTCATAACATCTTTTTCAGAAATTCAGAACTTGTAAAAATTAATACATAGTAATTCAATACTAGGGCTATTTTCCCATGGCTGTCACGAGTCAAAAATTATTGGTTGAAAAAATTACATGAACAAAATACACATTCACTAAAATTGGACACTAGACCTTTCATTCAATTTTTTGTCATGGGGGTATTTGATACAGCCATGCTTAGGGTTTGCATAAATTGTATCAAATATTTGCCTGAAATGTTCATAGCGGCAGTCAAAACACCACCATTTTCATTTCACAATCAATTGGTGACGTATAATTAGATAAAATTATAAAAATATATACGATGATATCACTACTCAGCCTCTATTTTGGATGATAATAGTGAATGTATGAAGTTGTTTTTCGGTTCAGAAACTTAAATTAATTTTTAAAAATCATTACTAGAAAGTAGCTAACATAGGTATGCAATGGCAATAAATATTTTTCTCGGGAATACATGTACATACCTTAATGAACTACCCGCAAGCATTTCATGGGAATTTCAGTTCAGATCTGATTACTTATTTGACTATGCATGCTTTTACCCTTATATCTTCCATTCATCATTTCCTCCATTATCCACGGCTTCTTCATCCTTCTACTGCAAACATAGCCAATTGACTTCTTAGCTGCATTCACTTTTCTATTGTTAATATTGTCCCACCCTTCCTTTAAAGTTTGCATATCTTCAAGTCCTGAGTAATATTTTTTGCTAGTGCCATCTATTTTCTCCTCATATTCTCTTTCCAAGATTCAAAGTTCTATTTTCTCAGCTTTCTAACTTTCCTAAGTCTTTTGAATCTTACGCTGGATTTCATGAGAACTACCCTTACAGAATTATCGGACTCCTGAGGAATCCTCAGGGATCACCAAGTCATATTCCTATTCACAAGAATTTGCATAGAATCACCAAGAATCTTCAGTGATCACGAGGATTCTCAGAAATCCTGGTACGATTGGGCGATTCCAGAAGGGAATCCAAGTCATTCCATTATAAACATGATTTGCAGAATATGCTTCAATATGAAAAGCTGACAGTGAAAGCTATAGAATGATAAGATATTCAAAATGTTCATGCATTGCTCCAGTTTTCTATCTTAAGAATGCTACACAGCCTTTGGCAGTGATTAGTGCAAAATGCATAGCAATGCTATATTTATTATCACATATTGAATCATTGCGGAACATGCAAATAGAACATGAAATTAATGTCAGTAATTGATTCTTATGATTCCAGAAACGATACAAAGAATATGGTATACTTTAGGCCAAGTTCTACTATTCTATAAAAACGTGTGATCGATATTTGAATACATTCATTCACAATTCATTTTTCATACACAGGTATTTGGCATTGCGATACAATCATTAGACACTCTCTCCAAAGAAACATATTATAATAAGACTATTGAAGCAATCGAGAAAATTTCAAAAATGTGCATGAAAAATGATAAAGTATTCATTTTATTCAGATAAATATTTTAATTCTCATTGAATTACAATTATAGTACATACACAATCACATGGTACACACAATCTTCTTGGTCTTCTTTTCTCATTTCTTGGATGCTGCTGATGATGATAAGTCTCTATAAGGATTTCACATGATGACGACCTCAAGGACCTTGCAAACCTACCTGCCGTGAACTACATCTGCCCTTTGTGGGCCCCATTAGATGAGTTTCCACGGCTCATTAGATTTCCCTCTATGTTATCAGGGAAGGCACACTTGGTAGGGTTTCCCATTTCTGTTTCAAGAGTTTTTTCCATGAGGCACCATCACAAGGACTAACTTTTTGCTAGCTCCTACCCTTCAACCTATCAGGCATGGTCGGCCTTACCAGAAATAATTGAGAATTAATCCTGCCAGTGCAGCTCCAAAGGACATAGGAATGCGCAAGCCTTTCCATCACAGCAAGGTTACCCAAAAGGGAAGTTACCCAAAGCAAAATAAAATCAACTGATTCGGGCATTAACTTGGTGGAACGATGAAATATTCATGGTGAAACAAAACTCAGTACTATTCCACAAACTTTTATTTTGACAGTGTACTAGTTTAGAGGTTTATACCGTCATCATCGAGACTATAACAGCAATAGCGTACAACGTCCATCCTTATATACCCAACAATAGAGTGAGGGAAGGAGGGGGGTACTAAAACCCTAGTGGCACCAAAAGGATTATATCTCGATTTAATATGTATCATAGTATACACTGTATACATATTATATCTGTATAAAATACATGCGAATGTCCTCTACCGCGCAGATAATATCTAGGTATTATACATATTAAATCTGCTGCCATAATATGGATTTTATATGGATTAAATATGTATAACTCTTTGTAAATCTGTATATTATACTATATATTATACAGATTTGCAAATCTGTATACCGATGTATTTCGAAATCTTAAAAATATACAGATAAAATCCTATTGGTACTACTAGGGAAGGGGAGAAGTTGGGCATTGTTGGTTGAATTGGAAGGTCAAAACACAAAGTATAAAAGCTGGGGGGTGGGGGGAGGCAGATAGAAGGTCAGGTGGTAACGAGGTTAATTGGAAGGGGAGGAAGAGGATTGTCAAGGAAGAAGTCAGATTTTAAAACAGTAGATAAAAAATTAGAACATTTGAACACAGTCATATCATTTAAAATTTTGGTGTTACGTGCACTTTGATGCACTGTGAAGAAAAGATGAAGAAAAAGTGGTGTCTATGCCCTGACATGTGACGAGTGCAATGGTGAGTACGTCGGTCAAACGGGCCGCAAATTTAAAACTCATGCAATGAATGTGTTGATGAACACAAAAGAAGTGCTCGTTTGAATGACTCCAAATCCCATTCTTCTAAGCACCTGTCCGAATCCGGCCACTACAGTGATTTCAATATTAAAATTTTACATGTACATGACAAAAGTGTAAAACTGGATATTTTAGAAATCACCAAATGCACTCTTGCACGTAACACCAAAATTTTAAATGATATTACTGTATTCAAATGTTCTAATTTTTTATCTACTATTTTAAAATCTGTCTTCTTCCTTGACAATCCTCTTCCTCCCCTTCCAATTAACCTCGTTACCACCTGACCTTCTATCTGCTCCTCCCCCCCCCCCCCCCCCAGCTTTTATACTTTGTGTTTTGACCCTCCAATTCAACCAACAATGCCCAACCCCCCACTCCTCCCCTTTTAGTTCCCCCCCCCCTCCATTCCTCACTCTATTGTTGGGTATATAAGTATGGACGTTGTACACTATTGCTGTTAGTCTCGATAATGACGGTATAAACGTCGAAACTAGTACACTGTTAAAATAAAAGTTTGTGGAATAGTACAGTGCAACCTCGATATAACGACACCCCACGGTGCACTACTAAACACTCGCTATAGCGAATTGTCGCTTTACCGGAGGTGGAGCAAATAATAGCCAATATACCTGTTGCGAACAGATATACAGGAACAAGAGTGGTGCGGCGACAGATAAACATCTATCCGATAAACGTAAGCATAAATCCAAACGAAAGGCAATTTTTTTCCATCACTAAACTTCCTTACTCAAACAACGACTAACTATTCAAACAATTTATAAACGCCGCACTGAATAAAAATCATGCAAAGCATTGTTTCGTCAATCATTATGCCAATGCACAACCGACGAAGCCATTTTTGTATGCACTTAATTTGTTCATTTACGTGATCATTCTATTATTTTGGTATTTTCCACAGAAGATTCAAAAAATAACTGATAAAACAGTATCGCGGTTATTTAATGCCTCAAATGTTTCCATTGGTGTATGTTTATTGTTTCTGTACGTTAAGCGGCAGTGAAGTGAAATAACGCATTACATTTGTTTCTACAGTCGAAAACGGTCGAAGGTTGTATAACGTTCCCTCCTTGGAAGACTTTTTCTATCAGATAATGTAATATCTTCATCATCAACGGTAAAAAGTTTGCTAAGCTTGAAAAATGATGTGATTAAAATTGCCGTTGTTGAAAAAAAAGTTTCTTTTTCAGTGTTACGCTCGCGACGCATTTTAAATAATACACCGAGTTTACCACGGCACTGCAAACGAGAGTTAGTTGTTCTGTGAGTTCTTCCAGCGGCCACCAGGAGATGCTCGGCTACCCACGTGACAAAAGAGAGCGCCAGTACGACTCCGACCACTGACGCGAATAGTTCACCCTTGTAAATCCGCAACGGAGAATAAATACGTCCATCCGGACAATTCACGCTGAGTATCATTGCTTCGTACATCCTACATCATCGCTAAGGCGCACTACCTACCTTTAGAGGCATCATTGTAAGAAATACCTCATACTGCAAGGGTTTTGTCGGGGAGTTATATGTAAAAAAGTTCCGTTTCGCCTATGTTATATGACGCGGGGAATACTTCTAAAGGCACGTATGACCGGAGTCCTTTCTTCCACGACTTCGGGTTTACACCGCAGGCATCACCAGCAATTATGAGGGGAGATAACGCTTTGGTGCTTCGCATTAGTATAATCAACCTTCCGCACTCTTAAAATTCTCAATTCGCAATCTATCCCTGAAATACTCCGCTTTAGGCTTAGGCGTAGCCCCTTTCTCAGAAGTTCCCGCAGATTTGAGTAGGCAAAACCACCCGAACAAGGCTCCTTATAACTCTTCATCGTCTGCATTCCTTGGGCGGTTTTGTTTTTTTTTATTTTGCAGAGGGAATAGGAAGATAAATTAATTTAGACACTCTAATATTACTCCTTTATTTTTATTTTCTCGCTTAGACGTGTTTGGTGTTTTTTTGGCCATGGTGACTGCCATCAAATGCTTTCTATTCACGCAACTCACGGACGTGCGGGTATGCTGCCGACTGCTTTCTGCCGCCCGAGGAACAAAAGAAGATGAAGCATTCGCGAATGCTAATGCAACAATATTTTCACCAAAATTAACTTCTTATTTATCGAACGACAGTTTACCACATAAATTTGAGACTGAACACTCCATTAACTTCATTTCTAACGGATCGCTAGCAATTACAGAGGTTAAGGAGTCTTGATGAAAGTCTTCCGGCGGTGAAACCCTCGCTATGGCGAGAGCCAACACCAAAAGGGTCTCGTAAAAACGAATTTTTTAACACGCTTCTTATAGGGTCAATTGACGGTGCATCGGCCATCTCTCGTTATAGCGGGGGTGTCGCTATAGCCCGTACTCGCTTTAACGAGGTTCCACTGTACTGAGTTTTGTTTAATAATAATAATAATAATAATATTTTATTGGTCACAGAAAAGATATGAATATACATATATAGGACCCGTCAGGAAAACATAAAAAGCAAATCAAAAGTACAAAGAAACTCAGAATATATTATAGTACATATATATATATATTACATTAACTGTGAGGCATCCTCAAAGAATTCATCAATTGAATAGTAGCAATGATCTAAAAGATATTTTTTTTAATTTTGCTTTAAAAAGGCCAGGTCTGATTTCGTCTTTGATTGATTTAGGTAATTTATTATAAATTTTAATACTCATATTGATAGGCCCTCTACTGAAGAGAGAAAGATTTTGTTGCCTCACTGCGAGCTCATTTCTACTTCTTGTATGATAATCATGAATATCGTTATTCATGGTAAGGCACAACTTTTATTTAAATTCTCTAATTAATATCACAGCATAATAAATATATATATGTACAAGGAAGAGGAAGGATCTGTAACCTTTTGAAAAGATTACGGCAGCTAGCTTGTTTTTTAGCTTTCCATAATATTCTTACCGACCATTTTTGTAGTTTAAAAAGACGGACTGCCTTAGGGGAGTGACCCCAGGCTAAAATACCATACTTTAATCTACTATAAATATGTGCATAGTAAATTGATATGGCTGTTTCTATATTTGTGAGCTGAATCACCTGTCTAATTATGTAGCAGCCTGAAGCCACTGAGGATGAAATACAATTAATATGGGTATCCCAGTTTAGATTTTCATTTATGGAGATGCCTAGAAATTTGGTATTAGTAACCCGCTTAAGAGTACAATCCGAAAATTTAATGTAAGGGCTGTAATCAATTTTTTTCTGAGTAGGATGGAAAAATATAAAGGAAGACTTGGATTTATTTATAGCCACTTTGTTAGTTGAACACCATGTTTCCATTTTGATGACAGCATTTTGAGTGGGAACAACAATAATGCCATCACGTTTCAGTAGATGATTCGTATCGTCAGCATGCATAAAAATATTTCCTTTTAATTGTGAGGGTAGATCATAGATATATAACAAAAAAAGCAGGGGCCCAAGAATGGAGCCTTGAGGAACACCCCTCAATATCTCCTGGTGAGGTGAGGTATGTTTAACCATGTTATCGGTTATAATGGTTACTGCCTGGGTTCTTTTTTCAAGAAAAGACCTGATTAGATGGTTTGCAATTCCTCTCATACCATATATATGAATTTTCCTCAAGAGAGTTTCATGGTCAACAGAATCAAAAGCCTTAGACAAATCATAAAAAATACCAACAGTATTAAGGTGATGATCAAGACCTTCAAGAACAGTCAATAAATTTATAAATGGCAAATTCTACCGAAAGACCACCTATGAAACCAAACTGAGATTTGGATAAGATGTTGCTTTTATCAGGAATGACATTATTCTTTTTGAAATGACTTTTTCTAATATTTTAGAAAAAACTGAAAGTTTTGATATGGGTCGATAGTTTTCAATTGATTGAATATCACCCTTTTTGTGTAGAGGAGTTACAACTGCCATTTTTAGTTTGTCAGGGAAAATACCCGAGGAGAGAGAAGCATTGACCAAATGAGTGATAGGAGTAAGAAGATATCTTATGCAATCACCCTTCAGGAGGGAGCAGGGAACCCCATCCCACCCAGCTGAGTATTTTGTATTGATTTTATTGATGATTGATTCTATTTCTTTCTCACTAGTAGGGTAAAGGTACATGTTATTTAGAACTGAGTTATTTTGAGGACAATTATCTGTATTGACTTGTAACATAGATGATGTTTTCAAGGGATTGAGAAAATGTGTATTGAAATTAACTGCAATCATGTCTAGGTCTGAAACAAGAATATCATTGCGTAAATTTCTTTGGGTGATTTATTCTTTCTCAATTTTCCAGAGGTGTTATTGATTATATTCCATGCTGTTTTTGATTTATTATCTGAAGAAGAGATGGAATTGATATTACAAGTCCTTTTAGTAGTAGTGATTAAACTTGAGTAGTACTTTTTGAAAGCAACATATTGTTCCTTAATATCATTGTCATTGGTAGCTTTGTAGCTGACCACAGAGATTTTAGAATTTGTGAATTTTGTATTACTTCAGGAGTAACCCAGGTTTTATTTTGAGGCTTATTTGAACTAGCTTTTACAAGAGGAAAGCAACCATTGAAGAGCGTAAGGAAAATATCAAGGAAATTATTAAATTTATCATTCACTGATTCTGCACTATATACAGAATCCCAAGTAGTAAGTTGCAGATTGTTGCAGAAATCTTCAATGTTTTCCAAGGTGAAAATTCTTTTCTTAGAAAAGAATGATTTGGTAGACGAGAGTGAGGATATTGGTACTTCTATAGTTGTAACTATGGCCTTATGATCTGAAAGATGGGACTCAATGGCTTGACCTACACTGAATTGTAGATTGCAGAATATATTATCAATAATAGAGGCAGACTGAACTGTTTGTCTAGTGGAGACAAATATTGTTTGCTTAATATCATAAACTGAGAAAAGGTCCCACAAGCAAGTAGTCATATTGTTGACCTGACCAAAATTAACATTAAAATCTCCACAAATAATAATATAATTTCTTTTATGGAAGCATTTCTCCAAGAGCATACCCAAATTATCTAAAAATAAAGGAAAATTTCCAGGAGGTGATCTATAGACTCCAACAACAAATAAATGATACTTTTCAATCACCAGGTCCAATACACAGCACTCAAAATCCATGTCGCAGCACAGGTCCAAGGCTATTTTAGAAATGGAGGCATTTAATCCATTTTTAATATGCACCAATACACCACCACATTTCATGTTCTCTCGGCAGTAAGGGGCAGCAATAAAATAACCTTCAATGCTAGCACTTTGCACTTCGTCACACACCAACCAATGCTCTACTACACATACAATATCAGCATCTTGCTCTTTCAAAAATAACTCTAAGGTTTCATATTTGTTTCTTATACATTGAACATTCAAGGATATGACTTTAAGATGCCGCACTAGTTGGGATTTTTGGACATCGGTAACAGTGACATCCTTTTCAGCAACGGTGTGCTGAACCTGTACATGAACATAAGCTTTTCCAGGCAATGCTTTAAGATTTCGCACTAGTCAAGACTGAATGTCATTATTTGCAACATTAGATGTACGAATAGTTTGGTTTCTTTGCTCAATAAACCTATTAATCACCGCATTTACCGGCCAAATATTTGGGTCCGATACATTTTCGTATTCATCCTCTTGGACGGAGATTTTAAAGGATGAGTACGGTCCCCTAGACGTTAGTGCCATCACATCGATATCAAAATCGAATTTTGATTTCAAACACTTATCTACATCGTCCTGTTTCGTCGAAGGGTCCAAATTCCAAACATCGACATGTGCTTTAACGGCACACGCCACCAGCGGGCAGTCAGCTACAGCTTTGCCTCTCACAATAGCTCTGCGTTTTTTGCGAGGATAATACGTCTGAAACTCATCACAGTCCACTTGAGGCAACTTCAACTCTCCAGAATTGGGAAGCGCACCATGAACAAATTAAAATAGTAAATAAAATGCAATTATAACTTCTATCACAAAATAAAACGGTTTGTATAATTCCCAAGGTAAAACTTTACCATACTACAAATTCATGAACTTGAACTTCGAAAAAAAAAAGTTAAAATATTCACATTAACCTTCTCCGAGCTTGTCCAATATGGCACTCACTAACTCTGACCGCAAACCTCAGTGAGTTGAGTGTCTCTTCCAAGCATTCTTCTCTGGGAGAGATATTTATAAGCATCAGAGTCTTTGAATTTCCACCAAGGTTGGGCTGTAGCAGATGTGTCAACTTAGAATTTCTATACGGCACATGTTCACTCTGAAATAACAACATAATCTTTTTACATTCAAAGAAACTAATGGAAAATCATAAAAAATAGCCAACACATTCTACACCAAATTTCCCATTCAATAAAGTTCAACATGTGAGACACCAAACTGGAAAAGAATCACTGAGTTAGCAAACTATCATATTTTCCTTTTAGAAAATTAAAATGACACCGTCAATACAAGTCAGCATATCTGCATAATAGGTTCAACTATGGACTTGAGCCTATGGATCCCATGGTAATCATGAGGATGTAACAATGTCTAGTTAGTTCCATTTACGAATTAAAAATACTACGATATAAATCTTAAGGCCAGCTTACACAGTACAATAACCTGTATGAGCTAATTTACGAATGCAAAATTGAACCATGTAACCACCCAAATGGTGCAACTGCACCAACAGAAAATACAACCTATTCTAATTTGATTCATGCATCCATTCATTAAATGGGTCTTAATCCCTCTTTTTACTTCATTCTGTGCAAGGGGATTCTCTACTTGATGTCATTACCCCTTATAAGTCACTGCTTTCATTACCTTCCTAAGTGCACAAAAATTTCCTTCTCTAATGCGATTTTCACAAAACTGTTTCCACATAATTCCATGCAATAGTCTAATTCTGCTAACCTGATTCACTTCCTTGATGAAATCTAGGCCAGCTGAAACTGATCTTACAATGTATGTTAATCTGATCAGGAGTTCACTCATTGCTAGATGAAATAAATTGTGAAAAGGCCTAGTTACAAAATACATTAACACGTACAGGTTAATGTCTAAATGTATGAATGCGAGAATGTACACCAAAATGCACTGTGTAACCGCCCAGCTTGAGCAAATGCATGCACAGAAAATAGAACCTGTTCTCATTTGGTTCATGAGTTCATACATATTCAGTTTCTGTCCACCAAAATCAATCATGTAAACGTACATTAACTTGTACATGCTAGTGTACCGTGTAACCAGGCCTTAACAGCCTGTGTCAGCCGCATCAATCCATCAAAAAAAAAGTCCTAAATTAGTCATTGCATTGTCATCCAGGGTCCCTACTTCTTCTCTAATCTGAATGCAGCTATCATCTTCGTTAAAGAGTGGACTTCTTCTATACCAGTGTATATTTTGACGTGTTACCTTGCTGAACTAAGCAAGCATTATTAGTGTCTGCCTAATGGAGTATATACCCTTCAGAATCAAATTTGCCGATAGTGATGATGCAGCGCCTAATTGTCCCAAGTGGAAAATTGGAATCACATTGGAATGCATTAAATGGCGCATAATTTATTTACCATTCATATCAAAGACCTTAATCATACTTTATAATTTCTTTACCCCATGCACTTTTTTCGGGTACGTGCTCTAATTTCCCTCATTGATGTTACCCTAGCTTTGATTCATCGTGCTGCAAGCAGGTAAACTAAAGGGATAAAGAGGAATGGAAGGGTGTGACTGGCCATTGGCAATGGGGCAGTGTAATTTTGGCAGAGAACCAAACATAATAATATAAATCAATAAGCTAAAATAGCAAAAAGAAAGATGGATTGAGGTACATATATATTATTTTAGGTTATAGGGTTCATTGTGAAATTGTGAACCAAATATATTCATAGCCATGCGTGCCTACAACAACTGTAATTTAATCACCGACTAACAATTGTGAAAAACTACCGTATTTCTCCGAATATAGTCCCCCTCTGAATATAGTCCCCCCCCCCCTAATTTTGAGGCTTCAGTTTCGGGAAAAGTTAAAAAAATGCGCTTGAATATAGTCCCCCCCATAACTTTTACCATGGGCATTTTTGGAAAAAAAGGGGGGAATACATTCAGAGATATACAGTATGCAGTATTTGACAACCATTCATAAAAATACCATGTTTTTTTCCTCTAAAGAAACGTTTATACAAGGTTCATTAATACAAACCTACAAATTTTCAATCCTGCGAACTTCATACTAATGAGAGTCCACTGTAATCGTGGAATTACATTCTTGCATTGACAATATTGAAAATCTTTACTTTTACGACTATTTTATACCAATTGGTAAAAGGTACTTACTTTATTTGAGAGTGCTAAAATCACATTGCCAAGGTTAGATAGAGATTTGTTGATATGCTTCGTCTCTATCACTCTGCCACATTCGGAGATGTCCACCAATCTCTCCGACCCAGCCAAATCAACCAAGCTAAGACTAGCTGTGGAATACATAAATAATGCACTCACATGAAATACTTACAATTAGAGATGTGCGAATAGTATCCGCGAATACTCGAATACCTCGAATACTAGAAAGTATTCAAAATGTCAAATAATCATGCTAAAGTTACAATCTTGAATACTTTGAATTTCGCGCAATACACTGTTGCATGCACATTATTGGTAGTTGACTCGGAAAATTTTAAAGAACTCTAGTCGTTTAGTGCATTCCGCACCGTTTTAGGCAAGTTGACGAACTACATCAAATTTGTGGATTAGAGCGGTGAAAAGAGTTCGACGTGGGGAACCGAAAATGATCGTGTGAAAAAATCTGAAAATCCCCCCCCAGTTTCCCCCACCAGGAGAATCTCAGTGCCGTGGGATATTAACTACGTAGCACAATTCCCAAAATCTGGTACCCCCTCCATCCATCAGCCTTCGGCCCATACTCTGACGCTTTCCTCCTCTCCATAATCAAACAAAATGCCCCAGCTCGCGCAGTTTGTGTTACGAAGACCATAAATGAAAAGCTCCAAAAGAGAATATTAAGTGACAGGAGAATAATAGAATCGTGTTTCACCCTTCCCTCTTTCTCCCCCACTGACCTTTTTCTGCCTACCTGCTTCAAAGTTCCCGATTTATGGAGGTCAACTGCTGCATGAGTCATCTATTAGCACAAAAGGTGTCTAACAATGACTTCTGGCAATGGATACTACAACTTTATTGGATTGAAATATTAGTAATGCGCATGTAATTTCAAAAAGAATAAGACCAAACGCGACGTATTTCTAACTTTATTTAAGCATTTTACGCAAAGAAATAAATGTCAAAATACGACGGAGACTTAGCTACCAGGCAAAACTCGATATCCTTGCAGCCGAGCTTCTCGCAAGTTGATGCGGTACATTTTTCCGAAAACATATATCAAGTTACAATTTATGAGTAATGTTAAAGATCTCTATTGTCACAGTCACAAACCAAGGGATATTTTCTCAGGGTATTTGGTTTCTCCCTGATGGCAATTCGAATTCATCTTCTTATCTCATGAGAACTTCCAAAGATGGACTGAAAATAATTGAAGAAGAAGAAAATCCAGTGGAGAAGCGCGTGTATTTTGCATAACGCCTCAGATGGTCCGCTAGCACTTGACAGTAGGAGTGGGGATAAAGCGAGCTACCTGTTGAAAATAAGAAGTTGGTTGCAGCCGAGTATCAGATGGGCGTGCCGCTGAAATGGCGTTTGGTAGATAAGAATGTATACATCAGACAGAAATCCATCGTGGCAGTGTAAATGCTGAGACGGCATGCAATCATTTTTTCGCGAGGTGGTGTGTCCCCCTAGAATACTTGAAAGAGATGTTAGTTGAATCAACTATATTCCCAAATTGTTTCCATAAAATTAAAATATTCAATTAATCAGTTGAATTCCTGTTCAAATCCTGTAAAGGAAATCACAATTACCAAAAATCTTTGGTTTCCTGCTGCATAGGCAACCTAGTCAGACATTCCCGCATTCATCGTTTTTTTCGTCCATAGCCTTGAAAAATGATAGATCGAGGTTCCACTGCATACCTTTTTATTTATACATTCATCAAGCGAAATAGAAGAAGAAACGTACGTTTAATATACTTTGCTCAATTCTAGTATTCGAGGTATTCGAATATTCTAGCAATGATTTAATATTCGAATTTGATAATCGAGTTCGAGAAATCTGCTATTCGACCCATCTCTACTTACAATAAAAAAAAATCGGCCGTTACGGTGGTTGACTCACAACTGCTTGTCTTTATTTGTCCATGGAAGATCACTTTTTTAAATACAAGAATATGATTGTTACATGACCCTTAAAAGGCACACAATAAAAGCTTACTGATTCAAAAATATAAATATAGCAAGAACTGGTACGAAAAACTGGAATTTTTATTTCTTTAATGATAATTTTATTTAATGTGATGATAGATTGAATTCCATATTTAAATTTCAGAAATATATTCATATAATCTATTAATTTACTGATTTATAACACCGGAGTGCTATTTACCAACATTATTTTACACTATTCCATACATAATATTCATTAATATCTTCTCTATATTGAGGTTATTGTAATGCCAACAAATTAGGCAGTAATGCAGTGGGTAATGCAAAAAGTAACGGGTAGGTATAGTTATATTTACTTTAATCAATAGATAAACTTAAGATTAAAACAATATAGCTGATACTAATTTACATATACAGTACACTCCCGATTATCCGGGCTAATGATGGGTAGATACGGCACGAATAATGAGAAAACACGGATAACCCAAACTTACACTTAAATGTCTTGCAATTTTCTTAATCTATCTAAAACAAACATTATACAGAAGATTCCGGTTAATTGGGACATATGGGGACTTGTGCACTTGGCCCCAATCAGGCATACTATCCTGTATATGGGCATAAACAATCGTTGAAATGATGGAAAGAAGACTAAAGAATATTTATAATGCAACGTAAGTTGATTGAACTATTAATTTGATTAATAAATCAGCGAGTTTAGTTAATTTATTATCATTTTTAAGAATTATAACAATTTAGTTAAAAACATTTTTCACAGCCTCGGGCGACGCTGAATGAATGTCTTTTACTAAGTCCTATTAAAGAAAAGTCCTATCCTCTTGCGGATAGTAAAACAACAAGAGCTTTCAAAATAGGGCAAGAATAGGAACATTTGTGGAAAATAAGAGTAAATCAAGGGAGGAAAATATAAAAAAAATAGTATTCTGAAAACAAAAAAATTTAATTTTTTTGCGAGTATGGAGTCTATGTTGCCGACTCATGGCCCAATAAAGTGGCATGCTGTCCCAATTAAGCGGAGAATACTCTGGGATATTCCTCTATTGGGTTCTGTTCTCCAAGATCTGCCCCAATTAAGCGGCTGCCCCAGGTACCTAACTGGTGGACCCATGAAACGGAATCTACTGTATTATTATTTATGCAGATATTCTGTTATTGTAGAATGCTTCCCAGATTCAACGAGAGCTTTATTTGCCAGTTCGCAATCGTTTTAGTGGCGATAACATGGTTGTACTTGTATTATTAATGCCCCTGGTTTCCTTCGCTGTTTCACAAAATAAAATTTATTTGCGACCAGTTTTGAAAGCTAAGTCTTTTCTTAACCTCTGCGCATCATGAAGGAGTTTCACCATGTTACGCCAACCACCATCGCATTTCGCCCCTGGTTTCGAAAACCACACATCCGTGGCTGTGTGATCACGGATATGGAGAAGTGGTTTGTACGAATGCTTCAAGACCACTGCGCGACGTTGGAAACAACACTTTCAGGCACCACGCAACGTAGTCACCTATCGCACAAGTTGCCCGCGTTGCAACTGCTGCGCAACGTGTATCCGTGATCAAGGAGCGCGGTCGTGCACTGCGACACTTGGAAAACAGGAACACGGTGCTCCCGTAAATGCAGCTAGCATGCGATCGCTTCTATTTCACGAAGGGGAGTCTAACGGAAATAATAAGCCCGGTGTATCCTCGCATTAATGCAGTGATTCCAATGCTTTTGCGTCTGATTTTATTTCTTTAAAGGTCGCGGAAAAAACTGAGTGAGAGTGATAATCATGCACGGATAATCCACGGCCAAGATAAACCGCAGCCGGATAATCGGAAGTCTGCTGTAAAAGAATAGATGAATTCCTAACTTAAAGCCAACCTCCTTAAGAAAAAGTCCACACAAAATACAAAAGCTTGTACAATTCCAGGTTTACTAGCAGCAACTTATGGAAATTTCAACGCATATTAGAGGGGTTATACACAAAAGTTGTTCACAGTGATTTTCTGTTGCTTGCTGTAGGTTTTCTAGGCTGTATCCTACAAGTATTGAAATTGATAGAAAAGAAGTAAGAGCAAACCTATGCAATAGAAAATGAAGGCAGTAAGAGTAATACCAATTGGATTTTTAAGGATACTAAACCAGAAACACAGTCTAACAGTGTAGCACAGTAGATGATTTCGGTACTGGAAGTCTAATTTCGTGAAAACAGTATGATAAATATTGGATAAATAGAGTGAGAAGATAGGAAACTTTAAGAAGAATAGAAGAGAGTCGAATTCTCTTAAAAACCTTGGGAAATAAACAGGACCACTTCATCAGTCACATCACGAGACAATGTGCCACAACAATCAATGAATGACAGGTGGAGGGCAAAAAAATAGTAGATGTTTTTTCACTCTTTTATCTTGAGACAGCAAATTAATGGAATTAATTAATGGCGAGAGCCAACACACGGTTGCCTGACATTCCCAAAGAACAAAAGGAAAAATGATTCTTCTAACACTTACAATCAGTGCCTTTCCCAGTTTCACCACTTGTCGTTTGAATTCTAAGCTTGAATATGAAGTGGGACCTGGATGAATGGTCATTATGAACTGTAGCTGCAACAGCTCTGTTTGTCCTGGCCAAATCCAGCAGTTCATTCACTTCAACAGCTGACTTAACACTTCTGACCTAAATTGAAATATGACAACATCACATTTTAATCACCGTAGGCAATTAAAAAAACTAATCGAGGAAAATTTTTTCAACACACAATTCAATTGTAACAATTATGCCTAAGTATATTCTCAAATTGACAAACATAACATCACCTTTAAGTTGGTAACAACCATATCTCCTCCTGGAGATGTAGGATTCCTTAATTTCCATGGTTTATCAGCCTTTGAAGTATCTAACAAATCTCGTATTTGCTCATTATATATTTCAAGAAAAGAAGCCTCAACTGTAGAAGAACGGCCCTGAAATAAGAAGAGTAAAGTAATGCATTTTGTGACTATGAAGACATCTTATTCAAGAAATAAAAAATAGACCATTCAATTTCAAAGAAATCAACATAATTTATTTCTCAGGCACTCTCAGGGAACATAGAGTAGCATAAGAAGAATTAGAGGAAGTACACAAGCATAGTAACCACAAAGGGATAGCAGTAAAACTGTCACTCTGCGAAAATTATCAATGATTAGTAGCATGATGTATAATTTATTTTGCAAAATGATATAGAAAAGGTTTCTCAACTTTGTCATCATTTTTGGCTTCTGGACTCAAATAATACACAAGATGATAATGCAAAACAAAAAATCTGAGACTCAGTGAAATGCCTGCAAATGTATATTTCAAACTCTTTCTTATAATTTCGACCTGTCAAAAGCATTCGACAAAGTAGAGCACAATCGGCTTTTAGAAAAAATGAGAAAATTACCACCTCAAACAGACAGTAGACTGTATTTTTGGGTCGAAAATTTCCTGAAGGGTCGAACGCAAAAGGTTAAAGTGGGTGAAATGTGCTCCGAAGAAGCACAAGTAACGTCGGGTGTCCCACAAGGTAGCGTCCTTGGACCGCTTTTATTCTTAATTTATATAAATGACCTCCCAAATAGCATTAACTCCCATATTAGGCTTTTCGCAGATGACTGCATCATTTAAAGGAGAATAGAAAGGGAAAGCGATCGAGAAGTGCTTCAAAATGACATAAATAAAATGACAGTTTGGGTGTCAAAAAATGGAATGGACATAAACGTAAAAAAGTGTAAATTTATAACTTTTAGTAGGAAACTAAATGGACCTAGGAGAGAATATTTATATTCAGGGACGGTTATTCCAAAAAGTGACCGATGTAAATACTTAGGGGTGTATTTAATGAAAGATTTAGGGTGGGAGGCAAATGTCGAACAATTAACAAAAAAGGCGTTCAAAACGTTACATTGGGTGATGAGGAATCTTAAGGAAAGTGATCGAACTACAAAGGAGAAGGCGTATAAGACATTAATCCGGCCGATTTTAGAGTACGCGTCACTAGTGTGGGACCCGTATGAAAAGGGACAAACAGAATCCATCGAGAAGGTGCAAAGAAAGGCAGCAAGGTACGTCATGGGGAAACACAAAAAGACCGAAAGTGTCGGTAAAATGCTGAAAGAACCGGGATGGGATACACTAGAACGGAGAAGAAAAATAAATAGGCTTTGCGCACTCTTCCGCACACTGAAAGGGGAAAAGGCATGGGGGGAACTTCGGAGGAAGATTGAATACCCCAGCTATATTGGTAGGCATGATCACCAATTCAAGATGAAATGCCGGCCGCAAAGGACTAACGTAAAGAAATTCTCGTACCTTAACAGGACGATTATGGAATGGAATAGACTCCCTGCAGAACTGTTTAAGCCCTACCCTAACAATGTAAGGATTTTCAAAAAGAGGTGTAGAGGATTAATATTGGAAAATTAATATCACTGAATTTTAATACTTTCCAGTTTCATTTTGGTAATGTATTTCTCATTTGCTATATTTTTGTTTTTCTTTTTATTTTGTATAACCTGTTACCACCTGGCAAATAGCCAACTTGTAACTTGTACTATATAATAATAATAATAATAATTTACTACACCTGCAAACCGAAGTTCTACTAAAAATTGCTACCAAAGCTGTTACTGCATTTTACCCCAACAATGACAAAATAATATTTTAGGAAATAAATTGTTTTGAATGTACCTCAATCAAATTGATCCATACTGAAATAGCAAATGCTAAATAGTTTTTTATTTAATTACAGTGCAGGAATATAAACCGAGTCTGCAATAGGAATCAATTTTATAAAGATATGGTGAAGATCTACATATGTAATATCTCACGAGTCACCTCAAGGGTGGGGAAAGGATTCTTGCCTATATCCTCCTGGTAATTGGCTGCATGACTCCCAACAATACGAAGAATAACTAGTTCTTCATCCTCAGGGGAGCTTCTGAAAGCCATATCTCAATGTGGTCCGGTATATATACATCAACATAATACCCCGCAAGCCACCTACAAGGCTTGTGGCATGGGGTGTTAGGACACCAGCCATTTGCACATAAAAATGAAGTGCTCTAACGAAGTTGAGACTAGCATTTATTAAAATCCTTTTTAGTTTGGGGGAAAAACAATTTCCCATATCTATCCGTTCGGCAAAAAATCTCTCTTAATTTATCGCTTGTATCGGACCTGGAAATATGGTGTGGCTCTAGTATTATGTTCTCCTTGTCACTCTGAAAGATATCCATTAACAATTGTTCAAGCAATCTAAGCCGAGCGGTTTGGCTTCAAAAAGAATAATGGAAGGAGGCAATATGCATTGATACAGGGAACACCTTATAAAGGAAGCTATTCAGATCCTTTAAACCTTCTATCGGGCGCAATGACAGGCACAGTGCGAGTATTTTTTCATTTCTCCATGGCACTAGGTGGCATAGACACTTGACGCTCATATTTAGCTGTTTAAACATGCTCTACGTGGCCTTCTGCTTTCCGCATTTATGCCGACAGATCAGTAGTGGATTTAATAGCATAATTGAGCCAAGTAATGGCACAATAAAGAAAATTAAAAGCATTATTAGCTAAATAAGTTAGGAAAAAAAAACTCATCTTATTGAATGCACATGCTAAAATTCATTACTTGTAATAATACTTAATAGCCGAAAGAGGACGTTTAATCACAACTTGATAGATCAGTCCAGGGTCGTATGATGGCGTGCAAAGGGGCCTATGCAGAGTGCGTAAGATATCCTTTAAGGGTTAGACTACACTAATAAAGGAGCTTTAAACTTTAAATGTGTACCACTGAGCCATGCTTAGAGTTAATCATGTATTTTCACCTCTGTGCCATTCAGGCACATTGTGCCTGAACTCAGCAATTCCAGTATTGTGCCTGACAGAAGGTTAAATCCCCAACAACATCAACCGAGACTCCAGACTCCATATCAGCAATGCTTGGAGATCCATCACCACCACCATTATATGAATTAAAAAAGATAGAAAAGCAGAGCGCACCAGAGCCAATCAGATTACATAGGACCCAAGGGCATACATTTACACCTGACCACCATGAGATATGGCATTCAGAAGATTCCCTGAGGATGAAGAACAAGTCTTTTATCGAAACCTCGAGTAACATGCAGCCAATTACTTGGTGAAGAACCCGAGAATCCTATCCACAACTGATACACAGCGAAAAATCTAAGTCTTACACCTCCAGGGTGTTTAGCAGGGAGACAAAAATCCCTGACATGCTAAAGGTTACCCACATGAACACTACATGGTTATAAAAAATATATAAGTACAATAATCAAAATTATGACCACACATTCATGCAGATGGCGTGAGCTCCAACCGATCACGCACACATCTATGCAAACCCAGACTATAACACAAAGACACTTACATAGAATGCTAAAATTAGCTTATGTCTAGTAATACATACATACATGAATGGTTAGAAACACAATGAGTATACAGCAAAGAAATCATGCAGATTAATCAGACAAGAGAGCGAGGAGAAAGAATTCTAGGACGACTCACCAGTTTCTTAATCTCTTCCAGCCTGTCAAATAGCAGGTCCACACTTCGAGGTATCATGCCTCTCAGATCCTGCTCTTGACCACCTTCCATGGTGTACGTCTTCCCAGAACCTGTTTGCCCATAGGCAAACACACACACATTGTAGCCATCAATCACGGACTGAAATGAAAAATGAAATAACCTTCACTTTAAGGTGGTTAAAGTGGCATCAGCTGAAGTCAAGTGATGTCCTCAGGCTACCTATTATTTACGCAAAAGAGCTTTTAAGCAAAAGAAAACATAAATAATTAGAAATGAAATTCGAGTGCAATTTTACACCTCGGAACAATGCTAATGTCGAAAATGATGTTTTTAACGGTATTTACAGCAGTCAACATGGCTAGTTTCAACACTGCTGAGAACCTTTGCACACTGAACTTGACGACATACTTTGACTAAACACAGAAGACTCCCAATTATCCAGCCCTGGTTTATCCATTGTTGCGGATTATCCGTGCGTGATTTTCACTCTCGCTCAATTTTTTCCACGATCTTTATGAAACAAAATTGGATGCAAAATCATCTGAATTACATCATTAATGCTAGGATATACGGAGCTTATTATTTCCGTTAGAACCCCCTTCATAAAACGGATGTGATCACGTGCTAGCTGCATTCACGGGAGCACAGCGCTCCTGTTTTCCAAGCCTCGCAGTGCGCGACCATGCTCCTTGATCATAGATACACGTCACGCAGCAGTTGCAACCCAGGCGACTTGAGAGAGACGTGACTACATGGCTTGGTGTCTGACAGTGTAGCTTCCGACGTCGAGCAGTGATTTTAAAGCATTCGTGCAAACCACTTTTCTGTATCCGTGATCACACAGCCACGGATGAGTGGTTTTCGAAACTAGGCCTTACATGGACCCAGACGGCACAGAATCCTCCGTATCTAATTCGTATGCAGATAGTATCCATTGACTACCGCTCCGTCGCTTTTCATCAATGGATACTATCTGCATACGAATTAGATACGGAGGATTCTGTTACCAGACGGCACAGAATCCTCCGTATCTAATTCGTATGCAGATAGTATCCATTGATGAAAAGAGACGGAGCGGTAGTCAAAGGTAGATTCTGTGCCGTCTGGGGAGCAATAATAATGCGAGTGCAACCATGTTATCGCCGCTAAAAAGATCACAAACTGGCGAAGAAAGCTCTCAAGGAGACCGGGAAGCACTCTTAAAAAACAGAATAACTGCATACATAATAATATGTACATTGTTTGTTTTACGTAATTATGGACATTACAAGACATTTAAGTTAAAGTTTGGATTATCCATGTTTTTCAATTATTCGTGCCATCTCTCCCCATCATTAGCCCGCATAATCAGGAGTGTACTGTATTCACAATCTATGCAGCAAATCCTATATGAATATATTTATTTATAAACAAAAGATATGATAGACGTATGTAAAAGCCGGGAAACTAAATATAGTTGGGTAATTTAGGCGACGTTGGTGCAGTGATTTTCATTTTGCGATTTTCGCGCCAGAGATTACCACGCACCTTGCCAGTTTCTGGCAGTTTTTCGAAAATATCTTTCTCATTTTTTCATGAACTCATACTTTCCTGTACATACTTGGATTTTTCACAAAATTTTGCTTCTAATGAGTTCCGTCACAACAACTTCTTGCTACAAACAGCTTCACTAGCTCGAAAAAGATATATTTCTCCCTCAGAGCCCACTGTTACATAATCCTAAATTTACCGTCAAATATCTCAAAAACAGCACATGGGAATCCCTTTTTCTTTGGATCATTGAAATCACTTCTTTCAAAGAATATATGACCAAAGTTTCATCAAAAACTCGTTACTTTTAACGAGGCGCTCTAACTGCCTTTAAGTTTCTCAACATCCACCAGTCAAGGGTTGAAGTAAAAACACACCAACAAAATAGATATAAATATCACAAAATCGATCTTGAGCCCACCAGACTATACATAATCCTCATAAGATCAGGGGTAATAGGGTAGTTTCCTTCATCAAAGAAAACAAAAGGCATTGATTGCGATTCGTTACCCACCATTAGTGTATTCATAATATACAAATCATTTCGTTTTAGAAATACCAGTATAGACGAATGGCAATGGTCCATTTTTATCCTCATTTGAAAAAGGCCAGATTGGCGCCCATGCGATGCCACTCCACGTGATGTCACAGGGACCTAGTTTCTATACGAGTAGATAGGAGTTTTACATCGCCTGATCGCATTACCAATGTATGCATGAGGCACAGGCTTCCGGGAAACATCTCTTAATAATCACCTAGTAAAACTGGCTAAGGTCGGAAAGTTTTCTTCGTTTGACAAGGTATTAATAATCCTTATTTAAGCCAAGCGCTACCAGCTAGCATGGTACTCTGCTACCTGCTAGCATCCTGCGTCATATCAGCACTGAAAGCCTCGCCCCAAGGTCACCTCACTTGCAGCAGCAGGAACCAGAACAACATCACACGGAGTTTTCCTGGCATTCATACTTAGCTGTCGCGTTTTCGTGGGCTTGAAAATTTTCACTTTTCATTTAATCGCGAAAAATAGATATCGTCATTTAAAAATCTAAAAGCGTGAAATACGTACTTCAGGAGAAATAATATTTCGATTTAAGCAATAAAAAAATATTAGGAAACCACCCTATTTGTGCCACCACAACATTATTGGAAAAAGCAGGTTAGTCTTCATGTAGGTATTTTAGATTGGAGGGCTTTCTTGACTTTTACACAAATTCTAAGAAGTAAAGCTAATACCTGAACAAGTTCAGCAAGGTCTTCAAAAATTTCTTGTTGTGCTGCTGATGGAGCAAAAACTCGATCAAAAGAAAAGGAATTTTTTATTTTCTTTTCACCTGAAAGAAATAAAAATATGTAAAATGCGATCCATTAATTAAATAAAAATAGAGACATTTAAAAAAGATGAAAATTTAACCTTTGTAAACATCAATAGACTTCTCATTAGCGATGCTAATATGTTCAGTGGAGTCATTCTTTGCCTTCTCTGCAGGAAGAAGAGGTCTCACTCGGCAAAACACCCGGATGTTTCCCTAAATGGACGATGAGTATATCTGCATTAACACCAATATGTACAGGAAAACCTTACTTCAAAATCACAATGTGTAACAGTGGACAACAGTAGACCTTAGTGATACGAAAGTAGAATCAATGGCAAAACAGTCGTATCAAGAAATCAATATGGGAAATGCATCAAGGTATTTGTGAATTAAAGTCAGGTACACAGTAGTAGTAGCAGTAGAAGAAATAAAGTGTCTCCTAGTCAGTGCCACCCAGCCAGGATAGCAACAAAATGCTCACATTCCACACAAACCCAGTAATGCTGTGTGTATTCAACCACCAATTCCATTTTTTTCTGTCACTGGAGTTATTTACTAGCCATAATCTGATTTCCCAGATGCTTCCATGACTTTCCTGACTAGCATAAACTCTAAGAGCCAGTGATTACAGAAAGAAAAATTTGATCAAGAGTCATTTGACATAGTAGGCAACGTCCCAAAAAGGCACGGTTAGTTCTGTTGCTATTCTTTATATTGCCAATCTCAGAGTTTGTATATTTTTCAGGCATCAAAATTGAATGACATTTCCTGATTTTTTAATTATGTTTACTTGTAATGAGTACCTATATTTTTACCACTGCATAATATATTAGAAAATTAGATGGAAGCATTTAAGGCTGATACAAAGTTAATACTCAAAGTGATTCTTGACGTAAAACAATTTTATACTGACAAGGGAAAATGAAGTATGGCAGAGAGTGCAGCTGGCTCTGTTAACATCATCTGTGACCGACTCCATGCATTTGAAGGCAAAAATCCATTTATCTTTGAAATACATTTTCATTGGAGGTCCTGTTATCAAGTTTTTCCTTTGCTAAAAAGTGCAAACGATGTTCTCACCTTAATGCTTTTTACCCCACTGACTTGCATACAGTGCTCGTGCATTCAGAAGCATTTTTTGATGGCAAAAGATGATTTCCAAAAGTATACAATGTCTTCATTTCATATCAGCCATAGTACATATCAGGCATGTGATATCCATGAATACTACTTCTCACCCCAAATGCCCTTCCTTACATAGCATATCCCCACTCCACAACCATCCCAGAAAAGTTTTAAGTGACACTTATACCAACAGAAATTCGAACCTGGAAAATACCTACTGTGGTTGCGAGGATTGAACGCTCATTTTTGGAGTCTACAATATGCATTTGTCCAATTATAAGCCTGCCAATTTAGACAAACTATCAGCCACAAATAATGTGAGAGAAAGAGAGAGAGAGGCACTACAAATTCTTATGCTGGCATTTCAAAAGATAAAAGAAACATACAGACATAGGCAGTGGCGGATTCAGGGGAGGGGTTCAAAGGGGTCATGACTCCTCCCCAAATTTTATCAAAAAATTTTTAAATTCTTATTGGTTTAATAGTTTTTCTATCCTTGTGAAGGAGTACAACGAATGTACATGCAAGTCCCAAACGTAAGATAAATTTAAATTGTATTTATCATAGAGCGTAGCATTCCCTGCAAAACATTTTACACGGGAGATCGTCCCTCTTTCCCAGGGAGTATTCCATACATACATTTTACAGTTTTTAAGATGCGCACAAATGCTGAAACTTAGAAAATTCCACAATTGATTCGACATTTCCCCAAAATTACCCCAATATTTCCAGGCAAAATAAAATTACCTGATATAGGCTGGTTCTCACAGCACAGGACACACTGATAATACAGGATGAATACATTCAACTTACCTTCAGCTCCATTAAGCTGTTGTGCATGGTCTTGCGAGCCTCATCAAGGGTCTTCACCTTTTCCTGCAACTCGGCAATAAGTCCCTGATAGAGCTCCAAATCTCTCTTCTGTGAAGAGATTGTGCATTCGTGTTCATTGCACACCATCTGCAGGTTGATGACCTTCTCTGCCATTTGGGAGTGAAGGTGCTTCTCTGACTCCAGGCTTGCCTCAAAAATCCTGAAATTATTAATTTATGTGAGTATATCGACTCAGGAATCACACCCCAGATCATGGTTCACGGAGAGTTCATGATACTATGGCCATAAATCATATAGGTTATGCTATAAATCTCACTTTTAAGACTTGACTTTACTTTGGTTTATTTAACCTGGTTTGAGTGAGGCTGATGGTACCATCTTCCCCAACCCAGGGCTCTCTGTATAGAAATCCATGTCATCACAAAGGGGTGGCTCGCAGGGCGGTAAAATGTCTGGCTTTCAACAGAAATTCAGATTTCAGTTCATTTCTGGATCCTCCGGCGATTAACATTCAAGCCTTAGCGTCACTGATGAAGGGATATCTTCTCAGGATTTTTATAACTCCGTACAAGCCATTCAAATTCATCTGCTTATCTAATGCTATGCTATTTAGAAATGAGTGGGTAAGTTACCTACTCTTTAGGATGAAGAATTTTGCCATATGTACTGCGTATGTATGTATGCAGTAAACATATGTGGTCATGCTTCACCCTCAGCAGCCATTTCTACATACACCATACACGATAGTGCCAGTTTTGAACTTCACCTCATACGAGTGGTTACGTAACTTCCAGTGTGGGTTGACTTCAAACCAGCGAGTGTTTTTGGGTGTCGGTTTAATAAAGTCAGGTTTCATTTTTATTTGTTATATTTTTATTGAACTTAAAACCATGGCCCATACAAATGAGCAGGTGAGAATTTTAAAAGATTGAAATAAAAATAATTGAAGAAGTAGAGAACAATAAGGAGGAGAAGCATGTGGATATTGAAAATGCCTCGAGTTCTCTGCTAGCACATGTCTGTAAGGGTGGGGGTAGAGCGAGCTACCTGGTGAAAACAAGAAGTGGGATAAAGTATAGGGTCATGCAAGCATGCTCTAAAGTTTAAAATAGAATATATTGATATGAAACCATGTATTCATAAAAACATACACTTACCATTTTGCGCTCTTTCGGCATCAGTGGAGAGACTTTCGCCACTACTGACTTTCCACCAACAGGGTCCTCAAATCGCACTTCCACTTATTTGAAAGAGGCCACCATTTTTTATGTGTCTGTGTTTGTATTTGTACACAACGACATGACAACGAGCATTCGGGGAGCCAGTTGGCGCAATATGGTGCTGATAGCATCATGTGCCTCACCTCTCTGGCGATAGCATTCAAAGTGCGTAGTAATGACGTCAGCGCTAACAAATGATGGCGTCATGACCTCGCTCACAGCGCTGTGAGCGAGCTCCCCGAACAGCGATAGTACGCTTTCAGTGCTATTTGTGAGCTCCCCGAACGAACCCATAGAGCCATTAGCATTTAATTCATCATTGCGGATGATAAAACGGTAAGTGAAGTAAAAACATAACGTAAGAAAACAGCACATTGACCTCAATATGTTGACATTAAAAATTGATGGTTATGAATAATCACCAGAACAGTGATGGGCACTGTGCAAGTGAGTCAGTTCAAATGTGCGACTCAGCAGATAGAGCTGTGAGGCGAGAGTACCGGCATTCCGTCTAAAGTCGGACAGGGGGTGTGAAGTCAGACACCGAGCAGTTCTGATTTAGAAATGATATGGAAATGTTTATGTTCGGCCCACTCGCTGTGATGTAATATGATCGCGTAGCGTATAATGTTTCCTTTTGGAAGCAATCGCGACACTGCCTGTCTCGATTTAACTGGGCTCGAAGTTGTAACAAGATTAATTTCAGAAAAAATCTGGAGAAAATGTCACTGTCTAACTTTCACATGCGACCTCCGTCAATGGAGTTACAATCAGTATAAAGGTGAGTATAATCCTGAAGAATTATATTCTCTCCAAGCATAGGCGGATCCAGGGGGGGGGGCACGGGGGCACGTGCCCCCCCCAGACCCTCAAAAATATGCAAGATTTTTAATACGGTCCCATTATCATTGCATTCGTTTTGTATTGCGAGGTATCCTTGTGCCCCACCCAGAACAAAATCCTGGATACGGCCTTGCTTGTGCCCCTCCCAGAAAAAAATCCTGGATCCGCCCCTGTCTCCAAAGTATGCATTATTTACAATATACTCAAATCTAAATTTTGAGCGCCAAATAAATTTCCCGTCGTTCGTTCTTGAGTCGGACAGCGTGCGGACGTATCCCCACCTTAAGTCGGACAGAGCAACGCCAAGTGACGTGAGAAGTGTACGTGTGTGTGGTTTGTGTTTTTTTGCGCTAAGGAATTGAAGTGGTGTTACATATTTGGCCCAGAAAATGGATAAGTATTGTGATATTGAGAAGGCACTTGAGGAAGTTAGATCGAAGAAACTTTCAATCAGAGCTGCTTCCAAGAAATACCAGATCCCAAAGTCAACTCTTTCTGATCATGTTTGTGGAAAACACCCTGGCGAGCATGGAGCTCAGACAGTGTTTAATGAAGAAGCGGAGGCAATTGTGTATCTGTGCAAATCTAAGGTTTCGGAATGGGGCTTTCCATTTACAAAATTTGATCTTCATATATTGGCCAAACAATATCTGGACGTTCTGAGCTGCAATTTAAGAATAATTTGCCTGGAGAAGAATGGGTGGAAGGATTTCTCTGCAGAAATGCTGAACTCTCTTTGCGGACTCATAGAAATATTCCTGTAAGAAGATGTAAGGTATGGTTTCGTTCTATTATTTTAATTTCCAGTGCAAGTGTTGATTATATCGTGTTTTTCAAAGTTTCCTCCAAAACTTCCGCTCATATTTACAGGTTGACCCTCAGCAATGCAAACAATATTTTGAACAGCTGAGAAAGATGATTGACGGGGTTACTCCATCCAACATCCTCAATGGGGAACATGCACAATTTTTTAAAAGTGCTTTAATAAGAAGGTCCCTACCTCAAATCTAATCGCCCAAAATTTCGTGGATGAATAATGTTTTTTAGCCGAGTTATGAGTCTTTAAAAATTAATCTTCATCGGCTGCTTGAAAACACGACGTCATCGGAGCGTGACGTCACAGCACGGTATCCACTGCTGACAGACTGAGGGAGTGGATAGAAAACCGGTCTATGCAGGGGCTAAAACGCAAAATATATGGCAAAAATAATTGCTGTTCTAACGTCAAAATGCAGATTATGAATATATTGGGTTGCCAAGGCGTTGTTGAAATAAATAAAGGGGATTGTTTGGGGAGAATTGGAAAGATTAAATGAAAATAAGTTGATTGCACATTGTGATCTACGCTGCACTCCTACATCATTTGCTTAGTGGAATAAGTGTATTGCGGCATGAATATGCAATAGTAAAACGTGTGAAATCGTGTATAGTGCCCCGGCGCTCAAGTACCTCTATTTTCTCGCCGGAGAAGGTTTTTGCTTGTGTCCCAAAGGAAAAAAGTAATAGAAGAAAGTGGTTGACGATCTCCAGAATGGAGTTATACACTTTACCTACATTGTCAACGGAATATTTCTCAACGTAAGTACACTCTGTCAATTAAGTCAATTGATCCTTTAAGGAACTACTACAAAGCTCAAAGATGAGTTTTACTTCGATATCTTGCATTAAGGCTCAACCACTCTACTCTCTTAGTGAAGTGAATGGTGTGCCGTGCGATGACGTCAGAAGGCGTTTCAGGTCACGTGATTTCAAGCGATATTCGAGCACTTTTAATTAGCATTTTCTGACGTTTGTGGAGTACCAGGAGAGTTTTGACTTATATATTTGGAATCGTGAAAAAATTGTCTATTCAATGAGACTTACAAGCATGATGAAATAATTTCATGCATGTTCCCCATTATGACGAGACGAATCTGAAGAGATCCTGGCGGAAAAGTGTGCATATTTAAGAGGGGGACTAAATATCTTGAGAGTGTTTTGAACTCATCTATGTCTTCCACTTCCATCATGTTCGCGGGAACAGCAAGTGGGTGAACATTACCATTGTATGTGGTGTACAAATCAGAGAAAATGTGGGATACATGGACCCTTGGGGGCCCCAGAAGTGCTAGATATAATAGGTCAGCATCCAGATGGTTCAACGAACTTACCTTTCTTGATTAGTTTTCAAACATCGTGATGCCATGGGCAAATAGCCTCATTGGCCCAAAAATGGTGATTGATGATAATTTGTCCAGCCATTTTTGCGCGGATGAGATAAGATTGTGCAATGAAAATGACATCAGATTTGTGTGTCTCCCTCCCAATGCCACTCACCTGCTCCAGCCATTGGATGTGGCATTTTTTCGGCCACCTAAAATGGCTTGGAGAGAAATTTTAACTGAATGGAGAGCAACAGCCGATAGAAGACTCGTTACTCTCCCCAAATATGTTTTCCCTTCTCTCTTAAAGAGATTGTGTGAAAGAGTGGAGCCCAATGCCGCTGCTAATCTTATGGCTGGTTTCCGCACTTGCAGCATACACCCATTATCCCCAGAGAATGTTCTGAAGAAGATCCCCAGTGGATTAGGTACTTCGAATATTAATGAAGGGAACTCGACCGAGCAACTTGTGAGTGACTCAGTGATGGAACTGTTGGAGAAAATGCGATACGGAGGCCAAAAGAGTATTGCCCCTCCAAGAAAAAGAAAAATGAACTTGGAGCCTGGTAAGAGCGTCACATCTGCCGATGTTTTGAGGAAACGTCCGGAGGAAACCGATCTGGGCACGTCAGGTGCTAACAAGAGCAAAACATATCAAAGATCAGTGCAAATTTCTCATTTTAATGATTCAACATTGGATGGGGAATCTTCAAACGCTGTGGTAATAGCACTTTGCGAGGAAAAGGAGATAAGTGTTCCTGAGGGACCGGAAGTTGGAGATTGGGGGTTAGTTAAATTCCCCAGCAAGAAAAGAGTCAGTGGGTTCGGGGGTCCCAGGGCGGGCCCCGCAAAGGTTACGCTCTCGAGGACCGGGAACCAAGTCCGAGACTTATACGCCCGTGCCTCTCGAGAGGGGGAGGACAGATAGGAATAAAGGATTAGAGGCATCGCCGCGATGAGAGCCCGACGACGCCTCCAGGGAAAGGACGGGGAAGGAAGGAAGGGACGAGGAATCCTGCACCGTCACAAAGGCGGGCAGGTCCTACTACTAACGAAACCAAGCAAACGCAATTAATATACTAACGACCTTGGAGGATTATTCTATGAGGAAGAATAATCCAACGAAAGAAAAGAGTCAGTTATTATGTTGCATGTGTGGAAGGTGTTGAGGACGAAGAACTAGAAATTCGATGTGCACGGAAAACGGGAAAACATTTTAAATGGCCGCACACAGATGAGAGGTGTTTAGTGGATTTAATTCAAATTGAGAAAAAGCTAGAACCCCCACACAAGGTAAAAATAAGCAGAAGAGTGACCTATTTCCATTTTAATGTAGACCTTGATGGTTATAATGTTTATTGAAAGATGGATCAACAATTAATATGGTGTTTTCAATTCTTCGCTCAAAATATTTTTTTATTATGATGCAGCTCCATAACCCCCATACCAAAAATCATCCCCTAACCAGCCCTTTGACTTTTTTTCTTGATTAAATAACATTTTTTCATCAGTTGTGTGTCCAAATCCGGACAGAAGGGCCTGCAAAGACTTATTTCTGTGAAAATTAAAAGACTGTCCGACTCAATAGCGGAATGGCGGTTGGAGTCGGACACACGTTTTTCTTTTTTTTTGGTCAGAAAACATTGGATGGATTAAATAAAACGGTCTGAATGCATAATTTGACTGATTTTTAATTCTTATGTAAAAAAAATATTAGCGTAAATCAAAAACCAAACTCGTTATATGTAAATTACCAATAAAAGTGTCTGACTTTAGACCAGTTGACAGTATCTTATTTGGTGAGTCGCAACTCCCTCCCCTCCGCAGACCAAACACAGCTCCCTCCGTGCACACTGAACGTGTTGGAGTCATGAGAGGTAGAAGTCAAAGTTGTATCACATTTAATAATATTAACAACAATAAAATTACAGACGTAAAATTTTTGAATTTGAGATACGAGCAAATGTTAATACATACCTACTTCACACACCCTGAAACTTCAAGATGACAGCATAAGTTTTAAGTGTAGCCAAAAGATAGCGGTCAAGCAAGTGATATGCATGCTCTTTAGCACATTATAATCACTCTGGCCTCATTGAGAAGTTCAATCAGAATAACAGTATGGGTAAACTTTTCTCGGGATTCCCACTGGGTTAATGTTTTTATAACGGCCAACGTTTCAAGTACCGTCTCGGCACTCATCATCAGGGCTGAAACATTGGCCGTTCTAAAAACATTAACCCGGTGGGAATCCCGAGAAAAGTTTACCCACATTATTCACCGGGAAAGCTTAAAATCATATTTCAGAATAACAATAGTAAACCTCACTCATTTTCTTTTTCCAGGACTTGGTTTCTCTCCTGCAAGCGCTTATTGTCATTTTTTAATTCCTCCACCTCCAAATTTTTGCTTTTAAGGGTCTCCTTCAAATTTAACAGCCTCTCCTCAGCCAACTGGAGCTTTCCCTTCACATCCCAGGGAGCAGGCTTGGCCCTCTCTGTGAAAACGAGAATTTAAGTCATGAAATATTTAAATGACTAATGGAAAAACATACCAAGTCCTAGTTAGACCACACTGTGACACTGATTTCCAGATTTTTATGCCTGCCACACTTGCAGCACTGTCATCTTTGTCTATTTTGAATAGTGTGTTTATCAATACATATGAAATAAATTCCGAGAAGGTGAAAGTCAGGGATAGAAACAGAAACATGATGAGGAGAACGGTGCAGTGGCAGATGGATAAAGCCAGAACCCAGCCAGCACAGCCCATGCTGCATCTACATGTGAAGTGGATGCAATGAGGATGCAATGTGCGACAGGATGCGCTAGGTACCAAATATCTTTTTGCCATCCTTTCCTAGGAGTGCCTATGCAATATTTTTCATGATGTAGTTTAATACTTAAAAGATGGAACTACAACCAGTATTTAGTTAATTATGACATATTAGTTCATGAATAAAAGATAGAATATATAGAGCTTCATAATTGGAAACGAAGAAATGTATTGAGTCAAATATCTTATGCTTGAGTATTAAACATTATAAAATCTGCAAATCCTCTCGTGTTAATTATTATAAAATGTTAAGAATTATTATAACTATTCACTGTATTCTACATTTTCACGAACATACAGAACTGCCACTGACTAAAGCAGTAGACATGGACTTGCCGTCTTGTAGCCATCTTTCCCTTTCTCGACTTGTTAGAGCCTCATAGATTAAGTGTTGCATTAGGTGCATTTTATTGTGACCTTTTTTAATTCTGACCATTGCAGTGATTTTGATTATGTCCCAGTATTGACCCTTGCTCACCCATTGGCCTCTACTCTCCTGGATTTGAACTCTACTGTTGTATCGGACTCCGATGGATAGCAATATTGTACAGAAGTTATCATCTGTTGTATACGCCTGTATCTATATACTATAAATCTCAGTTACGACCACTCACCACTCATAATACAAATGTTTGGGGTGAATGAGACGAGGTACGACAAAAAGTCTTAAGAAGACCCCTTCTAAAATTGTCTGAAATCCCAGGAAAAATTATGAAAACAATAAATTTTCAATTATTTATCTGTCTATTCAAATAAAATTGAGTATGGGGATCGGTTCAAAAAATGGCCATCAAAATCCAGTGGCGGCTTAGCAATCATACAAACAAACAATCATAGCAACATATTTGTTTATGCAAACAAGAGGAGCTTAATTGGAAAAGAAGATAAAGGAATTACAATGAAAGGATGATAAAGGTAGGATATTTACTTAGTAATTTTTGAAGTCCTTCTTTTAATGGCTTCTTTCCTTATGAACAAAAATTTGATCACATGATAGCATACTCAAACGAAAAGAGGAGAAATATGTATAAGGTAAACAAACCTTCCTTAAAAAAGATAGGTAGGTAAAAATGATTTTATTTTCACTCTTTGTGATGGCGATAACGTTTTGTTTTTCTTTACATTCTATTTTCTGTTACTATCCTTTTTAATTTGCATCGTTATCTGTGAGCTGGTGCATCAAAGGCAGTGAATAATAGAATATGGAGGATTAGTGCAACTATAAAATCAAAAGTGTGGTTGTTATTAATTCCATAGTTAACAATTGTACATAATATAGTTCCTCTCTTGTTGCTGATACACGATTTCAGTAGAAAGATATGTAAACAAACCTTCCTTAAAAAATAAGTAGGTGAAAATGATTTTTAGCGTTTAATTTTTCTTTACGTTCTTTTTCTGTTATAATTCAAAAGTTGTCATCTACTTCGCACCAGATGATTTAATTTCGAATTATAGCTGTATAAAAGCTGTAAGCAGATGTTTATGTATCCTGACTCATTCAAAACTTTAAAGAGGTTTTCCTGAAGTGGTATCAATCGCGATCATGATAAATAATCTTTCGATAAAATTCTTACTAGGCCCAATTCATGTTAAGGATCTCCACTATGCATATTTTCACTAGATATTGATATTCAGTTCCAATGCAATTCTATTGCGTGTATCATCCTCTCTTAAGATTACGAAGGTAAACCGATTAGCCTGGTTGACAGTCTGTTATTACGCGTGGGGGACCCGTGTTCAATACCCTACGCAGGCACATTTCTTCTCCAATTTTTTTTGTGTTTATTTTGAGAAAACCTACATTTAAATCCTAATTTTATGATTTTCAATCAGAAAAAAAGGTTTTCTAGGAAGAAAATCTTTCATCCGCTCACACTTTATCAGGTTAATTATTCATTTGATCTTAGTTGTTTTATCAAACTAATGGGTGCCATCTTGATAGTATTTATCGAAACTACATTCTTCAAACGTGTTTGGTAAAAGCAACAGAAATATTCAATGCTCCATATGAATCCAAATTGGGATGAGTTTGATCAGAAACTGGTATTTTAAACACACCTTTTGCAGTGTTTACTCGCTTTATGTAGTGCTTTATCAATTAAAATGTAGTTACCAGCAGTTTGTTGTATTTTGTAAAGTCGTTATGTTAAGATATTAAGTATGAATTGAGTATTACAGTGGAATTTGCTCTCAACGTTTTTTGTATTTGAATGGAATATCAAAGAGACTGTCAGACTCGTAGAAATTTATTTTATTTTTTAAGTCCCTCAGAAAAATGTTTTGCTTATATAAAAATTTATTTTCATATTGTAACCTATGCACCATATGCTCGGTTCACTTGAAAGTGGAAATATTGCTTATAACTAATCAAGCCAACTGAAAAGTAAATGGCCCTCAAGTAACAAATTGGCAGACAAAAATTATATGACCTAACATAGTAACAATAACAGGCCGCACGCCTTTTTAGGGGGGGTCTGGGGGAGCAGAGCCCCCCCAGGGAGCAAAAGCGAGTTCCTCATATGTAGTCCAGTGTTCGCCTGTCTCTTGTTTTATGCTGAGTCATTAAAGTTATTCTCATGAAATAAAACGTGCTCTGATTTATCCTGAGTTGTTTAAAACAATCGAGAGATAAAGAGAATCAATCAAGCAATACAGAAATATTATTTCGACTAAGTTCAGTTTTCGGCCGTTAGATGGCAGCACATTCGTGCATCCTCCCGGCACCCCTCTACGTGCGGTGGTATCTCCGTTCCGCATCCCCTCGGCAGTGGTTGGGCATATGGATGGAATCTATATGAAAGGATGCACACTTACTCTTTGCATCTGGATGGCATTCAGCTGCCAACGAGAAATTTGATGGTTTGTGCCGGCTGGGAAGTCAGTGGGCAAAAATACGGCCAGACTGGGATTCAAACCGAGAACATTCTGATTACACATCAGATGCTCTACCAGTAGCGCCAACAGGACACCTTGATTTACCACCATTTTAGTGAGGTTTTATGTTACAGAAAATCCCCTCTGCATTGGTCCACAAGAGTGACCCATAGATGTCACAGGGACATTTCACCAGTCTCCAACAGAAGAATTGGATGACAGCCCATTACATGGTGACAACAACTTTTTTACGCATAATTCCATTGTATGATGCTTGCTTTTCCACACAGTTTTCTCCATGATATCTTCAGAAATTGCTCACTCCAGGGGTCAGTGTAATCAGTGTTTTGAAAGTTAGCCACATGCAAGGCCGTAGCCAGAACATATTTTCGGGGGGATTTATGGAATAGTAGACAAGCATAAAATTATTTTTATAAGATAAATAAAATAGTGTATACGGTTAAATATTCATAGTTATTATAAACCCTTAAAGGAAAATATAAAAATATTATTATAAAATTGAATTTAGCCTTCTAGCTTTTTTTTTGCAGCGACCAAATGAATTAACTCCTCGGTGTCGATGTCAATTCTGCAGTCCCTCAGGAGGCTCATAAGTCACTCACCTCTCTACTAATTCACAGCACTATTATTTCACACACTGCAATACACTACACACACTGCACCTACAAATTTGCCTAGATAATTATTGACTTGAGTCGCATTGGACTACTAGATGATCCTGCACCGCTATATAATATCGTCGTGTGAGCACCAAGCGAGCATAAAGTATTCATTTAATTTTTTTCATTTCGGGGGGGGGTCCAATCCCCCTTGATCCCCCCCTGGCTACGGCCTTGGCCACATGTGGTTCACTGGTGATTGGATTTTGATTGCACCGCAGAAAAGAGTAAGGGATGTGCACCTCGAAAAAAACTGTTTAATCATTTGATTTGAAAAGAACGTGTGGAAAAAAATGTTTTTCCGTTCATTGGATAGACTGAGCTTTTCACTGCATTCACCATAAATGCATCACCTTGAATGGCATAAATGGATTCTGCCAGTCTTAATGGCCAATAATAAATTTATTTACATTATTTTTCCACTGATTTCAAAGAAAAACATTTGTAATTAGGTAAATGTACTATGCTTTATCTATGATGGATAAATGTACTGGTCACGGAGGAACATATGCTGGTTACATGAGATAGGAGAATGAGAGAACGATTAGTGAGTAGGAGAAAGCGAAGCAAGATATTTTCCTTAAATAATTTAATTGTCTTACACAACGTTAGCCCATCAATAGTAACTAAAAAATGAGAAGAAATTTTAATGAATTTGAATAACTAAAACGAAAGCTATTTTATACTGCCAAACATCAGTGTTTATTTTAAAGAGGAAACCTAGCTAAATTAAAAATAAAAATTGACAATAAAAATCATCACAGAAAAAGCTTTTCCAAGTAGTTCACAAAATAAATTACTTACTCGCTCCAGGTGGAGCTATTGCCGAATTTTTAGTCTCCGTTAAATTTTCGTGCTTTGTACAGAAAGGTCGCTTAATTGCACCTGTGCGAGGCTGAAGCACAGGCCTTGCAGATCTTGGTGGATCAGGTCGCACCCGTGGCATTGCGTTACCTGGGGAGGAAAAAAAACATGTAAGAGACCAAAAAGCCATTCCCCTTTTACTGTACCTCATTGCGTCGCCATCAACAACTGTGAACTCTGAAATATCAATGCATTGGTCACTTCTGATTTCTATGAACTGACAAGTGAGACAGGTAGAGCAAATACTTGAGGGATGAAAATGCTTTTGGATGGTGGCAAATAGGTGTTTTTCATTATATGTATATGTTCGCAAATAGGTATCGTTTTCCCTGCTTTCTCGGAGACATGAAATAGATGATTTAGGTTACATACATACTAAATATTTCCCTGTAACCATTCTCTGATAAAAACTAACTCTCCATTGTGGGATGGTCCACCCTCTAATGAGGGTAAGGGAAGGATAGGACTACTCCTATATCTTTCAGCAAGGGTAGACGGAGTGTATTTTAGAACATTGGTGGGTAGGCTTTATCCTTCCTGGAGTGTAGGGGAAGGGTAGAAGAAGGGTTTGGCAAGCTTCATAGAAGGGTAGGACTATCGTTCCTATACCCTTCAGCAAGGGTAGACGGAGCTTGTTTTAGAACATTGGCAGGTAGGTCCTATCCTTCCTGGCATATAAGGGAAAGGTAGATGAAGGGTTGGGCCAGTCTCAATGAAGGGTAGAGGAAGGATAGGACTACCCTTCCTATACCCTTCAGCAAGGGTAGACAGAACATATTTTAGAACATTGGCGGGTAGGCATTATCCTTTCTGGAGTGTAGGAGAAGGGTAGAGGAAGGGTAGGACTAATATAATAACTAAAAATCCATAAATTAATATAAAAATTTAAAAAAAATCGCTAAGCAACTAAATTAAACGAATGGAGATGAGTTGTAACAGTGATTTCTAAAATTATAAGACAGAAAAAAATTAGCCTTCAAAAGGTCTTGACTCTAAGACTCGTATAATGGGAGATGATGAAGTAGCACCTTAACAACCTCGGCTATCAAGGAACTTTTAAATTGATGCTTATCAACGGGAGTTATAGTACAAAATCTTAAGATGAGAATATCTTTCACACCTGGGCCTATATGGAAGAAAGCTGTGACTTTTTTCTACAATACCTATTTCGTTTCAGAAAATAACTTCGGCATTCAAATATCGAACATCACTCTGGCAATGTCTCATTGTCAGCCACACAGATAGGTATATCCTAAAAAATTTAATGAAAGCTCTTCTAAAAGAGCTTTTCCACACTATTATAGAAACTATTGTGTATATTATTGCTTTCCTTAGGGGACTCTCATAGATTAGTTGTGCCGCCCTTCTATCTTTGCTTTCAAAGACTGCTTATGTTCTTTTACAGAACTCAATACTCTTTAGCAGGTAAAAGTAGCTGAGGAGATACTTTCAGGATATTTTTTCCTCAGCAATAAATGCCAAGTCCCAAGGAAGGGTAGACAAAGGATATCCCTACACTTGCCATACCATTAATTGAGTTAGAGGAAAGATTGACAGATGGTATGGGAAGGAGTTCCAAGGAAGGGTAGACAAAGGATAGCCCTACACTTCTCTTACCCTTACTGGCATGTAGAGGAAGGGTAGACGGATGGTAAGGGAAGGAGTTCCAAGGAAGGGTATACAAAGGATAGCCCTACTCTTCTCTTACCTTTAATGGAGTGCAGAAGAAGGGTAGATGTATCGTAAGGGAGGGAGTTGCAAGGAAGGGTAGATGAAGTATAGGCCTACCCTTCCCTTACCCTTAATAGATGTTGGACGAAGGATAGAGGAATGGCAAGCGAAAGATTGCCAAGGAAAGGTAGATGAAGTATAGCCCTACCCTTCTCTTAGCCTTAATAGATGTTGGACGAAGGATAGAGGAATGCTAAGTGAAGGGTGCCAAGGTTAGATGAAGTATAGACCTACCCTTCCCTTAATAGATGTTGGATGAAGTTTACAGGAATGGTAAGTGAAGGAGAGCCAAGGAAGGGTAGATGAAGCATAGGACTACACTTCCCTTACCCTTAATGCAGTGTATACAGATGGTAAGCGAAGGAGTTTTCAGGAAGTTTAGACGAAGGTTTGTTCTTCCCTTCCCTTACCCTCCTTGGAGGGTAGGGCGTGGGTTGTACAAGGGTAATTACCCACCATGATGGCTACTACCCTTCCTTTACCTCTCTTTTACCCACCATGGGGGAATTTATTTTTATCAGGGTTTAGGGTACACAATCTTTCAAATTACTCATAAGCCTCGCCACCAAACTTTACAGATTATATCTTAACAACCTCAAGCAATCACAAAGCCTGGGTACACAAGTATCATGAGAGAATTCCTCTAGGGTATCCTACCGATCAAGGGTCATAATTATGGAAGATGTTTAGGATACCTAGGCAGTTTATTAAAGTTAGCAAAATATGAATAGCACCTGAATGTTCTTCATATTGTTGAGCGAAGCAAATTCTCAAATATAAAGCTTCCCTGACCTTACAAAATTATGAGTGAGGATGCCACCTCTTTTTTCCCTTCCCGAGTTCTTTCCTTTGCTGTACACAAATGGAGCTTGTTCGATTCCTGGGCGGGGGGAAGGAAAGAAACGATCACGCCTAGGTCAGGGGCACCCAGCCATAAGAATAACAGGTAATAACGTCTACGATGAGCTTCAATAACCTTTTCGACCGGCAGGGTAAAAGGCCTTTCCTCTATGCACCACTATGAACTGAGTGTCCGTTGCTCTCGACAGCGGTGGCGTGGATCAGCGGCATCGCTAAGTCGATCTCAGGAAATTTTCGGCTACTGCGGTTTATCAGTTTCCTGCCCGGGACTGCAATGGTGCAGCAAGGGAGGGGTTTTGGGGGTTAAATACCCCCCCCCAGAGCTAAGAGAAATTTTTAAGTTCAATCCATTTTACTTAATTGGATTGATATTACTAATACAATAGTGTAAGAATTAATAAAATATCCCTGAGAAAGCCGTAAAACTCACCATTTTGAACCGTGTATCTTAAAATTCCGCAATTCATTAATCTCGCACCTATCGCTTATCCTGGTGGGTATTCCACACCACACACACCCCGGTATTGGCTGCATCTAAACCCCCCAAGCCTTAATTCCTAGCTGCGCCCCTGCGGGACTGTGCACCTCACCGCCTGAGGTAAATCTACTCTAAAGGCCGTTTTACACGGTACACGGAATTTAGCCATTTTAGAAATTAATGCAGCTCTAACCTGCGCAATTCCGTTCCCCGAGTAAAACGGCCTTAAGATGTACGGTCGATACACAATGAATTATTTCAAAATGTATAAAACTCGAGTTACCTGCGTATCGCCCACCAATCACGGGCACAGTTGTCTCAGGACGAGGTACACTGGCATTCGCCCGCGGTGTTCTTGGCGGCTTTTCTGCAAATGTAAGTTAAACGTTGAGGATACAGAGACGGAATGTTAATCATGATTGATTTTAAAAAATGAACTGAAATCTATGACTCTCTACCAGACGCCATTCCTGACGATAAGTAAGTAAGCTCGTAAGTTCTAACAAAGTTGCTGATCAGCAAAACACGACGAGCATGACCACATAACAACGAAACAACTGCCGTAGGCATAGGCAAAAATTCCGGTATTCGATAGTACCGAGTACTATTTTTTTCTACTTCGGTAGTACCGGCCATTATTTTTTTAGCGGTACTACCGGAGTATCGGCACTAGAAATACTGGTACTTCGACGGCGCTGCCATCTTATGTGCCATCAATCAACTACCTACCCAGCTACGTAAGCCATTTCCAAGGAGGTTGTAAATATACTATGTATTTACAACCTCCTGGACCATTTCCAAGAAATTAACACCAATTCACAATGGCTTTCAGCAAGAAGTGTTTATTTAATTAATGCCAAGGATATTTCTTAAGAAATCATAACAAGAGACAAGAAAATGTAGATGCAGATTTATGCAATAAGGGCACAACTTGTATTTAAGCACACTAAAAATAATACCATGTGTTTAATTTAATTTAAACTGATGGTATAAGCACTGATAAAGTTGATCAACGTAGGAAGAGACTGAAAAATAGCGATGCTATCACCATTATCATGATATAGGCTAAGCTTGTTTAATGTATTAACAATGTTCATCCGTTTCTCGTTTTTTTACAAACAACCAATCAAGTGCAGTGGCGCAGCGAGGGGGGGGTTTTGGGGGTTAAAACCCCCCAAGAGCTCGGAGAAATTTTTAAGTTTAATCCATTTTACTTAATTGGATTGATATTACTAATAGAATAGTGTAGAGGCCTGGTTACACGGTACATTAGAATGTACAAGAATCTGTACATTTTTCTGAATGGTTTTCTGAACAGATTCTTGTACATTCTCATGGACAAGATACACGAGTTGGTGGTTACACGGTACATTTTTTCGGACATTTTTTCGTACATTTTAAAATGCGCAACAAATTATTTCAACTTCAAATATAAACCAATGGGGAACATGCAAACTTCTTTAAAAGTACAAGAATAATAAGATCCTTACTTCAAAGGTACTTGCCGAAAATTTCGCGGATGAATAATGTTTTATAGCTGAGATGTGAGTCTTAAAAAATAATCTTCATCGACTGTTTGAAAACACGTGACGGAGCGTGCGCGCGTTACATCATGGCCTGGAATTCACTGATGACAGACTGGGGAAGTGGATAGAAAAACTGTCTATGTAGGGACTCAAACGCAAATTTGGCGAATATAATTGCTGCTTTAACGCCAAACTTCGGATTGTGAATATATTGCCCAGACGGCACAGGAAGTTTTCGTACCTGAATACGAGGGTGGACCATCAAGATACAAAAATCGCTCTTAGGAAGTTACTTAAAAGGTTTTGTTTATTTATTTCCTTTAATGACGAAAAAAGATGCAAGAGGACTGGCAAATTCATATGCATCGATAAAATTGTATCTCATCGATAAAACTGTATTCGGTCTGGGACTATTTTCTTTCGCGGGTGGTGCCATCGTGCCATATCCTCCTAGAAAGATCACATGCCTTCACAAGCTGGCAGAAGCCGTTGGAGATCGCATCGTTTACGTCACGTCTCACCACATTTCAGGGATTTTTGTGGTTAAGTTTGTGAAAAATAGAGTGTCTGGTAATGGTGAAGTTTCCCTTATTCTTTAATTTCATTCACTGGGCTTCAGAAACGTGTTTGTGAGATATTTTTGTTAAAAATGCCTTTCGTGTGTGTATTGTCGGGATGTAACGGAAACTCCGGGACATGGTTCAAGTTTTTAGCTTTCCAAAAGATCCTGAGTTGAAGAAGAAGTGCATTTGGGCGATAAGAAGAAAACATTTCACCCCTACGAAAAACTGTGAGGTATGTACTCTTTCTCGCTGTAATTATTTGGATGTAATTTTAAGTTAGAAGTGGCTTCGGGATGTTGATGCATCAACATCCCGAACTATTCAGTACTGAAGTACTATAGTACTATTCAGTACTAAAAATGGTCATTCAAAATATTGTAACAGCAATAGAGTATGTGCACTCGGGAGGAATACGAATGAAATGCAGTTTATTCGATAAAGTGTATCGTAAATATCATTACTTTCGATTAACAGCATTAATTGTTGCTTAGTTTGTTTAATAATTACTATTTAATATGCATTGTTTTCGCAACGATATTAGGCAGACGAAAACGCTCAGCTATTGGCTCCTCCATAGAGGTATCTGGAGGGGGCATAAGCGCTCTGAGGTGAAGCCAGGCATAACGGTACTTTTGCGCATTTAGCCATCATGCTCTTCCCCGCTTCGTCGATTTGCCGTAAGCTTACATGTTAAGTAAATATTGTTTTTTTCTGAAACCAGTGGCTACTGAGGTCATATAAAGGTACGTAAATATTTATTAGTGTGTTTATTTTCATGGATATTATTATCTACATCCGGAAACATTCCGTTAGGCAGATATATGCTATTTAAACTTTGCATTTGCAGATGGTTTGCTGCTCGGCTTACGGGTGCAATAATCGCACGGAAAGGAAGAAAACAGGCCTTACTTTCCACCGGTGAGTAAAATATAGAATAAAATAGTCAAAAAAATGCAATATAGCGTGAGGTGTTCGCTACACCTGATACGTATTGAATTTGTTACCTACAACGTGCTCGTGTTTGGGGTGCCTTTTAATGTGAATAGTTGATAATGTTATTAATCAACGGTAGTAATTAAGTATTTTATTTGTATTTTAAGTGTCATGTTAACTATTTTGTTGCGAGTATAATATTTTAAGTGTCATGTCCCCAGTGAAAATTTTGTATACAATTTCTATACAGGATGTATACAATGTACACATTTTGTATACAATTGTATACAGCTGTATAGAATGTATATAATGTGTAAATTGTACACAATGTATACAATTTTATACAGAATGTGTACAATGTGCACATTTTGTATACAATTGTATACAGCTGTATAGAATGCATAAAACGTGTAAATTGTATACTATGTATACAATTTTATACAGAATGTGTACAATGTGCAAATTTTGTATGAATTTGTATAAAGCTGTATAAAATGTTTACATTGTATAAATTTCATAAATTTTATGAAAATTTATACAGTTGTGTAGGCTGTAGAAAATTTGTACATTTTATACAATGTAAAGGTATGCTTACATCAATGAGTATATATCAAGCTTTGGGAGTTAAAGCACCACAACTATGCTCTTTTTCTATTCTTTACACCGTCACGCATTTTTACTTTAAAAAATGGTGTTAAAATTGTTGCTAATTATTTTTAAACTTAAGAAATTATTATTAACACTATAGAGTTCCAATAAACCATTCCTTTATTGTTGGTTAAGATTTTGAAATTGTTGCTAAAATTGTTGCTAACTTGGTTTAAACATTAGTAATCGTTATAAACATAATAGAATAAGAGTATCATTCATTCCACGTTTCTCAACCGTATAAAATGTGGGAATTCTTAATTTTTGTAAAAGTTGCTAAATTTGTTTACATTTTAGTAATTGTTATAATCAACAAAGAGTAAAGGTATAAGACTCAGCCAACTCTTCTCAACCGTACAACATGCGGAAATTGTTAAATTTTTAAAAGTTGCTAACTTTATTTAAACTTTACATTTTCTTATGAACAATGTAGATTAAGTCATTAATTTGTTGTTGTTTAACCCGTAAGGTATGTAGAAATCGTTAATGCTGGTAAATGTTATTAGCATTGTTGCTAACTTTGTTTAAACTTAGTTAATTGTTATAAACAATAGTAAACTTCAAAATAGCATTCATTTGTTGTTCTGAAACTATAGAAGGGGTGAAAATGTAAAAAGAAAAAATTTCTCGCAAAAAATCTCGCAAGTGAGCACGCATCTTATTCCCGCCGATTATATTCAAATTATCGATTATGCAAAATAATCGGATGTCCATAATCGATTCAATAATCGCAATAATCGAAAGCAAATAATCGATTATTACGTATAATCGATTTTTTTGCCCATCTCTAGTTACCGTTATTTTGTGATTGCGAAGTTAGCTGTGATGAAAAATCTTGTTTTACTAGCAAATTTTGGTTTAAGTATGCTATGGAAGGAGAAAATAATCCGTCTTCGTAGTGAATACCGACAAAAAGGGATTGAAAGAATACTGTTTCATGCACAATTGAATCAACGCCTGAATAAGTTTTTGAATTCCCGGAAACAGTGGCTTTTAGCGTCACGAAGAGATTTAAGAAGTTGCCATTGTCAGCATCAATCCATCTCTGCTGTGCTGACCATGTAAATGTAAGTAAATGGAACATTTTTTTCCATTCGATACTTATGTATGATTAATGAACCGCCAATTACTATCCAATAATTATTTAAGATTACTCATTATTTTATTCTCAGGGTAATTACAATTTAGCATGGTCTTTACTTTCGCTGGCATAGTGAAAAGTCCATTGAGACGGTTAAAGTTGAAATATCAGGGTTCTCGCAGTAGAATCCACTTTGTTAACAGTTCTTTATGACATTAAAACATTAGTCTCAACCTCAATTAACTCGTTTATGAATGATTTTTCTTGAAAATGAGTAACTATTGGGAATATGTCGAAGAATAATAGCAATTAATAAGCTGTTCTAAACATAGCCATCAGTTGAACTCTCTCCGATCATTATATATAATTATATAATTTAGGCATTGATTTGTGCTTTAGTACATTTTAACTGACATATTGCACTCAAGGGCATAAGTAACACGTTTCTAAGTTGTTTCTGTACAATAAGATTGCAATCCTTAAAATTTTTGTTATGTAATCAATTACTCGTGTTTGTTGATAGAAAAATTAGTGGTATATTAAAATCTATGGTTATCACCTGTTTGATAAGCATGTAGGCAGGATTTATGATGATTAAGTACCAAGTCTGCTAAGGAAGTATAATGTAAGCAAATCAATTGGTATTAGTGTATTTATAACAATTTTATATTTACAGGCTGCAGTAAATTAAAACTACAGAATAGCCAGCTCCTCATGTGGATGGGAGGAATGGAACCTGGGTTTTCTCACTTGGAGAGGAAAGTAGATGCTTTATTGGCTTGTGACCCAAAGCGAAAGGATGCTGATGTGGAGGAGATGAATTTCAGCCAATAGCCATTGACAGCAGATGAGGATTTCATCAAACTCTGCCGTAGGATAAGTGAAGATCCCTCATTTGAGCCAAAGGTGGTAAGTGAATAATGATAATTTGTGTGCTGCCATCCTGATTCAAACAATGTATGATTTTTTAAGGGTGCGACTCATAGACGACACTGAAATTGCTCACTTTACAAAGTCTCTCTTTACGGTAAAGTGAGACTTTAGCTAAAGTTTGTTGCAGAGTCGTTTCAAGGATCTCACTTTATAAAGTGGCACTTTAGCTCCTAAAGTCTCGATCATGCATTGAAATTTTGAGTGTTGGCAATGAATGCTGCGAAAAAGTGAAGAAAAAGATGACACACGATATTAAATGCGTACTTGTTTACATGTTTCTGGCGACTGGATTTTCGTGTTGTATTTTGCTAAGATTTTATTAAGCTGCATTTTCTCGTTTTCTCATATTATTGCAAATGTAAAGGAATACTGCGTCATTGAAAGCTTTTCCCCACCAGCTTTTTGTATGTTAATGACTGAGTTGGCTGAATAAAAGCTCGCTTTTAATTAGCTTCGTGCATAGGTAATGCCCTTCCATGTTTCCAGTGAAGTAAATATTAAAATGATGATATTTTCACGACATTTTAGTATCATTTTCTATGATTAACTGCAAACGGTTGTTTGGACTATATGTTAGTCGAAGTTTGATGGTGTATAAGTTCATTGAAGGTGGGTGAAATAGTGAAATTCTCTCGCGTTAATTTGAAGATTTACCGATCTGTGGTTGTCTCAGTTGGACGCATATTTTGAATGAGGTATGGGTGTTTGTTGAATTCTTTTGTGCTTACCATTATTTTAATTCTTGGAATGTTAACCTAAGGGGTTATATATATTAGAGAAATGTACATTCAATAATACCTACATCATCAAAACCAATGATTGAATGGCCACGCAATGAAACATTTTGAATGTGAAAATGGATTTATATCAATGAATATCTCTTTGTCTACTTCAAATGATGCCTCGACATGTGAATACCTAACCCAAGTATCCATTCACGAATTTCGTAGTAAAAAATTTCAATGAAGTCTGTGATGCTGTGTAAATAAAATTTCATAACAATCCTACATCCTTGAGAAAACATTGCTTTGCTGCAGATAATATGATTATGAAGGAAAGTGTGTTTTACTTTTTATTGCTGCCTTTCATGACGATATGTTATATTATATTTATAAACATTCAAATGCATAGACAAAAAACGAATCAGAAACTCGACTCTATAGTTTCAAAATCACAGAAACATGTTAAACGCGATATGGAGGCATAGTACATTAAGCAAATACTGAATGAAAACGCTTAAAATGCAATGCAAGGTATAGAAGCTAGCATTTGGCTGAGCAAACGACATGAAAATCAAGTCTTTGCGTACGAAGGCTATTGACGCCAATGTAAACAGAATTTTGCTATCATATTCAAATATCTTAGGAAAATTCTGGAACATAAACACATAAATAACCTAAGAACTTAACAATTAGCTTGTATACAAAATCAACATAAATTATGCCAACCTTTCCAACCACTTACTGTGTTGTAATTATCACACGACCGATAGAGACCGATAGATAGACTTCAAAATATAAATAATGGGTCATGTCCATCAATACCGACTCGATATATTTTCAGGGAAAAGAAATATATTACGTGTCTGGTTATTTCTTAAAACACCATTTTTCCTCTAAAGTGGCGTTTATGAAACGTAAAAAGCAGACTTTAGCCCGGCTAAAGTATACTTTAGCCTAAAGTGCCGTCTATGAATCGCACCCTAAATGAAAGAACAATTAAGTTTTTGTAAGAAAGTTTCATAAGAGTTTCATTTGTAAAAAAGTTTAAGAAGTATATCTTGAGCTCGCCAGACATTCGTAGGTGCTTGGAATTCAAAGTGCTATAAAAATACTCAAGTACAACATAATTTTGAAGTGCGCATGGATTAATGTCCAATGAAATATTAAAAAATTATGGTATGATTGGATTTTTGTTATTTCATATGCACTTGTGCACTCATACTACATGTGCATACTAAACATGACAATTGTGTTAATTTCTTTGGTGAATTTTTCTTCTGGCTGTCAACATGATTTTTGTTATTCTTGTATTAGCTGATAACTCTTCATTGATCTGGTATTTTTTTTATCTCTAGATGCAATGTTTGGTAGCAGTTGGTAGAAGAAATGAATGAGAATGAATTTCTACAAAATATGTTGTGTCGTCTTAGAATGACAATGTACCAGAGCTGTAAGCCCTTACAGGCAAACTTCAGAAGAAATCGGTTAAGAATTCATTTTATAGCACTCCAGTGTGTCCTGTTATTTTTCGTGAGTGCATCCAATAAGGTATTCTAAGATTATTATAATAATTGATCATTGAAATGAACTTCTAACATATTACATTAAGTGACATTAACTATGTTTTGTATAATTTCATAGGTGTATGCAGAAGGGTCTACCGTGATGCATCAGATGTGGAGCTGAAAGGGTGTCTGAGTAATTGGCTCAACCAGGCTAAAGTCGGGAAAATAAGAAAGTAAGTAGTCACTTCTCATCTCTCTGCCACACTAATTCGATCATCCCAGACATTTTCTTCATATTTTCCATTCCCTCTTACAATAGGTATACACTATAATGTTCCATGATACATGATATATCATTTCACAAGGAGTAATTACTATTTTCTCTTCAGGGATTGGCAGAATAAACAGACCGAGGATCAGGCTGATGAGGACAATAATTTTGCTTAATAAGTTCATCAGTAACGATCTATAAGTATGTAACCATGTAAGTTCCATGCACCACCTTGTACTCCCATAACTAAACAAGAATTCAAAAGAATGAAGTTTTAATTTTACATCCTCAAAGCCAATCAGCATACTTGTGAATGTTTTGATAAAATTTGAGCAATATGTTTTTACCTTTTGAAGATTTCTGTATTTTCGTTATTACCATGTGTGGCCTAGGGGGTCATAAATTTTTAAAAGTGTTTCTGTCTTTGATGTTTCCTATTCAGTTTTTTTAAGTATTTCACTCACTTCATTAATAATGATTAACTATCAATGACTCCACCGCTGCCTCAGCATGTACATAATTAATGAGAAAAATAAATTCTTCAGCATTTATTTGTTGCCCATTTTATTAAATAAATTTAGCTCCCAAATTCTGTGCAAACAATTGATAGAGTGGAAATTTTTAAATTTTGTTGTTGTAAATTGATCATTATTTAGGAGAGCATTTTCTTTAGCAGAAATTTTAAGCCAGTTTTTCCTCAGCAAGTGTCACTACAGAAATGGTAGGTGTGGAACTAGTTTTCCTAGTATGTAGCAGGTGTGACACTACACATTTTCAGCAGGTGTGATGTGACAAGTTTGCTGCACGTTTGAAAAAGCGTAACTAGGAGGTTTGATTCAAGCTTGCAGGCTTGTCATGACAAGCTTGCTGCAAACTTGCAACTTTGTCGTGACAAGCTTGCAGCAAGTTTAGCATGCTATCTGGGATCAATGTTAACACACATAAAGAACTCAGAACAATATTTCAATTGCCAGCTCACTGAAGAGTCAATGAACTAATATTTTCCACCAACAAGAAGGTAAAGTTAGCACCAATTATCAATGGGAACACAAATTAAGAACTCAAAAGAGTCATCTAATTGCCAGCTCACTGAAGAGTCCATCAGTTAACATTGTTCACACACAGGAAGGTAAAGTTCACAACAATAACTTGTATTATAATTCTAATTCACAACTTGCGGCAGCGGGAAGCAGAACGACGTCACGCGAAGTTTTTCCTGGCATTCACACTTACCCCTCGCACTTTCGAGCGCTTGAAAATTTTCACTTTTCATTTAATCGCGAAAAATGGTTATCATCAAAAAGCGTGAACTACGTACTCCAGAAGTAATAATGTTTTGATTCAGGTGATAAAAATATTTGGAAATCACCTTATTATATCCATTTTATACAAGTGTATACATGTTATACAATTGTATACATTTCATACAATTGTGTACATTTCAAGAAATCTTCGCGTGACGAAAATTTTGTATACAATTGTGTACAATTTTATACAGGATTTCCTGTATAAACCTGTACACAATTGTATACAAAATGTGTACATTGTATACAAATTTGGCTTCATACAATTGTATTCAGTGTATACAATTTACACATTTTCATACACTGTATACAATTGTATGAAATGTATACTTGTATGAAATGTATACAGTTGTATACATTTCATGCAATTGTATACATTTCATACAATTGTATACATTTCATACAATTGTATACATTTCATACAATTGTATACAGTGTATGAAAATGTGTAAATTGTATACACTGTATACAATTGTATGAAGCCAAATTTGTATACAATGTACACATTTTGCATTCAATTGTGTACAGGTTTATACAGGAAATCCTGTATAAAATTGTATACAGTTGTATACAAAATTTTCACTTGACAAAATAGTTAACGTTAACTATTTTGTTGCGAGTATAATAGTAACGATGGGAAATAATGCGACTGAAACACGTGTCACACACATCTTTTAGATGGTTGTAAGGTATTATGCGGAGTTATGTGGTGTTCTGTAATTTTTCAGTTAAAATATTGAAGAAGACATAGCAGTTATGAGCCAATTAGGTAGAATACACTTCATTGTTACAAAGAATATGCGGGCAGTTAACAATGTCAATTTTCTCATAAGTCCAGCTTCTGCCCTTTTTAATTACCGTAAGGCATCACAGAACACTGTTAATTACGTTATTTGATTGTTATTCTCAGCATATGTTAAACTTTACGGGGCAGGAAGTGGTAATTATTGCTAGTACCTTAATTTAAATACATTATCTATAGTAATATTTTTTGGAATTGGTGTATTTATAAAAATAATGGTTATTGTAGAGGAAATTTCTTTCCACCTATACATATTCACTTTCGCAGCCTTTCTACTTTTTTCAGGATATCCTTGGAAGTTTGCTGGTCCTTTTATTAAGCCATTTCCGAAAACCTTTCACCATTTACTTTCCTGTGATGAATCACGAAGAGTGGCAGTTGCTCACTGGAAAAATTATGAATTGCAATCGCCTTAGCTGTTTGCATTTCGGTTTTGCATTTTTGGCCTCACCCATGCATTGTGTATGTTTACATTTGCTGTTGATCTGCCAAAGTTGAATCTTGTACTTGAACAATGTGAAAATTTTTTGTGTCGTGAATTAATCTTTTTGTAATTTGCCCATTAAATGAATTTTTATGCTTGATTTTGTTTTTCTTTGAAAATCATAATATTTCGACCTTTTCCTCAAGTTAAATTTAGAGGCACGCACTCAGACGAGTTCACTCGCGTGCAAAGGGGCATTACTTGATGTAGTATGGATATTTTCCAGGGGCTTGGGTAGTAAAAATGAAATAATTTGTATCGAAAACGTAGTGATTTCGCAATCTTTCGTCCGTCAATCTTACTTGAGCATGGTCAACTGCGGACGTACGCACTCGTAGTGCATTAACTTGCATTACAAGAGGTAGCACCGTTCTTTTTCGGGGGCTTTGACAGTGAAAATGGAATTATATGAAACAAAGTCGTGAGTTATTTCTGCGTAATGTCGTAAAACTTATTTTAACTTCGGGTTTGGTCAATATTTCTATCGTACAGGAGCAGTTCATGACGAGGTCAATGGCGATTACTATGTTCGTAGAAGTAACGACGGTGCATAGCAACATATATTCAATCGATCTTTAATTTCCGGATTAAGATTCATTAAGTTGAAATTAATGCAATTTTCGAATTGCCAGCCATTGTTTAGCTAGTAATATTGAGTCAATTATGCTTGACTAAACACCTCATTGTCTGTTGATTATTGTCTTCCTGCAGGTCACAAGGGCTCTGATCCAGCATAAATTTATTCATCGTACCTTTCGCGAAAAATGCCTAAAGGTATTATTTAATGAGTTAAAAGCAAAAATTTGTCGTTGCCCCGTAAGACTCTGTGTTATAGCAGGGCAGCGCATCATGGCTAAATGCGCAATTTGGCCACGCCCCCCTGGCTTCACTTCCCGCTATTGGAAAGGATAGGGCGCGCCCCCTCCAGTAACCTCTATGGGCTCCTCGGTATGTGACGTCATTCTGGTCTATCTCATCAGCGTGCAAGGTGTTTATCGTGTTATGATCGTGTTTATGATTCAATTAACTACGTGTGCATTGGAAAAAGTTGGTGGATCTGATCTGTGTAAAGGGAAATACGTTTAAGTGCTTATCATGGAATCAGGTTTCGTGAGGGTTTCTTCAAATAATATCCCGAAGGTGGATGCTTCAATGATTGACCGTGCTGATTATGTTGGACTATACCTACATGCCTCGGCACGAAGTTTTAATGTTGAACTGGAGCTTTTTTGTTGTCTTGTCTCATTCATAATAAAGACAAATGGACGGGAAACCTCATCGGAAATTAGGTCTAACATAAGTGAATTAAGTAAGATTGTTTACAGTAGGTAATTGGCCAAAAGTTTGTTAGCACGAGTCGAAGGTTTACGGAACTAAAAGTGCCGGTAGGTAGATAACTATCGATATTTGTATTATTGTCATTTCAAATACCGATCATAATTTAATCTATCTATTTAACTATTTTCTATTCTATTATTATTTAACCTACTGACTCGCGAAAAATAATTTTTCATATTCAGTTATGGCCCGTGGTGACTGGATGAATATCCATAGTTAATTATTAAATTGCCGTTACTGAGCTGGGTTCTTCTTCTTCTGGGCTATTTAAGGTTTTAAACGTAAGCAAAAATTACTGAAGTTACATTTTGGTCCAGTTTAAGCAGTAATCTGATCTTAATTTCTTTAAAAAAAAACGCACTTTTAGTCGACGTATTTGTTCTTTCGTAGAATTAATGTATTCAAAAGCAGAGTTCTGATTATCTCAATGTTTCTTCAAGTTATTTTCAGTTCGCTAACATAGATATGTCAGTCAGATGTACATTTGCTTGGTTGAGGTTTATGAATAGCATTTGTGAGGTATATCTAAAAATTGGTTATTAAAAACTTGGTCCGGATGAATGACGGAAATCTCTCGGGCTGGAAATCAAATGTTTGATAGTTAGATCAGACGATTACTTTTCATTCATTCGGTTTCAATATGCTTCTCGAAGCATTTGTTAGCACAATTTAATAATTGGTTCATTTTATATTTCTTCACAGCATAAGTTTATTGGTTTTCAAGGTACAAGTGTCTTGTTATGACTATCCATTAAGCGAGGAATCCCTGCGCGCGGTGCATTTCCAAAAAGTAGTTCCGACTTGTGATACGTAATAATGAGCTTATTTCACATCCTATTTGGAAAATATTAGCATCACTGTGTTTGGAATTAAATTACAAACATTTTGAATACCCAAACTATCACTTTTTATCGAAAATTAATTTTCCGTTTTTTAGTAGTACGGGTACAGTTACTAAGTTAGTTACTAATTAGTGACTTAGTTTTCACGAATTAAGTCGTACTATTTTCAAGGATCATCACTGTTGAAGTGTCTCTTAATTTTAATGTCACTATAAATCTGCAAACGAACGCAAATGCGAGAACCGAGGAGTAAGAAATACGATTAGGTAGTTCGAGGTAGAAAAGTTGATAGAGTCTTGTCGTCAGCGTAACCGAGAAACAAATGAATTAAAAGATGTAGATGATGGCATTTACACACTTTAAATCTAGTTCATAAGGCATTCCATGGCTTCTTTCCAAACTCAGTATACGCTGTGGAGGGGCTCACCCTAAAGAACAAGGAATGCCTGAGAACACGTCGAACAAAATGACGTCACAGCCTTGAGAATATGGCCGACTGGTGTTTCAGCGCATCATTAATTTTGCAAATTTTAATAATTAATATCTCGCTTAAAAAGTACCTCTCTAATCTCAGACTCGGAATTTAGCCTAATTGAGGTGTAAATTCTTTTTTAAGATCACTTCCCAAAAATGTGCACATACTCTATTCTTTTGAAAATTCTTGCATTTTAGTTGTCTTTTTTGTATTAATTCATTCAGTAAACGTGTGGTTAAAGGAGAAACTAGGAATAAGCTGCCGAGTTTATAGGATCGAATATTGTTTCTTAGCTTGCCCTATGGTGTATTACACGTCGGCTTTTATCATTTCAAATTATCTTATGCTATAGTTTAAAACAATAAAAATATCAGGCATACAAATATTTACTATATTTACGAGCCTAGTAATTTGATTTCTCATGCAGAAATACCAAAAATTGGAAATGATTTGACCTAATAAGTTACATGGTATTTTATTATTTATTAATTTTAGGTGTGTGAGCTTCACATCGCACCTTGTGATATCAGAAAATAATCTGTGGCCTTGGAGGGAAGACGAGGAGAAAATTCTTGCTGAATTGAAGGTACCCAGATTGGAGGAAGGTACCATTGCTTCACTGTTACCTGTCGCCAAGAAGACAGACATTGTGGCAGAAGTGACATATTTGTGGATGTGGATTTGATTTGTGCAAGTTGATGCTGTGATAGTGGACGTTCATCGGAGAAAGTATTGAAGATAGTTTTTTATGTATCGACCAGTCCTCTTTTAAATAATTTTCTATTCGAAAGAGAATAAGAGTAATTGTTTCGCTAAATTAGATGTGGGATAGAAGAGAAAATTGGAAATATTATTGTGGTTGACAATAGATAATACATAATACAGACATTGTGGCAGAAGTGACATATATGTGGATGTGGATTTGATTTGTGCAAGTTGATGCTGTGATAGTGGACGTTCATCGGAGAAAGCATTGAAGATAGTTTTTATGTATCGACCAGTCCTCTTTTAAATAATTTTCTATTCGAAAGAGAATAAGAGTGATTGTTTCGCTAAATTAGATGTGGGATAGAAGAGAAATTGGAAATATTATCGTGGTTGACAATAGAAAATACATAATATATGTATTGTATTTCTGTGGGTTTTTTCTTTCCTGCATCTTTAAAATTTCTTGTGGTGGTGACTTCATGCAAAGTAAGTATAAAATCGGAGGTGTGATCTAAGTGATACCATGTTTTATTTTACAAGTGTTTATGCTGGTGATTTGGCAGGACTTTCATATTTTTAATAGGTTGATACATTTACTGCAGTGACCTAGAGACTTTTACTCATCCCAAATAATTTTTCAAATACTTTAGCGCCTGATATGGGTAAGTTTTAGTAGCTGAGACTGAACTATACGTTAATTTTTGCTTGCATTTTGATGAATTCGATCATACTAATAGCAGATGTGTCAGCAATCCTGTTTCATCGGCAATTTTTATTTAAAAATTTTATTTCGTCAGGCTTTAGGGTAATCTTTTTAATGCTCGTGGGCTATGTGATGTCTTATTTAGTGTCAAAATTAATAAGAATTTACTCTTATTAACATCTCAAGGTTTCCAAGTAAGTACGAGCCACTTAAGAATGCTGGGGATGCGTGAATTAGCCTTGAGAATCTCATTTTTCGCAGTTATTTAAGTGGCCGAATAAGTTTTGTAAGTTCTCAATAGGTAAATAATACTGTATCATGAATTCTAAATACCATGATATAGTATTATTTACCTGTTGAGAACTTACAATTCATAATGATTCGTATTAAGGTTCTCGCTAAGGTCGGTAGCTATCGATTGTGTTGCGTTCGATACATTTTTCGATCGTGCGAGTTACGATATATCTAATTTTCGACCTAATCGATTGAGATTAGCCTGAGTGCTGTGTTCCTGCGCGCTTCGTATCCTATCGTACGTGCTTCGTAGCGGACATTCACATGCTGCGTACGCGCTTCGTCAACCAGGCCGCGAATGGAAATTATCCATTGACGAAAAGCGACGGAGCGGCACAGTATCCCCGTAGTCAATGGGTACTATGTACATACGAATTAGATACGGAGGGTTCTGTGCCGTCTGGGTGGGTTGCCAAGGCGTTGTTGAAATAAATAAAGGCGATTGTTTGGGGGACTTTGGAAAGATTAAATTAAAATAAGTTGATTGCAGATTGTGATCTACCCCAGACGGCACAGAATCCTCCGTATCTAATTCGTATGCAGATAGTATCCATTGACTATCCGCTCTGTCGCTTTTGTCAATGGATACTATCTGCATACGAATTAGATACGGAGGATTCTGTGCCATCTGGGACGTTACACACCTACATCATTTGCTTAATGCAGTAAGTATATTGCAGTATGGACCTTCAATAGAAAAACGTGTGAAAACCATATAAATCGTGTATCCCATAAAACCAAATAAAGTGCCCCGACGTCTAGTACCTCTATTTACTCGCCGGAGAAGTTTTTTGCTTGTGTTCGAAGGGAAAAATAAGAGGAATAAGCGGTTGATGATCCACAGAATGGAGTAAAATACATTATCTATATTGTCAACGGGATATCCTCAACGTAAGTACACTCTTAAATCAGGGTTACCGCAGGATTTTATCAAGTTACTTATTTCACTTTGTAAACAACTCTATAAATGTACCTATCATTCTACCCATTGTAGGATAAAATTATAAGGAAAGTGGCTGTTTACGAGAATAAATACTGATTACGATTAAACCACGGTGAAAAATAAGGAATGTAATGGGCGGCCGGCCTCTCATCACAAAGAGCCCCTAACAAGGAATATTCACGAAGTGTCTTTCGCCGATATCGTTAAAATTTTGTTGGATAGTAGTGTTCCATAATAAAAGCACATTTTCAAAATTTCTCGTGCCCTTAAGCCTTGTGATATAATAAACAGGACATAATAAAGGCAGTTGAATTTTAGACTTGAAAGCGAGTGTGGCGTGATTTCTCTCCATCCTTCTCCTGTGACTTGGCGCACGCTACAGGAATATACGAGAAATATGAGGCTTTTGGCAAGGTAAATTCAAGGACAATTGCATGCCGATTTTCTCTGATTGGCTCGCAGTGACGTATTGCAGGAAAACTTCGGGTATCTTCGACTTCCCCCACTACCGCGGAGGGGAAGGCACGAAAATGTTTTCGTGGAGCCTACTGAATAGCAAATTACGCGTCTTCGAATGTTTACGCGGCGTAACCACGTAAACGGAATCTTTCGTCTTCGCGACCAGGTAAAGAGTTACTGAATAGCCCTGCTGATTACCATAAATTAGACAATTTTCGCAAAATCGTTTAACAAATTATAGGTGTTGGTATTTAGGCGCCTCTCGCTAACTAATTATTTAAAAAAAAAATTTCCTATCCTTGAATACCCGAATGTCACCGAAATCTGATTGAATATGGAATAAGAAAAAAATAAAGGTGAAGCATTTATTGCCGATATTACATAATTTCATTCAATGCATGTAATCACAACTGCATTAATGGTCTCTAGTTGTCTCGGTACAATAGGGTAGTTTCCTTATCAAAGAAAACGAAAGGCATAGATTGTGATTCGTTACCCACCATTAGTGTATTCATAAATGCAAATTGTTTGGTTTTAGAAATACCAGTTTAGACGAATGGCAATGGTCAATTTTATCCTCATTTGAAAAAGGACAGATTGGCGCCCACGCGATGCCATTCCACGTGACGTCACAGGGACCTAGTTTCTATACGAGTAGATAGGAGTTTTACATCGTCTGAGGTTACCAATGCATGCATGAGGCACAGAGCTCAGGGAAACATCTCCTAATAATCACACATTTAAAATACCTAAGGTCGGAAAGTTTCCTTCGTTTGATAGGGGAATAATAACCCTCATTTAAGCCAAGCGCTACCAGCTAGCAGGGTACTCTGCTACCTGCCAGCATCCTGCGACGTATCAGCACTCATAGCCTCGCCTCAAGGTCTCCTCACAGGGCGGCAGAATGACGTCACGCGGCGTTTTCCCAGCATTCATACTTAGCCGCCGTGTTTTCACGCGCTTGAAATTTTTCACATTTCATTTAATCATGAAAAATATATATCATCATTTAAATATCTAAAAGTGTGAAATTCGTACTACAGGAGTAATAATCTTTCGATTTAGGCAATACAAAAAATTATAGGAAACCACCCTATTACTGTATATGTTCAGCTGTGTATCCTAGGGGGTATGCATTTTAAAATGTTTTCGTGTCCTTGGTGGTTGCATCAGCCCCTTCTCTTGAGATGGGATACAAAAGTAAAGAGGATGGAGGTTGTGAATATATGTACAGGAGGGGGAACCACTGGTTGCGTGCGTGGAGCAAAGTGTGGCTGGAATGGGGGTGATATAAGTAGGATTAGCCACGCCCACTTTTACCAAAGCATTTCCAATCCCATGAGCGTCAATACAGTAAAACCTCTATGTAGTGAACCTCTTTACATCATAAACCTCCATACATCATAGCACCCCTACAGTCCTGTCTAATTTACATGTAAATTTGTAGGCAAACCTCTTTGTAGTGAACCTCTTTATATCGTAAAACCTCCACTTATCATACCAAGGAGATACCCCCGAGACCGCCTTACTTCCTCCGCAAATCATACCGAGACATTACAGACCATTAATGCAGCCGCAATTACGTACACGGAACGACATTTTCAGCGATAAATGATAACCCTTATTTTTTCTCTTATACACCTTTAATATGTGGTAATTTTCATATTATTAATTAGTTGTGGTTCTGGTTCAGAATGAGAGCATACCTAACTGTAAATAAGAAAAAAGGTATCCAATTATCGTAATCATTTTAAGTGACTGTTGAATTAAGAGAGATCACGTTGTTTTCTCTCAAATCATGGCAAAAAGCATGCGATAGTACTCGCTTTCTGTAATTATTAAATAATAAATATATGTTCACTGATGCATGCATGAGTTTTTCATCATCACTGGTCAACAATCCTAGGATTGGTTTGCCGCAGCTCTCAACTCTATTCTCCTAGAGTGTTTAAACACATAAATATAATGGTTTAAAAGACAGTTAGTGCCTTTCATTTCCAAAGGATATGAAAAAAATGGTGCCTATCACTAAAACCTCTCTATAGTGAACCTCCATACATCAAATTGCCCGAATTTTGGTCCCCTCCATTAAGATGTAAAGAGGTTTTACTGTACTTACTATATGGTGTAATTTTTGGTCATAACTCATCAATACATCAAAATAAACTATTAAACGCACAATGTAAACCTTTTTCCTTACTTCATTGGTAGGCTTCGCGATGTTACAACTCAAACATCTTTTCCAAGGGAAACATTAGTATCAATCAACATGGTTGTTGAATGCAATTAACAAACATATTTTCATTAAGGAACATCAACAATCGGCAAGGTATTTTGAACATTACACATATAAATTTAATAATAAAAAAATAAACGCCAAGCAATCGAACATAATACAAAATAAAGCTGAAATAACAAAATACAGATATTCTTTTAATTCTCACATTTTGCATTCGCCGTTTAAGTAACATAGGCATGCAAAGGAAAACAGAAACAAAAGAGGGATGAGCGACCGCTACTCGTTTCGTTTACTTTTTGACGGCAACGGCGTGGTGTCGCATGGAAACATCCTATTTCTCTCTTTTGAGCTATATTTTTGTTGGAAAAATTTAGTTAAACCTGATAAAATAATGATGGCAGATGCAGAAAATGATACGTGTGTCAAAACTTTATCCAGGCAAAAATAGCAGTGAGTACTGAAATTAAACTTGTATCCTTCACGTTTAAGACACAGGTAAATTTTTTGAGACCAAATTCAGGAAAAAATTGCATCTTATAAGCCGTCCAATACGGTAATAAATAATGCAGTAGATTCCGGTTAATTGGGACATGTGCACTTTGCCCCAATTAAGCGGCTGCCCCAATTAGGCGAACTATCCTGTAGATGGGCTTAAAAAAAACTTTTTAACTGCAGAAAGAAGACTAAATAATGTTTACAATGCAACATAAGTTTAATATACTATTAATTTGTTCAACAAATCAGCGATTTTTGTTAATTTATTATCATTTTTAAGAATTATAACATTTTTGTTAAAAATATTTTCCACAGCCTCGGGCGACGCTGAATGAATGTCATTTAATAAGTCCTATTAAAGGAAAGTCCTATCCTCTTGCGGATAGCATAACAACAAGAGCTTTCAAAATAGGGCAGGAATAGGACTGGTTTCTGTTCTTCTCACTTGGGTTCTGTTCTCCAAAATCCGCCCCAATTAAGCGGCTGCCCCAAGTAACCGGTGGACCCATTAAACGGAATCAACTGTATTTTAAAATGGTTAGATTAAGCAGTAAATGTTATGCTCCATTCCGGTGTAACCATCCTCTAAAGATGAAAACTTAATGACAGAACTTAATGACGCTGGGCTGTAGCTGCTACCTTGACACCATTTTCAAATGGGTGCTGTGCCGATAAATGTCTTGCTAAGGAGAAACTGTATATGCAACTGCAAGGGGTAAGGGCCAGCCAATCAGAGATGCCAAGTGAAACGAAGCGAAAATGTTTTGTTACCCCTTAGCGAAAAAACTGTTGGATTTTAACAGTTACTGTTGGATTTTCTACAGTTACTGTTGGATTTCAAGAATTACTGTTGGATTTCAACTATTACTGTTGGATTTTAATATTCACAAATTTACGACCATGGTTTCAACGTTAGACGTCATCATCAGGTGAACTCTAAAGAGGTCCATATCGCATCCTTTTACACGAGGCTTGGAGGGGTAGGGAGGAAGGTACCTAACTGATTGGTCAACAGGGAAGAGGGAGGGGGAAATAACTTGGTCATACGATAGAAAAAAGTTAGGGGGAGGAGGCTCCCTTGGGGAGGGTACAAAAACAAAATCACTTTGATGACTGTTATCTAACAAATGTCATATCATTCACCTGATGATGACGTCTAACGTTGAAACCGTGGTCGTAAATTTGTGAAAAAATATTAATGTGAGGGCACAAAGTTCTTCTTTTTAATTTTAATAATGAATCGCTTTCACCAAGTTATGCCTCAAACAATCAATTTAGTAAATTCGTTATTTTGACAATCGGAGGTAAAAAAATCAACAATACAGATCCATTAACTGACACGGTACGGTTTTCGGCCATGAGGAAACTGGAAATAATACTTTTATTTACGAAAATTAAGACCGTTGACGTAGTGACGTTGTAATATTAACCCCAATAGGGTGGTTTCCTATTATTTTTTTATTGCCTAAATCGAAAGATTATTACTCCTGGAGTACGTATTTCGCGCTTTTAGATTTTTAAATGACGATATCTATTTTTCGCGATTAAATGAAAAGTGAAAAATTTCAAGCGCGCAAAAACGCGACGCGTAAGTAGGAAAGTCCGTGCGCCGCATTTCTGGTTCCCCCTCTCTCCTTGTGAAGTGACCTTGATCGAGGCTCTGAGCGCTGATAGGACGCAGGATGCTAGCGGATAGCTGAGTACCTTCCTGTCTGGTAGCGCATGGCTTAAAAAAGGTTTATTAATACCTTATCAAGCGAAGAAAACTTTCCGACCTTAGCCAGATTTAATAGGTGATTATTAAGACATGTTTCCCTGAGCTCTGTGCCTCATGCATGCATTGGTAACCTCAGACGATGTATAACTCCTATCCTCTCGTGTAGAAACTAGGTCCCTGTGACGTCACGCGGAGCGGAATCGCATGGGCGCCAATCTGGCCTTTTTCAAATGAGGATAAAATTTGACCCTTGCCATTCGTCTAAACCGGTATTTCAAAAACCAAATAATTTGTGTATTATGAATACACTAATGGTGGGCAACGAATCGCAATCAATGCCTATCGTTTTCTTTGATGAAGGAAACTACCCTATTGGGGTTAATATTACAACGTCACTACGTCAATGTTGTAATATTAACCCCAATTTGGGTTAATATTACAACGTCACTACGTATTCCTCGTTATTACGAAATTCTCGTTATTGCGAAGTCGTTTTTCATGACGGTGATTGGAACAATATAAATCGGAATTGATCATTTGGTAGAAGAATAGGGCAATCAGCACGTGGCGGTCCCTCAGCCTCTCCACGATAAACTCGTGTCGAATAAAAATACACAAGAATACTTGATTACACGACACTCGGTAAATTGGGGCGACACCAAAATGGTGAGACTGTTATTTTATGTTGGGGCGACACCAAAATGGTGTTATGACACCATTTTGTTGTCGCCCCAATTTACCGTGTGTCGTGTGATCAAGAATTCTTGTGGATATTTTTTTCGACAGGAGTTCACGCTGGAGAGGCTGCGGTATTGTCACGTGCTGATCCACACGGGGGAGAGGGCGTTCCAGTGCGCCTCGTGTCCCAAGGCGTTCAGGACGAAGAGCGACCTCCGACTCCACACCCGATCCCACACCGGAGTCAAACCGTACGAATGCCGGGTGTGCGGGAAGCGCTTCTCGGTCTCGTCCAACCTGGGCCATCACATGAGGGCGGTCCACGCCGGAGAACGGCCCTTCAGCTGCGACGCTTGCTCAAAGACCTTCACGTCCAAGGGCTCCCTCCAAAAGCACATGGAAACGCACTCGAGCGGCAAGGGGTTTTCGTGCGCTCAGCGCAACAAGCGGTACAAGACGAAGGCGTGCCTCACGAACCACGTGCGCAACGACCACAGATCCGGGGTGGAGGAGAGACCGTTCAAGTGCCGCCTGTGTTCAAAGGCGTTGCGCCTGAATGCGATCCTGAAGGCGCACGAGATAACGCACACGGATCTGAAGCCCTTTGCGTGTGAGGTTTGCGGGAAGGCCTTCAATACGGCGAGCAACCTGAGCACGCACCGCAAGCTGCACTTGGGCAATCGCGAGACGTTCAGCTGCAAGCAGTGCAACTTGAAGACGGTGAAAAAGGATTACTACGTGGACCACATGAAGAAGAAGCACGGAGGAGGGGATGGGGGAGTTGGGGACCGCTCTGCGCACACTTCAGACGAGAGCGTTTCTACGCGTCACTGACTGACCGTTACACCCTGTTTTTGTTCATGTATTTCCCCTTTGACTTAATACAAATCAATTTAGGAACTTTCTGGAGGATTACACCAAAAACAAGTTAGTGAAAGCATACACTGGCTATGGTACCACCCTGTGACCCCAATAGAACCGGAGATTTTAAACATCAAAGTCGTCGTCACTGACTGACAAAAATGAAACTCCGTTTTGTGACATTGTCACATTTCTTCGCATTGCTCTGAAATTATGCAAGATAAAGAAAATCCACGAAATACGTAAAATAGTTCTAAGTGTTGCCCAAACGTATGCAAAATCGTGACTTTGTGTAAGTAATGGTTTCCTCTCTTTAGCCATAAAATTGGAGCGTCACTGACTGACGGGAATTGTCACTGACTGACACATGTGAGTTGATGCGTGTTAACTTTTCTTTTTCATGGAATGAGCATTGCAAAATATATGTATATTGAATACAGAAATTTATTTAAAAGAAACAATACAGTTGCATAGTCAGGGGTATGTCCAGGGGGTCCGGACCCCCCCCCCCGAAATTATTTTCACAAAAGAAAAACACAATTATTTTCCTTCATAAAAAAGAGTTAAAATTAATTTAGAACCCTCTACTTAGTACCCTGTTTTTAAAACATTTTCCCCCTGTGTTAGACCTCCCCCCTGAACGAAATTCCTGGCTACCCCACTGAAACATAAGCACATAGTATGTATTTTATCCAGTAATTTTGCTTCGATTTCTATATTCTCGCTTAAAATGGTGAGTACTCCTAGCACTATGATCTATTGCGTAAGGAGACATCTTAATTATATTTATAGCAACTAACTCCACATGGTGAACAAAGAGTGTGTTCCGAATGAGTGAAATGCCGTGCCACTGTTAGTACAGCATTTCATTGGAGGCAGAAATGCCGTGTACAGGGATCTCTGCAAATTTTATTTTCATGCTGTTTTAATTACACACTCACACTGCATTTATTACAGGAGAACCCGACTTAAAAGCTTCCCAGGTCATGTTTCTGCCTTTGCCCCCAACTACATCAACACCACCCTTTCCATGATCTGTTACGACTTCATTGACGCTCTCTATTCTTCCTGTTTAATTCCTCGCGTTCACCTCTTTATTTTTTCCTCTCACGATGCTCGCGCTGTCTCTCTGCTCCCGTCTTTGCCATCTTAATAAATCCTGACATATGTTACAATTAAGGATTTCAGATCTCAACAATCATTCTGCCCCTATGTCCCGCTTTCACAACAAACGTACCGAAGCGACGCGACGACAATGAAGGTGACGGTGATACGCGGCATGCCGAAGTCAACAATTGGCAAAAAAATAAAATATTCCGCTGCATAAACAAACAATTTACCAAGAAAAATAAAGCTGATATAACATTATTACTCGAGGAACATATTATGCCACGAATTTAGTGTACCAGTCGAGGCCTATGAAGCGCACGCACCAAAATATGAAACTTGAGCAATACCACAGGTTAAAATGTCAGTCAGTGACGGCCCTCAGGAACAAAAACGGTGAATGCTGGGGAATTTTTTTATTCTGATCTTTCATCCTTGGGATGGACTTGATTTGGATACGAAACGATTTATCTCCCGCATCCCTCGATTTTGGTCAGCGGAAAAAAATGTACTATGTCAATTGTCACTAACTGACACCAAAACGACGCACTGTTGCGTTACATTCCTCTGCATGACCATGTGGCTTTCAAGTATTGATGAAATGGATTGGTAAGACACAGTCATGATAGGGGAGAATGGTTAACTGTAAATTTTCATAGAAAAATGTTATCATAGTTGCGAAATCTTCAGTAATATAATGGCTCTGTAAACGGAATCATTTGCTCATGTGATACGAGAGCTCAATTCCGCGGCGTTTTCGTAAAAAATGGTTGCAGTATGGGAAGAAACAGGTACGGATTATTAAAATTTGGAATATTTACACCATGTCAGGACTTTGAACGGTCCATTTACCTCAAATTGAATTTTTGAACCCTGGTATGACAGTTACGTAGAAACGCTCACGACAGTGAATAGTACGCAGACTGTCAAAGTTCTTCTTTTTTATTTTAATAATGAATCGCTTTCACCAAGTTGGGCCTTAAACAATCAATTTAGTAAATTCGTTATTTTGACCTTCGGAGGTCAAGAAATCAAAAATGCGGTTCCATTAACTGACACGGTTACGGTTTCCGGACACGAGGAAACCGGAAATAACACTTTTATATACGAAAATTAAGACCGTTGACCCAGTAAGGTCACAGTCAAGAAGAATAGGAAATGGGTTACCAACAAAGGTGTCGATCCATGGGTTTTAAAGGGTGCCCAAGTCATTTTAGGTCATTTTTGACCACTAATTTTAGTAAATTCTTAACCTTTTCCCTACTATACACGTATATATACGTGTGGACGTTTCCTGACCCGGGAAACGATGGCCATATATTTACGTGTGAGATTTTCCTAGCCAGGAAATCGAAAGCCGTATATGTACGTTTTCTAGCTCTCCCCCTTTTAGGACGGTTGCGGGTTTACGTCGTCTTTGTCTCGGGACCCAACGCTTCGGGGTTTAGGATTTACCCTCGGAATCCGGGAGCTGGTACCCGGTCCTCTCCTCTTTTAAAACCCCTCTTGGCGGTAAGGGACAGCGGTCATACAATTGTTTGTCCAGTCAGTTTTCGAAATAAATATTTGTTCATTTCTCATAAAAAATAAACTAAGAATTGAATTATTTGTCTTTTGAGCAGCTTTTACTATTTTTAAACGAAATTCTACGATAAATATGAACTTATATCTGGAGTTATGTATAAAAATCAACATGGAAATTGCTGCTGCATTAAATGCGTTGAATTAAGGTTAGACATTATTTTTGGAAAGTGTTTTAGTTGCGTAAAAGTTTAACTGTTTCATGTAGTTTTACTCCAAGCTGTTTTTCTTTAATTGTATTGTCCATGTTTTCCCTGTGTAAAAATTCAAGCATAAACTGATGCTGTCAGCCATATATCTGTTTGTTTCTTTCTTTCGAACTTTACCTCATGTGGGTGGCTATGCCTCAGTATCCTCAAATGGATTTATCACCCAGTCTGGAATTTCCAACAATAGGAGATCATCAAATCTTTGCGTCATATCGTTATGTATGGTAGCTAAATGGTCGCAAAAGACGCTCAAATCATCATCACATAAACCAGCTTACTCTTCTAGCTCAAGCAAGGAAGGAAATTGATAAAGCTCGCAACAATCTATGCTTCGTTTCCCATGTGCAAGAAAGGCTTGGAAATATTCTTTAACCGTTCTTCCTTTAAAATGTATGAAAACGCATGGTTTAAATTACTTCCACGGAAACAAAGTAAACTTTAGAAACAAAGCCTGAAAGCCAAGACAACACAAAGGTTACGGAACCTTAGCTTTTGTCATATTGTCGGGACCCTCCGGCGCCCCCCTGCCGCCCCTTTGGCACTTTTCGCCCCCATAGACTACAGCAATGCCCCCAGGGGACGGTAGCGCCCACTTTGGGAACCACTGGTGTAGAGTAATGGGGAGGTTTCCCATAATTTTATTGCCTTAATCGAAATATTATTACTCCTAGATTACGTATTTCACGCTTTTAATTTTTCAAATGACGATGTCTATGTTTTGCGATTAAATAAAAAGTGAACGTTTTCTAGCAGGTGAAAACGCAATGGCTAAGTATGAATGCTGGAAAAAGCCTGTGTGACGTCATTCTGGTTTCTGCTGCCACAGTGTGAGGCCACCTTGGTGCGAGGCCATGAGCACCGCTACGATGCAGACTGCTATCAGGTAGCGCTTGGCTTATATAAGGATTATTAATACCCTATCAAACGATGGAAACTTTCCGACCTTAGGCAGTTTTATTCGGTGATTATTAAGAGATATTTCCCTGAGCTCTGTGCCTCATGCATGCATTGGTAATCTCAGACGATGTAAAACTTCTGACTACTCGTATAGTAACTAGATCCTTGTTACGTCACGTGGAGTGGCATCGCATGGGCGCCAATCTGGCCTTTTTCAAATGAGGATAAAATTGACCCTTGCCATTCGTCTAAACTGGGATTTCTAAAAACCAAATAATTTGTATATTGTGAGTACACTAATGTTGGGTAAGGATTCGCAATCAATGCATTTCGTTTTCTTTAATTTCCGATGTAAACTTTTCCGTGTTCACAATAGCCGGACGTTGCTTCGATAATATTTAATACTTCGTATTTTGTACTCTCGGTTTCTGCTTGATGATAGCATTATGTTAATATGTGTCTATTTCTTATTATTTTCAGTAAATTGTTTCCGAGTGAAAATAGTGCAGTGTCAGTTATACGAGTATGGAAATTCTGGGAATTATACGTATTACGTCGGAGGGATATCCTGAGGGGAGAAATGGTAAGTGGATTTCATTTTTTAATATTTTACATTATTTCATTGTGTTATATGCCAAAAAGTTGCCATTGGTGTGCTAATATTTACTTCAAATTGAAGAAATTGTTTTTTATTTGCACGGGATTATATGCTTTCGTATACGAATTGAAGATTTTATTTTTCTTTGGTTTGCTCCTCCGTGAATGGAATTGTTAGCACCATTGCACGGAAAATTCAAAGTTAGGACGATAGATCGTTTTATGCGATTAGATTTTTTTGTGTGGATCTCAAGATGGAGGTGACGGATTTTTTTTTCAATTTTCCGTTGCATGGTTAATTAATTTGTTTCAAAACTAATCATTTTACCACTTAGTGGCTTCTAAAACTTGATCTACACTTGAGTATTCGTCATTGATATTAGCGTCTTATGAATGGGCTTTATGAGTGATCTTCTGGGTGTTATTTCACTTGGTGAAGGATTGGCCTTATTGGCCTTTTCATATGTTCTTGCGTCGATCTCTAATGTATGTTTGAAATCATGGCGAAGTCTCCTAACATAACTTTTACTTCTTCCGAATGCATTCTGTTATTAAATCAGTTAAAGAATTCTTTGTCATTAGGAGATCCTTGCTATAGATATACAAGGTTAACTCCCAAACAACCTATCCAGCTGTTTCCATTTACACTACGAGACACCTACCGTCACTTTATATTTTTACCAAGTCATTCTAACGGGCAATCTTTCGTCGAAAATTCCAGATTTGGAGTTAATTGCCTCCGCAATAAAAAAGGCAACATAATGTTAAGCAAAATATATGGCTGAGAGTACGATTGAATGAAGATAACTTGGCTGCTTACTACTTTACGAAAGAGAGAGACGATGACCTTCAGATTTCTTGGCTTGAATTTTAGTCTTTCGCAAAGCTTCGCCGATTGAAAACACTGATTGGTTTAGGTTCTTCTTCATTTGAAGGTCGACTTTGTTGATGCAGACATGACTCCAAACTTAACTGCATTTTCAACCAATTATTTAGTTTTTTGAATCATTGTTGGATGTGAATCTCATTTCTATCGCAAACACTTTTACGTATGGAATTCTCAATCGTCATTTTTTTCTTTTTCTACGAATTATTATATCTGTAGTACTCTGCATGAAGAGGTACAGTCTCAGTAAGTGACAGACGAATTTTCCTTTCTCTTGGACTATTATTCTTTCTTTTGTTATGGAAAAAAGGCGTGTGGCAGGGGGTGTTAGAACACCAGCCGTTTACACAAACAAAGAAAATGCTGTAGCGAAATTACGACTAGCCTTAATTAAAATTCTTAATGGTTCGTGAGAAAAATGAATTGCCATATCTATCCGTTCGGCAAAACATCTCTCTTAATTTATCGCTTCTATCGGACCTGGAAATATAGTGTGGCTCTAACATTATGTTCTCCGTGTCGCTCTTAAAGATATCCATTCTCAATTGTTCAAGCAATCTAAGCCTAGCGCGCAGCCTCCGAGTCTCCAGCGGTTCCCAGCCTAATTCGCTTAACATCTGAATAACGCTGTCTGTACGCCCGTAGCAGTTTTGACGAAATGCGTTGATATCCTTTATATTTTATTCAGTTCGCGGATTAAGTCTTTCTGCAACCGATCCCATTTGATATCGCTGCATATTCAATGTGCGGTCGGAAGAGTGCGAAATAGCACCTTTCTTTTACTTTCTCATCCGAAAATATTCCCACAATACGGTTGACGAATCCTAATTTCTTCAGGGCTCTGCCTCAAATATTCCTTATATAAATTCCACACGACTTGCCCCCATTTTAATCGCCTGCGTAGTAAGAAAATAAAACACAATGTTCTGCAAAATATGGTTGAAATACGATCAAATTATTCTAACTAGGTTGCTTACACCTCTGTGATAGAGAAACGCTGACCTTCACAGTTAATCGACTGGATTTAAGTCTTCGGGAATCTTTGCTGGTTCCAAAGACTGGTGAGTTTAGGTCTTTGTGTATTGAACTTTTTAAGGTTGTTTTGGTGTAGAAGCCATGACTACAAACATAACTTCATTTCAAACATGTCTTCATTTTTCTTTCTATAGTTCGAAGTGCATATAAGTCATACCACAAAAACTTTTACGTATGAAGTTCACAATCGTCAATTTTTTTAATAGTTAATTTCTTCTATAATATTCTTTGTCGTGATGTATTGCCTGTGTGAGTGACAGATGAATTGTGATTTCAGTTGGAATATGCGTATATGGGTACTCTCGTATTTATCGTACATCAATGCTCTTTATTAATTTGTTTAGGTATTTGTTTTTTGTTTTGTGGCCCATGGATACCTTTGTTTTGGTTACTATCGTAATGAAAACGGTTCTGACAATTTTTGCTTCGTTCACTTTTATAGGCGGTGATTGCGTAAAATCAAATACATTCTCACCTTTCATATTTTATCATTGATTCTTTCACAAATTGGACGTCATTTGGTATTTGCTCAATTATTTTTCTTTAGGTCCACCTTGTTCTTGTACGTAGCCTCAAAAATTAAATTCCTGCAAGTTTATATTTGGTTACTTACGTTAAGCATTTCGTTCATAGTGTCCGCAATCATATCCATGCATCAGCACACAACACACAAAACTATTCAGGAATTTCTTCATAGAAACAGGACTAATCAGAGTGAATTGTTTTATTTGCGAGGAGATAAGAATTATATGTGCATACATTATACGTGGCACGTCAAAAATATAATTAATATGATGGAGGCAACGTTATGTAGAAATCTGGTTAATATATTACCGTGAGCGTTTTCTGTTGTTTTTTTAAAATCCCAACTTTTAGGTGGAAATGATGTTTTATTCTCGACTTATTTCATGCGCGGGAATTTTGTATCAATAATGCGGTCATAAAATAATGGTGCTAAGTTGCGCGTTTTATTACATCCACCTTTATGATGCACATTTTGTGTCTTTTTAAGTTCGATAGACTTAGTTTCGAACCAATATTTTGCGAAATAAAAATGAGTAAGGCTTTAAATATATCTATATTTTGTGCCTTTTTGTGTGAATTTTTTGTTCTTTTAAGCTCAAAAGACTTAGTTACGAATCAACATCTTGCGGATAAAAAATGAGTGACTGATTACATAGCATATCTATCGGAGAATAGAATTTGTTACATTGTTTTGATCCGATGAATGATCTTCCATTGCGGGTATTTGTCTATTTGATTTTATAGTGATTCCAATCCAATGAAGATGTTTGTTTTAATTTATTAATTATCCCGTGAATAGTGTTTTATGGAGTCTTTCCTATGCCTTGGCAAAAGAAAATCTATCCAGCAAGCCGCCGAATATATATACAACTAAAAAAGGTCGTCATATTTAAGAGAATCCTTGTCATACTATCCATTGCAAGGTATTGCTATTGCGTTCTATTGCACATGCTGCTAATACTCTATGGGCAATTCCATTTGTGACGGAATTACCTTTAGAGAAAATTGTGCATGATCAAGAAACATTTATGAAGGTGATTTTCATGTACATCAACAAAATTAATTATCGAAATACCTTCTAAACAAGCCCATAATTAACATATGACGGAATTACTGCGAGTTCAACCTCCAAAGTGCAATGATTTTTAACATCTTCAAAGGTCTGTTAAACGAAGTATAGTTTGAACACTTTTAGCAAGGCTGTGAATAATATTTCAAGCATTGATTTCTTGAAATTCAATCAATTAGCTGTTGATTTATGAAGATAAAATATTTCCAGCCTAAATTTTAATTTGTGAGAAAAAGTTGACATTTTCATGGAAATGCCCATATACTAATTTGGTCACCTGGCTTGAGTCTCGTGTACTTAGGGCCTTTTGGAGGCCCACTAAAGTACCTTGAAATTTACCACGACCACATCCTTGTCCCTTGTGAACATCACACCTTGTGAATTGGCGCAATCGAACGCCTTTTGTCAAAATGCCGCGTAATTCCTTCTGTATTACCCTTAGAACTTTGCTTAGAGTCGCATAATGCCTCGCGTGGTTGACTTTTGTATCCTTGGACATGAAATCAATCAGCAGGACACACTTTCTGACCCAGAAGACGTAAACCAATGATCATGCCCGATGATTTGAGAATAGGAAAGTTTCCTTTCATTCCTTCATGAAAGAAAACGAAAGGCATTGATTGCGATACGTTACCCAACATTAGTGCATTCATAATATAGGTACAAATTATTTAGTTTTAGAAATCCCAGTTTAGACGAATGTCTATGGTCAAATTTAACCGTATTTTAGAAAGGCCAGATTGGCGCCCATGCGATTCCACTCCACGTGACGTCTCAGGGACCTAGTTTCTATACGAGTAGGTAGGAGTTTTACATCGTCTGAGATTACCAATGCATGCATGAGGCACAGAACTCAGGGAAACATCTCTTAATAATCACCTATTAAAATTACCTAAGTTCGGAAAGTTTCCTTCGTTTGATCAGGTATTAATAAAATTTGTTTAAGCCAAGTGCTACCTGTTAGCAGGGTATCTATTTAATTTTTTCATTTCGGGGGGTGGAGGGATAAATCCCCCTTCACCCCCCACCCTGGCTACGGCCTTGTTGCACTTCTTAATCGTGTGGAGTTTGGTAGACATTCTAAATGGAAACAAATACGCGAAATTTGAAATTCTCCTCGTGATTAGATGTCGCATCGAATATTTTTCCATATGCTCCTCGTACGTATCAAATATCCGCCTCAACATAACTGCAAACAATGCCACTGTGTATTATAAGTCAGTTTTTTTTTTATATATAAGAGATAACTGGTTCCTTCCCTTGCATGACTTAGGAAAGCTCGTAAGTAGACACTATATGAATCAGTGAGTATGCTGGCTTGATGTTAAGTAGAGTATATAGCAATATGAATTCGGATGATTCCAACCTCTCCGATGAATTTTTTTCTGAGTCATAAGATGGCAGGAACATATTTTTGTTACCCTTTTAAACAAATATTGACCACTGCTGTCCAGGGCCGCTTCATCAATTAGGCACAGTAAGCACTCTGCCTAGGGCCCACGGAATTTTTAAGGGCCTACGAATGCCAGAACATAAAGTGAAAACAAGTTCAGAATGCCAGGAAAATTCAATAATTTTTTTATCAAAGTAACTACATATACATATAACCGTGTGAGATGAGCACCTGAGCAAGTCAAGCTGCAGTGCTGTAGATCTGTAAATAACAGTATGTTAACTTTTCGGCTCTCTGTCTCAGGAAAGTCACATATGACGTCCTCAAATGTCATTTCCCTCATCAAATCCTTTTCAATTGAAAGTAATGCCATGGAGGATAGTCGTGTTTGTCCCTTCGTTGACCGAAGATACGGTTTTATCAATTTGAGTTTAGAAAAGGAAACTTAATTTAAATTTTCTTTAGAAACAAGAAGCACACGATTAACAATAAACAACGAATGCGAAGCGCATGATGTAACACCGGAATTACAACATCATCACTGCATAGAATAATTAACAATGCGGAAAGTTCATTTAGATTTCCAATAGCAAAGAAGTGTGGTTGGAGTTTTGAAAAATATTAAAAATGAAGTCGGGGAGGGCCTACGACTTTGAAAGTGCCTACGACGACCTTAAAACGGTCCTGCTGCTCTCGTTATAAAATATTTCATGACGAATATTCATTTTGTATTCCACGGATATCGTCATTCGAAACAAAGTCTCATTTCAAGAAGAATTTGAGAAATATTCGAGACAGTTATTTTTTTCCATCATGTTCTTTTTCGTGTTACTCGAGTGCTCTATTGTTTTCAGTAATATGTAGACACCCACGAGACCCACTTAACTGGTGGGGCCGGGTTGGTTAAAAAGTTGTAAGGTTTGCTCATGAAGCAACCTGCATCCTTAGCCTTCACGGCACTTAGAGACTTAGAGACACGGGAAAGTTCGTAATGAAACACTATTGAAAGCAGTGAGTGAGTATGCTTAGTTGTAAGGAAGATGATTTTTCACAGTACAATTGCTAATGCTAATGCTATTGCTATTGCTAATGCTGCTAATTCCATACTGATTTGGTCACCTGGCTCGAGTCTCGTGTACTTGGGGTCTTTTGGAGGCCCACCAAAGTATCACGAAACCCTGAAATTTATGACGAGACTTTTCTTTTGATGAAGCGCTTTCTTGCCTGAGGATTTCCTTCTTTTGACCTCAGAGGAACAGTTGATATTATGTGCGGGGAATTTTCACACCCACAATAACACAGTCCTTGTACAGTCGGATTCAAAAGTATTGCAAAGATTTTAGCGGCTCCACAATCGCCGCAGTTTGGAAATTGAGTTTCTTTATTGTCTATGGTACCAGTGGGAGAGAAATTTGAACAACAATCCCATCTCTCGCAATATCTTCATCATTACTACATCTTAAAAGAGAAATTCATACGTGATATGAGCAATATTTAATGCTACATAAATTGCATAGCTCATGCTTGGTAATAAATCCACCTTCGCAACTTTAAATCACTTTTTCATTTAAATTAGCCTATCCGTCGAAGTACATTTCCTTACAATTAACTGTGTAGCTTTTCAAAGAGAGGTAACGAAAATAAAATACGCATAAAATAATCGCCGAACCATCACTGCAAATATTGGCAATGCGTGCTAAAATTCAGTTTGATTTAGTGACACTAGAGGACTGGTTCGTTCTCTTGAATGACTTAGGAATGCTCGTAACGAAACTATATTGAAATCAGTGAGTGAGTTGCCTTAGTGGCAAAGCAGATTATTTTTCACGGCAGCAATTTCAAGTTGGAGATTCAAATTTCTCCGAAAAAGAATTTCCGAAGCATATGATGGCGGTACCATATTTTTTCTTATCCACTTTAACGCAAATTAATCACTGCTGTCGTTTATAAATCTAGAATGGCGTAAATTCATTTTCTTTTCCACAGATATCGTCATTCGAAACAAAATCTCATTTCAAGAAGAATTTTGAAAAATATTCCAGACAGTTTTTCTTCTCCATCACGTTATTTTTCGTACTATACAAATGTTCTATCGTCTTCAGTAATATGTAGACAGCGATGACTCCCACTTAGCGGATGTAGTCGAGTCGGTGAAAACGTGGGAGGTTGGCACATGAAGCAACCTGCATCCTTAGCCTTCGAGGAACCAAGAGCCGACGCGGACGGATGCGGACGAAACTGAGCTACCGAAGCAGGAGTCAAACTCCAAGATCGAATGCCCAATCGAAATAAATATCATTGGATGGAATGCACTGAAGAAACTCACGTCCCTGCTGGCATTTGGGCCGTCGGAGTTTTTTCTTTCGGGCTCCGTGGCGAGGTTTTTTTTCCTATCCTTAGATTCACATTACGTCTTCCTGTTTATGTCTAACTAATACTCAGTTCAGTAGCCGATTGGGTCTATGCTATGAGTAGTAGATGTGGTAGAGCTCTGTGAGAGATGGAGTCCGAAGTAATTACACGTTTTTCAATTTTTAAAATAGGCATTTTTAAAAATGAACATATTGTATATGCACATTGCTCAAAGAGGATGTAAATTGCGAGTGTATTTTAACGACGAAAGTTATTAAAGTAATGATTCCATGTACAGTTTGTGGATTGGGTTAAGTAACATGCTAGGGAAGAAAGGTTAAAGGGTTCAAGTCACGACTATGCAAATAAACCTACTAGTTGGTAATAGGAATTAGCGCCGTGAGAGATTCATGCAAGAGTTATAACATGCCAAGAGAAGCATGCAAATATATCGAGCATTAGCTAAGCATAAGATACTAGTTGATAATACTAGCTATAGCTAGCATTGACAAATACAGTATGTCATTAACTGTGAATACAGAGCCTTTAGTCCGTGTAAAGTTATTCTAGAGCTAAACTATTAAGTCGTGTGAGGTGTTGGGGATGTCGCATGACTACTGAATTCTCAAGCGATTAATTATTCGTTGAAATGTTAAACTCCTTCCTTGCATAACCGTTCGGGCGGTTGACTGTAGTGTGATTTTTGACGACCTTTTCTGCATCTTCAGGCCTTATTACGGACTCAGTAACGGTTCATATGCGATGCATCACGGCCTCTGCTTTTTCCACCATTTCAAGGACCATTTCTGCGAAGTTCGACGGGAAACAGAGGATCAGGATAACATGAAACCTTATTTTTCAATTTTCAACTACCAGTGTGTGCATGGCTTATTGCATATAATAGGGTGGTTTACAATTATTTTTATTTGCCTGAGTTGGAAGATACTCCTGGAGTACGTATTTCACGCTTTTATATTTTTAAATGATCTGTCTATATTTCGCGATTAAATGATAAGAGAAAAATTGTCAAGCGCACGTAAACGTTACGGCTAAGTATGAATGCTGGCATTAGCTCGTGTGACGTCATTCTGGTTCCGGCTTCCGCTGTGTGAGGCCACCTTAGTGCGAGGCTATGAGCGCCGCTACGATGCAGGCTGCTAGCAGGTAGCACTTGGCTTAAATAAGGATAATTTATTCCCTATCAAACGAAGGAAATTTTCCGACCATAGGCAGTTTTAATAGGTGATTATTAAGAGATGTTTCCCTGAGCTCTGTGCCTCATGCATGCATTGGTAGTTTCAGGCGATGTAAAACTCCTATCCTCTCGTGTAGAAACTAGGTCCCTGTGACGTCACGTGGAGTGGCATCGCATGGGCGCCAATCTGGCCTTTTTCAAATGCAGTTAAAATTGAACATTAAATCGACCGTCTAAACTGGGATTTGTAAAACCAAATAGTTTGTATATTATGAATACACTAATGGTTGGTACGGAATCGCAATCAATTCATTTCGTTTTCTTTGATGAAGGAAACTACCCTATGATTCCGTTGAGCTGAAGAAATGATACTTTTTGAATGAGTTGCTATGATACGGTCACTTCCCGGGATGAAAACTCGGCTAATTCCTTAAAATCAAGAGGGAAATTATGAGCGATCATTAAAGAAAAAGGACGTTAAAGAAACAGATCGTTAAGTGGGTCAAGGTGGTTTGGTTCAAGGACGAATGGTGTTAAATGGACAAGGAGAATTCGCTATGGCTTTTTGGAGCACTTCAACTCACCATTCACATTTTCCTTTCCCTTATTTCGGCCCCACTATAATTGTTATTAGTTTCACATGCAATGCATCACGGTTTAATCCTCCTCATCCATTTCAAGGACTTATTCCCCGAATTTAGGCGAAAATTAAAATATTGAGCCTCGTAAACCCTCAGTTATCGATTTTGATACTTCGGGCGTCCGTACAATATTTGTATTTCATCCGAAAAATTGAGCTAATTTTTGGTTGAAAAGAAATGAAATCTGAAATAAATGTGCATTGCACTTTAATTAATTTTTAAATATTGTATCAACACGAAGGTAGTATCGTAATTTCGAAGCCTGAGAAGTATTTAACCCTAAGGCGTTTTCTGTTGTTTATCTAAACCAGATTTTACAGATTGAAATGTATTGTTCAACTGAACGGGTAAAGCGTGTCAATAATATGGATATAAAATTATGATGTTGGTTTGTTTACCAATTTATCACATCTACATACAGTAAAACCTCTTTACATCGTAATGGAGGGGACCAAAATTTGTGCAATTTGTTGTTTGGAGGTTCCCTATAGAGAGGTTTCTGTGATAGGCACCATTTTTTTCATATCTTTCGGAAATGAAAGGCACTACGTCTTCTTAACAATTATATTTATGTGCTTAAGCAAACATGCACGTATTACTGAACATATATTTATCATCTAATAATTACAGAAAGCGAGCGCCGTCACGTAATTTTTACCATGATTCGGGAGAAAACGATGTGATCTCTTTTAATTCAAATTCAATGTAAAAAGGTTCACTACATAGAGGTTTTACTGTATATTACATATGATTTTTCTCATTTAAAGTTAAATGACTTAGTTACGAACCGAAATCTTGCAACTAAAAAATGAGTTATGGATTACAAATGCGAGGGTCGTTCGATAATTCCTTAGAATTTCCGAGGGATGGCACTCCTTATATCAGAAATCATTTTTCCCCTGTAAGCATCGTTCTTGACTAGTCAGCTTTTACAGTTTCAGTTTAATCCATGTCGCAGTTTCATTCTTGTTGCGTAGTTATGGAAAATTAAAAAAGGTTCAGGGAATTTCTTCTCAAGGCCTGTTCACACAATACATTTACATGTTCGAGTTAAGGTCTGAATGTATGAACTCGTGCATTAACACGAAAATGCACCGTTTAACTTGTGCGAACGCATGTACTGACAATTGAATCTGTTCTGATTTGGTTCATGCATTAGTATTTATGTTCCGTTCCGGTCCACGAAAGTCATTCACGCAAACAGACATTAAGGAACTCGTACGTGTTAATGTATCGTTTGAACAGACCTTTTGTCTGAACACCAACGCTGATTTTCACTGGGAGATTTCTCTTAAAATGGAAAGGGTTTTCTTGGTTTACGCTATGCTTTATTAGATGTCAGAGGAACGTAAGTTATTATTCTCCAGTGTAATAACAGTGTGGCAGAACGTCTTCCTATTTCATTCCGCCATTTAATAGATTCGTTGCCTGCGTGCTATGAACCCAAGTTGACCTTGCTGGGCTACTGGTTGTTACCTTGTTGGTTGCCATGGCACAGTCGTGAGAATCAGTGGCGTAACTATGGGAATTAGCTTTGGGGGGGATGAGGGAGCTTTTGGGGGGACATGAGGGGGGTTATTGGGGGATACACCCCCCCAGGAAACGGGTTTTTCAGGAAAATTTTTGAAAATTAACAGCCTGAAAATGCATTTTACACCATTGTGGCACTTAAAATTTAACTTTTAGCAGATGCAGTTATTATGTATCAAATCCAGATAAGATTGTCATATAATTTTTTGATTTCTCAGAGGGTTTGGGGGGGTATTGCATCCCCTCCTTCCCCCCTACAGTCCACTGATGAGAATCATTGGTCAATTACAAAGAAATGGTATAACAGGAGTTGTTGGGCGACATGGAATTCATTGTGGTATGCTTGTGCATGTCTCTCATTTTCTATAGTTTAGTGAAGGAGAACCACTGCAATGGAGAGAGAATAGGAATTAATTGTGGCTTGCCACTATATTGTCACACTTTTTGTGGGAAGGCTGTTATCATTCCGTTTTTTAATGTTTTTTTGGCCATAATTTTACACATAGTCGAGCCACAGAGTAAGGACCATATCTAAACTGTTACTCTTCATTCCGAGAATCTGTGTCAAATGGAAACTACGAGATGTGTTTCTGGGAAGCATTCATTTGTTTATTTATTTATTTCATCACCAAAAACGGCCCAAAGGCCTCTACATTGGCTGTTCATTAAATAAATAATACCTCAAAGATAACAAACAATAGCACAAAAAATAAAAACTAACAGAAAACAAAATTATTAAACATAACAAGGGGCAATTAGACAATGGTGAATTATTCAGATGGCATTTTAAGGTGGCTTTGTAACTAGTGGCAGAGGAAAAGAAGTCCAGGGAAGGGATTTTTGAAGCTATGGAGTTAAAACAAGGAGGGGATTTGGTAGAAGAGAGAGCGTTGAGAGATGGAAAGACGGAATCGCGGAATGTGAAGCAGAGAGTTATTTCGTAAGGGGCGAGGAGGAACATGAAAACGGAAAAGAGGGAGAATTTCGTTTGTCCGCATAGAACCGCTGAAGATTCTATGCAGAAACATGAGGTCAGATAAGACACAGCGGCTTTTTATGCTAGATATCCTGAGGGAGGAAAGGATAGCGTCACGGGCGAAATATCTGAGTGCGGGGATTCGATGGCGGGCAACAGCAAGAAAGAAGTTAACAGGACGATTGAGCAAGTTTAGAGTAGTGGGGCAGGCGGTAGACCAAACTGATGAGCAGTATTATAGTATGGGGAGAATACATCCGAAAGAAACTGTTCTTAAAGCGGTAGGGTCGTGAAGGTCTGTTAGTCGATATAGCATACCATAACAATGGCCATTGCTCTTTTCACGATCATCGAAATATATGATCCTGAAATTTTAATTTGTCATCAAAGATCACACCTAGGTCGCAGTGGGAGGTTACAAGATGGATAGGCTTATTTTAAAGGCTGTAAGTTAAGTAAGCTATTCATCGTGTCATGCTAATGCAACACAAATATCTTTTTTCTCAGAAAAATAATCTTTAATAAAAAGAAATAAATTAAATATTAATAAAAATAGGATGAAAAATTACTTAACGAAAATAAAAGTTAGCATTTTCGAAATCTCCCTCCCCATCATGAAAAGTGCATGAAAACCTTAAAAAAAATAGGGGTCATTCAATTTTTTAGAGTTACCATACATACAAATATCTTTTTTCTCATAAAAATAAGCTTTAATAAAAAGAAATGGAAATAATTATATTCATCATTAGTCTCCAAAACTAATATTTTCAATTAAAACTAACCTCTGACATCAGACAATTAATATTTTTATTTTTAGGGTTATCAAATAGAACTATTTTCATATTAATGAAACACCCTATATCTATAGGAATTACCCTTCTTCCTAAAACTCTTAAAATAATATCATTTAAATACAAGTACTATTAGAAGGAAATTAACCTACATTGATGAATTCTAAATCCATAGCACTTTTCTGCCAAAATAGTAATAAAATTCAAAACATAAGAAATATTTTTCAATTATGGTCCTTTCGTACTAATAACTGATATTAAATTGGGGATAGAAACCGACCTGACTTAAACCGGTCTGAACTCAGATCATGTAAGAATTTAAAGCTCGAACAGACCTATAAATTAAGCTACTGCACCTAATTATTATCTTAATCCAACATCGAGGTCGCAACCCTTCCCGTAAATATGAACTCTGAGGGAAGATTACGCTGTTATCCCTAAGGTAACTTTGTCTAATGAATTGTCCCACGAATCGCACCTAAATGTGATGACAATTTCTTGTTTGCTATCAATTCCACTTCTTATACTCCAGCCGCGAGTTCCTTTCTCGCCGCTGTGATGTGATGATAGTCCTTCGCCGTTAGGCCGCTTTTCCACAGTCTCGCTGCGAACGCTCGTCTTTTTTTTCCTTGGACTGTGGGTACCGGGGTCGCTCGCTACGAGGCGTTCGCTTCGCACAATTCGACGCGAGCCGTGGTCGTGCGCTTGTCGGTAAAATAGCAGTGCTCAAAGGTTCCTCGCCCCGGGCTGTGCGTAAAGTGGACGGATACCCAGTGGCGGCTTGCCCATATAAGAACTCTGGGACGCCGCCCCTCCCAAAGATTTGAAAAAGGAAAAAAATTAAATACCCATTAAATTATAATCATACATCTAATTAATCAAGGTGTTTTTTTCAATCGCATGCATCGAAAAAGTAGGATAAACACGCAAAAATAGCGCGAGAATTTTTAATTTGTAGCCGTGGGGCGCTGGCCAGAACGTCCAAATGCATATTAACGTACAGTTACATGACATGGTGGTATGGCGGGGGCTGCTCTTGCTATGACGCGTCTAAGCTTGTGCCTTGTGGGAGACTTTGGACGCCGTCTGAGCATGCGCAGAGCGACGTATCTAGTGAGTTGACACCGCCGCGACGCCCGGTGGCCATATAATCTTGGTGTGTTGCAGAATACCTTGTTTTGGTGACTTATTAGTTGTAAATTGTTTTAATGTTAATAGGCCTAGTTGTAGTTGAGTTAATCGAGTTAGTGATTGTTAGTGTTTTTGTGTTGGTGATTGTTTTGTGTACTAGTTGACTCTAGATTGATTGAAAAACTCATTAAAATACACAAAAAAATTCAAAAATGTTAATGGTGGAGTATGCCCCTCCCTGCATTTGACTCACGAGCCGCCACTGTGGATACCTGTGACGTCTGCCTCGTACCATGACAGCACACAATTCTGCACTGTAAACCAACGAACCTCCACAACGAAACTGTCACCATGGATAATGATGTCTTGATCAGACAATAGGATAGTTTCCTTCATCAAAAGGAAACGAAATAAAGTCATTGATTGCGACTACTCCTTACCCACCAGTATGCTTGTACCAATTATTTGGTTTTACAAATCCCAGTTTAGACGAATGTTAATGGTCAATTTTAACCTCATTTGAAAAAGGCCAGATTGGCGCCCATGCGATGCCACTCCACGAGACGTCACAGGGACGTAGTTTCTATACGAGTAGATAGGAGTTATATACATTGTCTGAGATTACCAATGCATGCATGAGGCACAGAGCTCAGGGAAACGTCTCTTTATAATCACCTATTAAAACTGGCTAAGATCGTAAAGTTTCCTTCGTTTGATGGGGTAATAATAATCCTTATTTAAGCCAAGCGCTAACTGCTAGCCGGGTACTCTGCTACCTGCTAGCAGCCTGCGTCGTATCAGCGCTCAAAGCCTCGCCCCAAGGTCACCTCACACGCCGAAAGCTGGAACTAGAAATACGGCACACTGGATTTTCCCAGCATTCATAATTAGCCGTCGTGTTTTCGTGCACCTGAATATTTTTACTTTTCATTAAATCGCGAAAAATAGATTTTGTCATTTAAAAATCTAAAAGCGTGAAATACGTACTCCAGGAGTAACAATCTTTCGATTTGGGCAGTAAAAAATAATGCGGAACCACCCTATTAGTGAAGTGTAATGAAACTAAACGTTTAATGTGGGTCTCGAAACACCCTGAATATTATGATAAAAAAACAAGAGAGAAGACTTGTGGCGGCAGCTAGTTACACATTTCTAAACGTCAAAGACTTATAGTATTTACCATAGAGTTTACATTACTAAGGAGGCCCCACTAGGTGGCGGTAGCAGTCATAATTTGAACACGGGTCCCGCCATGGCCACCTATAATACAGGCCGGAACATGGAATTTTGGCAACGCTGTGCCGGGGTGCGATTGTGTTTGCTTAAGAGCATGGCGACTTATGCGTGAAGAGTGTCCGTGTGACCAAAGGAGCATTAAATCTCTTGTTAAAAAGGCAGAACTGGACTTATTTTGTGGATATCCCATTGGCTAAAGGTACGTACAATAGTTTAAAGATAATTTTTGGGAGCTGAAGGAGGAAAATCACGTTTATTACTTCAAAAGTGTTGTGATCACATGCCGGCCGGCCATTAATGGAGGGGAATTGAGAGTGCAACAATACTGGTTTTAAATGGGGGAAAAAGAATTATTTTTCTGTACTGTGTTTTGCCTTACGGCAAGTAAAATAGTTAAAAGATATTCTCAGTGTATTGTGAGTGGATATTCAGCAGTATTTCATCCAAAGCATTGCGTCTCTTGGCGGCCGGCCACGAAGGAACATTAAGAGAACACAAATGAAACGAAGTGTATTTGTCGGGTATTTAAATGCTGCGTTGTTTTTTATAATATTATTATTCTTGAGTTAACAGTGATTGCTATATTTGGTTGCCTTATGAATAACTATGTGTAGCTGTATCTATAATAACGTCGTATATTATTGAAGGAAGAATGGCTACTCATTAACTCTATTAATGTTTCTAGGTACTAATGTCATTCATATTTTCCAAACTAATCATGAATGCACCCCTTTTTTTCTGTGATCAGCGAAACTATTTTTATTCATGCAACTTTCCATTGTTTTCATTTAAGGTGCCCAAACGTTATCGTGTGCCATATTGCAGAAGCAACTACCTATCCACCAAGAACAAGGGGTATGTGACTGTGTTCCAGTACATCAAAGATGAACGCAGTAGACAGAAGTGGCTGAAGAATATCTCTCGGAAGGATTGGAATCTTTCTTCAAGCGCAATAGTTTGCGTCAAGCATTTTGCTGAGCAGGATATCCTACACCGTGTAACTTACATGAATAAGAACGTTGAAGTGAAAAGTTACGAGTTAGATCGCCTAAAGTTGTCCCCTGGTGCTACTCCCACAGTGTTTCAGGCCCTCTCCTCTTCTTAAAACTTCTTATTGTGATCAGTGAACCATGAAAATCTGTGAAAATAAGTAGATGAGTTGTACTTCTAAGAAATGAAATCAGGAAATATTGTATGAATCAGTGGAACAGGAAAAGACTGCTGATGAAATGATAATATTTATCATTATTTCCGAAATACATGCTAATTTTACATCTGGCCGCCTTCTACTACTGAAGGTACATTGGAAAATCAATTGCTACTAAGTGATACGGAATATATAAGTGGTATTTTGAACTAATTCATCTTTCCCTTGCAGGTAGAACTTCTTGTTGTGATCAGTGAACTATGAAAACCTGTGAACATAAGTAGATGTAAATCTTGGAAATGAGATCAACAAATATTTTATGAATCAGTGGAACATGAAAGAACATTGATGAAATGTCAATATTTGTTCTCGTATCGATAAGGGCACCTTAATTGATAATTATCCGCCTTACAATATTCTAGGTATATTGAAAATCCAAGGGTACTGAGTGATATATCTATACGTGGTATTTTTGAACTAATCCATCTTTCTCTTGCAGGTAAAACTCCTTATTGTGATCAGTGAAGCATGAAAATCTGTGGAAATAATTAAAGATGAAATGAACGAATATTGTATGAATTAGTGGAACATGAAAGAACTTCTGAGGAAATGACTATATAAGTTTTCATATTGAAAATACTTAGTAAATTGACGTCTAGCCGCCTTCCAATACAGTAGGTTTATTGGAAAATCCATGAGTGCTGAGTGAAATTACATATATGTATGTAGTATTTAGAACAATATAATAATTTTCTCTGCAGCTAAAACTCCCTTTTGAGTGAACGTTTGTTAGTGAACCTTGAAAAATTGGTCATATAATCAATTATGAAGAACCTGTTGTGGCTACCATTATCGAGATTAATTCAATTATTTCCTCTCGTTTGTAAAATTTGATTTTCTTTTAATAAGTATTGAGTTAAATGTTAGTATAATGTTATTTGTTGAGACATTTTTCCAATTCGGAAGTCGTTAATATTTCATTATACTGATCTTGTTGTTAAGAAATATTAGATTGAATATATATTTATCTTCCTTGTGGCTTCATATTTTTTAAACGTTGTCCAATTTATATAATGCTAAGACTAGTTTTTTTTTATATCACATAGTTTTCTAATTAGCCCTAACATTTGTACTGATCATTTTTTTCCATCAGGTAATGTGGTGCCTGTGAAACTGATAGCTGTTGCTGGTGACGGTTCATCGGTGAACTTCAAATGGCAAGATCTAAAAAATCAACAATACGGATCTACGAACAGCCTAACCGACTTTGGCACCCTTCAAAACCTATGGTTTGACCCCTTGGTTTTTATGATTGCCCGACTTTTAACTCTATGACCTTTGACCCCCGTGGTGACCCTCGGAGGTCAATTAGTGAATAATACGGGTATTTGGACAATACCAATGACTTGGGCAACCTACAAAACCCATGGATCGACATCTTTGTTGGTATGCTATTCCTTTTGCCACCCTTATGACCTTGACGGTGACCTTACTGGGTCAACGGTTCCATATTCGTAAATAAAAGTGTTATTTTCGGTTTTCTCGTGTCCGAAAACCTAAGAATTGACATATTGGTCAATGAAATTCACACTTTTGTCTATCTCGATTTTTTTAACATTGAAACCCCATAAGGCAAATTCAAATTTTTGGTTTGGACCCACTTTGTGAGGTCAAAAGGTCAAAATTGTAAAATTTTGCTTACACTCAACAAAACTTAGGACCTTTCCCCGTAAGTGTGACAATTTTCATGAATATTGCTCCATGCAAAGTTACTAAAATTACAGGTCAAAAATGACACACGACCCTTGGGACAGTCTGTATGATAAAAATTCTTGCTATGGTCCTAATACCGGATCTGACCCGTCCCCAAGTGTGCCTAGGTGGTCTGGTAATGATGTCAACGAGTTCTCTTCTTTATGAGCTGCGCAGGAATCATTCTTAATTCTCTAAAACATAGGTGCCGGAAGTTTAAAGACATGGTTGATATCTATGGGCCCTCAAACTTAATTCAGGCTAGGGAAAGTTAACAGCGTTTCCTTACCCACTTATTCTTCCCTTCTCTCAACGTGAATTAGCGTACCGATTTTGTGATTACGTACATTTTCACCACCAGGAGACTACATAAACTCACGGTGATAGTTATATTTTCGTGGGCAGTTGACACGAACTTTATTTTTTAGCAATGAACGATTGAGACATGGATTCAAATTCGCCGCAAAGCGTGCCTCTCGCGGCCATAGTAGGGTGCCTTCACAGCTCCGCGTTGCGTCGACGCCACGATAGCTCCCGCTCCGCCAGCAAATTTTGCCCTTCACAGCTCTGCGTTGCGAAACGTGGATTCAAATTTGCCGCGTAGCGTGCCTCTTGTGGGCGTGTATTGCTTGGGAACAACCGGGGCTCGCTACATCAGCGCCGCTATTTGATGCGACCGGTGGGAATCACAGGAACCAAGGGAGTGGAGAATCCTGTGTAGAGTATTTATGGTATTTACTATGAATTCGGGTGGTTCGCAGTGAGCATTCGTGGTTACAAACTATACTGAAGAGCGCGTGCCTCACCCTGAGTCAGAAAATACGTATTCGCAGTGAACAGCCTCGCACTGTGGATACCGGCCTAAGCGTCGCTCTATATTATTCCGTCTGCGGATGGCGATTTATTTTATTTTTTTCATTCAATTCGTGCGAACCACTTCGACTTCTAACACTATGTGTGCCATTGCCATAATATATTACGTCCTGCAAATCCTTCTGAGGATTGTCTGTGAACGTAATATTACGTCCATCTATTTTATTGTCTTTGTTTGCGTGAAGCTGTGATATTTCGCGTGGTACTTTTCCAGTTTACTGCTTAGTCGTTCTGTCTTTTCAAAAATCAACTGCTCGATGGAAAAAGACTTCTTCAATGCCTTGAGGACGTAAAGTCCTCTGTAGCTACCGGCACCCTTATCTCAGCTTACTTTGTGTGAAAATTCTTTGGAGGATAGAACCGTTCATTGAGGGTGCAGTGACCCTTTTTATCATCCAGGATTTATAATGCTTTGCTTGGAACATTGCTTTTTTATGATTTCCTTGCTTTAAATAGTTCAGATTGAGCGTAATAAAAAACTTACTATGCATGTTATGGCGGTACATCATCTGTTGCAACTTTTTTATTTTTCAAAAACAGTAGGTTTTCATTGTTACTTTATATATTTAAAAATTAGCAATAAATGTTGTTCAACTCATTCATAAAAAAGAGAAAAGTGCATTTTTACTGAAATACACATCGATATAAATATATTTTTGATGCTAAATAAAAAAAATGTACGAATTTAGTAAAAATGGCTGCATTTTTCAGTAGGGCTTTAAAATTAGCAGCCGGAACTCAAAGTGTTAATAATCACCGATAAATCAATTAGATAACCGTAAATAGCTAAGTCTAATTTAAAAGTTTGTTTGATAGTCTTCGTATATATTTTACTCCGCAAGATGCATCAATAGGCTTATGGCAGGGGATGACAAGGCTTTTAATAGACATTAACCTAGAGGAGAGATTTAAGTGTGTGTTGTGGGAGTTTTGACTCTTTTCTAGTTTATCTAACAACTAATTAATTGTGCGCAGGAAATCAAATTGCTATACGTATCTCTTGGGCGAATTATCTCTCGAATTGTCTCGTTTCTGACCGATCTGAAATTATAGTCCGGTTCTTGCATAATGTACTCTTTTCCACGCATTTTAAGTGTCCTTCCTCGATTTTTCAAGCTGTCAAGAAGTGATTTCCAGTTTTTTATTATTTTATTTTCCCATGTCTCACTTTATATTTACGGTGTGTGCTAGTATTTAGTTTGTGGATATTCATTTATTATTGAAGTACTTATTATAGCTTGTGTATTGTGTTGGCAGCGGAACCGATTCGCGATCTCGCATGTTGTGTGCAGACGGTTTTGCTGAGCGGTCGTATTCGTGAAAGCAATGAAATTGCGATACTTAGTCACATTGTCATGGAATAAGTTTCTTTTAACAATAAGGGCATGTCTTGTGTTTCATTAACTATATACTGCTTCTTCGTCAAAACTTTCGCGGGTGCTCGTCATTATGATTAAAAACTTTTTGGGCTATGTCGCCGCATCAATTCTTTGGGTGGCCCCAGCGTTTCCCGACAGAGGCTTGTCGCTTTTTCAAGGGATTATGAAGAAATGAGAATTTAAAATATTTTATATAGGTATCTATGTCAGTTGGTGGGGGGAGGGGAGCGGGAGGTTGGGGGAATGGGTTGCTTCTTGTTTTTTTCTCACTTAATGCTTAATATTTGAATGATTATAATCATGATGCTTGGCTCATATATTATATCATTATTTATACGGAACAAATTAATGTTGACTTTTCAACTAACGAAATGCCATTGGTTTATACTTTTCTCAGTGCTATTAAATTAAATGCCTTGAAAAATCTATCATTTTATCTCGTTCAATCAGGCAGTATATTTTTCCGGATGCAGTATTTCATCCTCATGCCCATTACTCATACATTGTCTCATCGGATACCTTGTGCATGGAGGAAGTCTTATCTTATTCTGTCCTCTGATGCTGTATTGTCTTCTCTTTCCTTGTCTAATCTGCAGAATCTCAGACATAAAACGGACTTCAACTTTGTACACAACATCTTGAACTCGACTTTTGACTCCCCTGAACTCCTCTCTCAGTTGAATTTTAGAATACCCACTCTTTCCACCCGCTCGCTCTCTCCCTACTCCATCTGCCTGTTATTCCCAGGATTTCCCTGACCAAGCGCTCACCCTTATATCGCCTCTCCTCCCTTCCAAATTCGCTCCCTCCTTCCATAGTTCCTCTTTACCTGTCACGCAAAAAATTCACCGCACAAGCTATGGCCCATATGTCTGCTAATTAAATGCTATACATCCCTTCTGGTTAATTCCTTGTTTGTTTTTATGTTGTTATTGTAATGTGTCTAATTCATGTCATTGTTAAAAATTTCACTGTAAACTGGCGTTACGGCTGTATGTGAAATTTACTTAAATAGATAAATGGTGGTAGTGTGCTTCTGGTTTTTCTTATTCATTCTGAGGATTCGGCAGGCGTCTTGTCGAACCATCTCAGCCTCGCTGGGTGGTAGGTGACCAATCGCGCTCTCTACTCCGCTAATGATTTCTTCCACTGGAATTTTCTTTGGCGTCAGCGCGTAATTGAATCCTTTTTGAAGGATCGACTGGGCGGCCGGATCCAGGGGGTGTTTTGAGGGGTTGACGATGAGTCGTTCCGAATGGAGAAAGAGTCAACCGCCCGGTATACCCGACAGCAGTACCAAAATGGATAACTAAAGAACTACGTGCAAATACGCAGGGACACCACACAAACAATAATAAACCAATGGCGTGGAATGGACGAAAGGTTAAAGAGGATTAAGAAACCATGTCATTGAATGAAACATGTTAATGAAGATATTGTATGTAGGAAAATGAATTACATTTCTATAACAATGTGAGTGAAAGAGTTAAATTATTAGATTCGCTAAGCTATAAAGAAATAGGTAACTCCTCTTTAATGCAATGAAGATAATCGACAGGGTCAACATATTCGGTTGACTCATAGAATTTACCCATTTCTCAGAATTTGATAAAAATAAATCAACAGAGAGAGTCAACCTTTTTTGGTAGACTTCAAGATTTCATCAATTCCTCAGCATGTAATCAACACAAATCCACAGAAAGATTCAACATTTTTGGTGGACCACTAGATTTCATCAATTCCTCGGGATGTAATCACCACAAATCCACAGAAATAGTCAACATTTTTGGTAGACCACTAGATTTCATCAGTTACTTCTTATTTATTGCAAGAAATTAATTGCGAGAAAACGGCAATTAGAAAATGGAAGCAGCACCAATATTAGCCGTACGTGGCGCTGCCGTCGGGAGGTTGACTCTTTCTCCATTCTCTAAGACTCGGTTGGACGACGACCTGTGCCTCGCATTGTGGATTGTGTGGTTTCTGCGAATTTCGTAATCTTGTGAATTTCCTCTTCTGTTTCTCCCTAGTAGTCTCCGCCACCGCGATCATGTGTGATGCCGTCCTGTCCTTTCAAGCCTCGCGAAATCTTCCCTCTTCATGGCATTGGCGAGAATATGTGTCGTTGAAAGGCTCCTTGCCGACGTGGTCCAGTTTGCGGCGGGTCCCTTGAATAGCTTGTCTCGTAGTAATTGCTTGCTGGCATTGTGAAGAATCCGGGATGTGCGTCGGTTGTGCTGCAGTCTCAGAAAATATGGCAGGATCTGCTGGTCCCGGCAACGTAGTAAAAAAAGACAGTTGGCACGGAAGCGATGACTTCCTGGTTCGCAGTTTGTCGAATTCCTTCGATCACTGTCGGAATTCCTACCCATGGAGGCGTCGCAATTCTTCATTAAAAACATTCGCGGGTACTCGTCGTTATGATCAGAAACTTTTGGGCTATGTCGCCGCGTCAATACTTTGGCCCCAACGTTTCCCGACAGATGCTGGTCGCTTTTTCAAGGGATTCTGAAGAGATGAGAATTTAAAATCTTTTATATAGGTATCTGCGTCAGGTGGTGGGGGGAGGGGAGCGGGAGGTTGGGGGGTGGGTTGATGCTTGTTTATTCTCACCACGGGTTGCCAAGTACGGCTAATTTTAATGCCGGTGTCCCTGTTGAAATTGTTCTTCTCTTCCTTGGATATTTCAATAACTTCCCGGACGAGTCTCTGTTTAAATCCTTTAACTTTGGCGAGGACCTTGCCTTCCGTCTGGGGCGCCGGAAGGCGCTTGAGGGGGCTTACAGACTTGGGTCGGGAGACTATACCATTTTTCTGGACTGATGGCGGCTGACCTTGAGTGTGCTCGAAACCCACCTACTCTTCTAACCAATCACAGAAGAGCGACAGGAGAAAGTGTGGAAGAGCCCGCAGTCTCTCTCCGAACTCCCTGCAGTGCACATCGCTCTCCAGCTAGCAGTGTTGCCAAGCCGAATCTTTGGAGATCACACAGTGGTCGTTCTGCCGCCCCCGAAAGTACCGTTATTCCCAAGGCTGGCAACGCCGATCGGCCATATGGAGGGGAGCTGAGGGGAAAAGGGAAGGTGATGGAGGGGAACGGCGAGGTGGAAGGGGCAGCGCTTCTCATTGGCTAGTTTCTATTTTCCACCCAGCCGCCGTCAGCTCGGAAAAATGGTATAGTAGTCTCCCAGTTGACAAATTGTCTCCTTTCTCCGGCGGCACGCGCTAGAGACTTGGGGCGGGCGAAAACTCTCGCGCAGGCGCTTCACAAATCTCCTTTCTCCCATTTTCGGGAGAAAACAGAGTTACAGACTTGCCCTCCTGCTAACCGTTGCAATGTGTTCAACCTTCCTCAAAGGAGTCAGCCATGAATGACCCAACATTTCTTTACCCCCTGCGTAATATCCTCTTTTGTAACCTTGTTGGTGATTCAGCATGATTTGTTGTTTGTACATGTTTACAAATTGGTATTTGGTGAGCGTGTTCGGGTGTCGTATTAGTCTTACTTGTCTTTTGTAATTCATTGGGGGCCATCCTTTGCCTTTGATCCCTACAAATTGTCAATCCACAGTTGTCTTCTTTAGGACATCATACCTATTGATGTGGCTGAGGTTTTTTTAGAAGATTTCTATTTTCTCCAACTTTTCTTTACACCTCCTCGTCACTTACTAGGTCAATATCTTATGCCGTCATCATTCTTAAGCTGCACAATATTTCGAATGCCTTTACTCCTGAATTGGTATTTGGTACATTACTATAAAAACAACCGTTGTCAACTGGCCTTTCAATATGTATAAGAGATTAGGAAGTGGAGGCCATTGATCATCGAGGGCCCTTGCCTAGAAATGGAGTTTTTTTTTTAAATAAGAGTCCGTTTCCCTACTTTAAGCACACGATTCCACGAAGTCCATTCTCCGTAGTAGCGTTTGGAATGCACTCAAAGAAAGAAAACCTTTCAGTGCACCTCTTGCAGTGCCCAGCGATTGCATAATAAGGTTTTGCGTCGATTTTGAGGTTTTGGCCAGCTTTTTAAACGATTCTAGCCCACTGTGCGTCTTGGGCTTTACCATTTACGTCACGCGGCATACACCCGTACTATGTACTCGTACAGTAATCACCGTGAGCTAAGAAAGCTTTGATCAAGAAATTACCGAAAGCAAATTATTATAGTCGACTAGTAATTCATCTCTCCATTGGACAAAATTATGAATCCTTATTACCTATCATTCCATTTTCAAAGCTTTGACGGCACGTAATAATTTAAACAGAAATAGTATACTGTCTTGTATGCTATGTACTAATAAGGAATACAATTTTTTTCACTGTGGTTGTGGAAGATTTCTCAGGGAAAATCAAGGCTATTTCTATGGTCTTTAAAACAATAACATTACTGTGATTAATTTATTAAATTCTAGAAGATTTGTTGTAGAAGATTTTTCCGAACGTTTATTTGTGGAGCCAAGAGTGGGAACTCGAACTTAATCGGAGCAAATGCATGACGGTACATTTCTTGCGAAATTCGTCCGACGATAACCATGTTTAAGCAGTGGATGGCATTAACATGAAGGCGACAGACGAAATGAAGTACCTGGGAGTTAAGATAACCTGGAACCTCTCGTGGGGAACACATATAAGGAATATCTGCGGCATAGCCCTGAAGAAATTAGGATCCGTCAAGCGTATTGTGGGAAGATTTTCGGATGAGAAAGTAAAAGAAAGGTGCTATTTCGCCACTCGTCCGACCGCACTTGAATATGCAGCTATGTCACAAGGGATCCTGTACAGAAAGGCTTAATCCGCGAACTGAATAAAATACAAAGGAAGGCTGCGCGGTTAGTCAAAAAAACTGCTACGGGCGTACAGACAGTGTTACCCAGATGTTAAGTAAATTAATTAATTTAAATGATGAAAAAAAATCTTTAAAAAAAACCTTCAAATGGGAGGCGAAGGAGTGTTAATTAAGATGGTATAACATCTTTTTTCAATAACACTATTAACGAAAACACTGCATGAGGATGAATTTAGCTATTTTTACACTCAATTTACACTCACTTCAAAACAATCGATTTTGAGGTTTTGGCCAGCATTTTAAACGATTCTAGCCCACTGTGCGTCTGGGACATTTACCGTTACATCACGCGACATAAACCCGTGTGTCTTTCTTTAAATACTTATTGTAGTATCTTTTTTTACAAATCCTAGATTAAACCTTTATTTTATCCTAAGAAACTTTTCAAGACAATTGTAAAAATTTGTGCTATTAATCTTTTATTACCGCATTTGATCAAAAGTTTTGTACAAAATTTAATTTTAATCAGAAACAGATAAAATATTTATTCATGGGGTCGTTGAAAACATACTTCATTGTCCTGAATTTTTCCATCGTTTGATGGATTACAGCAATATATTTTGTTACTTGATTAAAATTACGAGAACACATAAAAAATATTGAAAACAAATTGATTTGTGAATTGCTAGCATAAAATGGCAAAAAACATTTGGCATATAACCTAATGTATTGATTAATATTGATATTCACCAATAGGTTAAAAAAACTTAATTAAAATTACAACATCATTTTTATTTATTTCAGGGTAAACAAAGACAGCCGTTTTCCAGGAGTAAAAAGATCGTGCGGTTATCTTAAGCAATAAGAAAGCTCACACAATCAAGATGATACAAGATGTTTCTATGACAACGGAAGGCGTGTTTACAGCTGATGGATCTCCTATGAAGTAGATGGTTTTCAGTGATGAGCAGAAGGCTGCTTATTGCTGAGGTTATATTTTATTATAATTTAGTTATTCTGATTCATGCTGTTAATATACTGTGTCTTTCCCTACAGAATTCATCGGAAGAAAAAGTAATTAGCAATGTTATATGTACCGCGGTATGATGGTAAAATGAAGTCTCTCTCTTTGATGATTGTAGTTCAAGAGGGACGACTTGGTATTATGAGGTATGAGTTGAATTCAGCTCATGGTTAAAATCGGATCCGATGAGGTTATTATATGGTTATAGACCCATATAGTAAATGGGTATTCTTATGAGAATTCTCGTGAACGGAAAGTTCACAAAACAGCAACTTGAAAAGAGTGAAATCTTAAAAAGGCGCCATAAATACAAAAGGTATCAAAAGTTGCAAATAAAACAGGCCTAAAATACAAAACTTAAGTTGGGACGGATAAAGGTACCATGTTGAGTAATTTTTAATGTGTGAATAGGTTTTGCTTTGTTTTGCGATGAATTTTTGGGTTGCATGTATACTGGTATCTCATGTTCATGAGCACTAATCAGCTCTGTTACAGGATGGAAGAGAGAGTACAAAAATGAGATCTCGAAGAAAAAAATCGATACGACATGCGTGCGTACATGGCTTTTTATCCGATGCGTTGCGAATTGAGCGATAATTGCGTTTTGATCGTACGAACGGCGAAAACATTGGAGTGATTCGTGTGTCCTCCACTTTTAGGAGGAGAAGAAGGAAGACAAAAAGAAGAGGACATCGCGAAGAATAAAACGAAGGAATAAGAGTGCATTTTGGGCCTTTAGGGTCGTGATCATTGCGTCGAGTAAGGCTACGGTTTTTAACATGCGTTATTTTAGTTTTTTGTGTCGAACCAAGGTTTTACATGCGCTGTAAACCATTGCAGTGTACGGGGATGAAACTGTGTCATTTGATTGGAAAGTGGTAATTTCCTCCTTGTGTCACGGTGACTTCCCGTGCATTGCAGTGGGGCGTATGCGATTCCTTGGGGGAAGGGTCATTTATTTTCCCTGTTTTGTATTCTCTCCCTCTCTCCCCAGGCTCTAGGTCATCAGAACTTCACGTGAAGAGGACCCCAGCTTCAAAACTAGGTTAGCTTTTGGGCCATTATGGCTATGAATCATTGCGTCGAGTAAGGCTAGGATTTTTAGCTTGCGTTAATTTTAGTTTTTTTTGTTTCGAACCGAGGTTTTACATGCGCTGTAAACCATTGCTGTGTACGGGGATGAAACTGTGTCATTTGATTGGAAAGTGGTAATTTCCTCCTTGTGTCACGGTGACTTCCCGTGCATTGCAGTGGAGCGTATGCGATTACTTGGGGGAAGGGTCATTTATTTTCCCTGTTTTGTATTCTCTCCCTCTCTCCCCAGGCTCTAGGTCATCAGAACTTCACGTGAAGAGGACCCCAGCTTCACAACTAGGTTAGCTTTTTGGCCATTATGGCTATGAATCATAGCGTCGAGTAAGGCTAGGATTTTTAACTTGCGTTAATTTTAGTTTTTTTGTGTCGAACCAAGGTTTTGCATGCGCTGTAAACCATTGCAGTTTACGGGGGTGAAACTGTGTCATTTGGATGGAAAAGTGGTAATTTCCTCCTTGTGTCACGGTGACTCCCCGTGCATTGTAGTGGGGCATATGTGATTCCTCGGGGGAAGTTTTTTTATTATCCTTGTATGTACTAACCCGCTCTCTTCATAGGCTGAATATATTCCCTTGGCCGAATATATGAAGACTTCTGAAGATTGAGACCTTCAGTTAACTGAAAAAATGATCTGAAGATAAATCAACCAGGAATTTCTTCTCATGGAAATCGGTAAGAATAAAATTTTAAATGTATTTCTCTATTTCTCTATTTGATGTTGTTTTGGTTTTCATATTTTATCACATCGTCAGATTAATGGTATAATGTTTTGTGGACGAGTAGTATTTATAATTTCTCCCATGAACTATTAAGAACCTCAATTTGTTAAGCAATTCACATGCGATCTATCTCTATTTTCTCAGTTGAGTGCGAATTAAAATTGATTTCCCCAAAAATGGATGCTAACATTACAAAATGGTATGCAGGTCTATTCAGCATGAGTTATTGACAAGCTATTACTATTTCAATTTATTTTAATGTATCCAATTTAGTTTATATTTTTTTTAAATTCGTAATGCATATTACACCATTTTGAATATCCTAATTATAACATCTCTCACAGGCGCAGTTTATTCATCATTACATCAGCATCAAAACTAGTGACAATCACATTATTAAAAGGAAAACAAACATTCTGCTACTTAGTAACCGGTATCCATTTACATACATTACATCCCTCCAGCACTAGCTTAAAAAATAAAAATCAATGTTAAAATAACCAAGTATGGAGACAAGAAAATCAAAGTCAATAACCATTAAAACAGAAGGTCTAATACAGCATGTCACACTTTACAAATTACGTTTGTCAGGCGGTTTAGACAGTCTATGGGGCCTACACAAAATGTCTGTTTCACAACCATCTTTAGTTTCACAGTCATTGTAAAACTCACCAACTTTTATTATTTGGTCTGTATGCCTTTTCCAAAGAACCTTATGTTCATCAGCAACTTCACACAAATATGTCTGGAACCCCAACACCTTAACAATGGTTGCTTTTACCCAAGTCGTCTTATTTAACACACGGTAATCTTTCACATACACAACCTCCCCCACATTAAAATTTATATTCCTCTGGCCATGGTGGTATTCTATCTGTTTTCTGTTATACTTAGCAACAAAGGATGCTGATAAAAAAGATAACCTTGTATTTGGTTCACGTCCAAACATCAATTTGGCAGGAGTCTCATTAGTAGCACAGTGGGGTGTTGTGCGGTAAGAAAACAGATACTTGCTTACTAGGGAACACATGCTTAATCCTGCCTGTCTCACATCCCCTAACAGCCTATTTAAAGCCTCCTTGAAGGTTTTAACACAATTCTCTGCAGCTCCGTTCGTAGATGGGTGGTAGGGAGCAGACAACCTGTGTACAATTCCATTGTTTGCACAGAAATTTTTAAACTCAAGGGACGTAAATTGACGGCCATTGTCGGTGATTATGATATTAGGGAGTCCAAAACGGGCAAAACATTCCCTTAGCTTTTCAATCATTGATTGTGAATCAGTTTTTGTCATTTCAAAAACCTCAGGCCACTTAGAGAAAGCATCAATCATAATCAAGAACATTTTACCCTTAAAAGGTCCCAAAAAATCCAGGTGAATTCGATCAAATACATGTTTTGCATCATCAAACTTAATCAAAACTGATTTTCCAGGAGACCTGGAATTACTTAGACAAGGATGGCAACTTCTAACATAACGCTCAATATCTTCATCCAGCCCTGGCCACCAAAAGTACTGACGGGCAAGCATTTTCATTTTAACCATTCCACAGTGCGCCCCATGAATTTCATCTAAGAGCTGCCTCCGGTATTTGGTTGGTATTATAACCCTGTAACCCCACATTAGAAGACCATTGTCAAGGGTAATCTCATTTAAACGCCTAAAATATGGCTTTAACTCTTCAGCCACCATACTTGGCCAACCATCTCTACAGTATAGGGCCACCTTGCCCAAAAATTTTTCTCTTCGTATTGCATTTCTAATCTCTGTTGAGGTTATGGGAAGTTTATCTTCAATTAAAAAATTAAAATAGTCATAATCATTATTTTCAAAGCTAGTAACATTTGAAGGCAGTCGGGACAAACCATCAGCTGCCGAATTCATATTCCCTTTGATATACTGGAAGGTATAGTCAAACCCACTAAGGAACAATGCTCATCTTAGTAGCCTTCCTGCAGCCATTTGGGGTATGCCTTTTTTTCGCCAAAAAGGGCTAAGAGAGATTTGTGATCTGAGCAAAGTATAAATTCACGGCCCATCAAGTATTGATAGAATTTATTAACACCCCAATAAATAGCCAAAGCTTCCCGGTGTATGACTGAGTACCTTCTTTCTGTAGGGTTTAAGGTTCGTGATGCAAAGCATATTGGCTTTTCGCTTTTATCAGGATAAACATGGAACAGAACTGCTCCTAATCCCACATTGAATGCATCACAGACTAGCTTAATATCGACACTTGGGTCATAATGGGCCAAACTTTGATCAGAGGTAATAATAGCCTTAACTTGCTGAAAATATCTTTCACAATCAATCGTCCACCTAAATGGGGGCCTATTACGAACGAGCGGGCGGTACGATACCGCCGGGCGGAGTTTTCGTTCGGTATACGGTATCATACCGTCCCTTGCGATTACGAATGGGACGGTCGGTAAGTCACCGCCGGGCGGAGAGTACGTGTCAGGGGGTCGGTAAGGAGCGATGCGGCGGAAGTGACGTTTGTATGAAAAATTTTGAGCTCCTTCAGCCCGAAAACGGTGTAGCCAATGGCAAGGGCGTGCGGTGTTCCAATTCCGCGGCAACTGTTCCTAGCAGACGAATATTTCGGCAAGAGTTGTTGGCAGTTGGTGAAGACAATATGTGGTATTTATGGATTAATAAGGATGTGTCCTTCGTTAATTCACCTCAAAAGTTTGACAAATGAACGAATTTTGCTCCTCAATTCTTACTTATAGGATAAAAAGTTGAATAAAACAATAATTAGCAGTGACTTGCGGAAGTTATCATCAAATTATCACGTACGAGCAGACGCAGGTAGTGACAAATTGCATGGCAGACCATCGAAAAATTACGATAGAAGTACTTTTAGGGCCAACGGGAAAGGTGAACCTCCAATTCCATTAGAGCTTTGACCGAAATGTCCATTCTTAAAAAATATATGAAAATCCACCACGAATACTTAGCTGGAGAGCCTTAATCACAGACAATATGACACTCAACATCTGTGAAATGACAAAATATCTGTTGCTCTGCATTCCTTTCGTGTTAGTAACGGGGTTTGTAAACCTAATGCAAATTCAGAGAACAAGAAAGGCACTTTTAAAAATAATGAAAAATAACTTTTTGGCTGTTATCTATGAAAAGCAATGGAGAATTAAAAAACACAAGATATTCACTTCTGGTTACAATAAAATTTTATTTCAATATAATGTGACAGAGTTTCACCATTTCTTTGGTTTAATCACGGGTACACAACCACAGCAAAACAGTCTGCCCACAATAAACATGTGAGATCGCGAATCGGTTCCGCGGCAATCACACACAGGCTACAACTTATTTCAATATTTCAGGTAAAATCCACAATCGATACAAGCTCACACCATTATGAATAATGGTAAATAGGCAAATACAATCATCAAAAACTGGAAGTCACTACCATTCTTATATTCATCACGTAAACATTACAATCAATCGCTCGCTATGATGAAAACAACTATTTAATCACTGATTTTAAGCCTCACATTATCCTACGCAAGTGGCACAGGTGACTTTTCTCACTACAACTCCTTGGTACGAAAATGATATACTAGTATAAACAAATTTCACACATGGCTTTGAACTTGATAGCTTGATCGTGAAATGTTATCTCTGTGGTGAATGACGAAGGTATAAACGCCACTGACAAATTTTACATTACTATCAGACACTTCTCGATAGCGTAAACCACTGTTTAAAAACCAACCACAATGGAACAGTGATAACTACAGCTCTTGGCAGATGTTTGTCAACCTCGTCAAACTTTGTGCATTACAACCACTGGTACTGTGATTAACGGTAGTTGTCACATTGAAAATAACACTATTTTGAAACAAAATATGTTCGTAGAAATCTCCAAGCAGCGAGCAAAAGTTACATTCACCTCACAATTCAAGCAGTTATAACGTTGAAAATAACACTACTTTGGCACAGAAGATGTTCGTAGAAATCTCCAAGAAGCGAGCAAAAGTAGTATTCACCTTGCAATACAAGAAGTTGTCACGTTGAAAAAATAATATTTTGCCACAAAAGATGTTCGTAGAAATCTCCAAGCGGCGAGCAACAGCTGTATTCACCATAAAACACAAGCACAGGCAGTCCTTAACGACGAATTTTCCGGCACCTATGAAGAAATGGAAGATGTTTTTGCATATAAAAACATAGCGGACATTAAAAAACATCCAAATTGTTCTAATTAAATAAATGAATGAGGATCAACTTACAATCAACGTATCCATCTCCTACGGCCGTGGCTCAGACGGCTACAACGTTGTTATATGGGTATTATAAATTTTTTGTTCAACTGCTCCAGTCGGCTCCAGTTTTATATTTTATACGCTTACTCAGACATTAATATTATAAATAACACAAAATATGATAGCTTCCGAGTTTCTATCGTCGGATATTTTGTTTTAAAAACGCCAGCTCGACCCGAAAAATGTAAACAGACGTCCGCCATTAGGGGGTCGGTATCTCACCACCGGGGTAGCTGGCCGTGGTATCATACCGACCCCTAAGCCGTGGTATGATACCGACCGGTGGCCACTCGTAATCGCTCGGGGGCGGTAAACGCGCTTCGGGGCGGTATGATACCGCAGGCGGTATCTCACCGCATGCGGTGAGCAGTTCGTAATAGCCCTCATGGTGTATTTGCCTTAAGCAATCCATGAAGAGGATTTAATACAGTTGCTAATCTTGGCATAAATTTAGCATAATAATTCACCATACCTATGAAGGCCTTGACTTCAGATACATTACGTGGTCTAGGCGCTTCAACCATAGCTCTAACCTTATCTGGGTCCTTATGCAAACCTTCATAATTCTTATGCATAATAATTCACCATACCTATGAAGGCCTTGACTTCAGATACATTACGTGGTCTAGGCGCTTCAACCATAGCTCTAACCTTATCTGGGTCCTTATGCAAACCTTCCTTGTCAATCACATGACCCAAATACTTAATCTCACGCTGGAAAAATTCACATTTTTTTAAATTTAGAGTAAATCCTGCCTTAGTTAGCCTCTCACAAACTATATCCAGATTGTTAAAATGTTCTTCTCTACTTTTTCCAGTAACCACAATATCATCCAAAAAATTTATAACACCTGTCAACCCTTGTAAAACCTTTTCCACACTTTTCTGGAAGAGTGCACATGCTGGTTTTGTACCAAATGGGAGCCTATTAGGAACAAATATTCCCCTATGAGTGCTCCAAGCCAACAACTTTTTAGTTTCATCTGTTAATTCTAATTGATTATAAGCCTGGTAAAAATCCAACTTAGTGAAGTACTCCCCACCCTGCAGAGCAGCAAAGAGTTCCTCGATGCGAGGCAAAGGATGTTTAATATCATCCAAGTACTTATTTACTGTTACCTTGTAATCAACGCACAGTCTCAATCGGCCATCTGGCCGCATCACAGGGACCAAGGGTGTTCCCCATTCTGAATTAGTGACCAAGGAAATAACACCTTCCTTCTCCAATCTGTCCAATTCCTCATCCATTTTTGCTTTAAAAGCAAATGGCACAGGACGAGGTTTAAAAAATATTGGCTTGACTGACCCATTAATTTTTAGAGAAACCTTTTCATATTTAAACCTACCCAGCTCGGATTTAAACAAATCCCCATATTTCTTAATTAGTATAACTAAATCTCTATCGCAATTCATTGCATTCACTGAATAGTTTAATAAATTACCTTTAAATACTTCAAACACATCCATCAAATCCCTTCCAAACAAGGAGCGGGTACCACCCTCAACCACAATAAGCCTACAAAGCTTGCGTATGCCATTATAGCATATTTGAACATTGATCTCACCAGCAGGAACTACAATATGATTGTCATACGTTCTCAATCGAATATCAGTTTCTTTAAGTCTACACATGGAGAAACGCTCATCATATACCGATTTTGGAATTACCGAAATCCCTGCACCCGAGTCTAGCTCCATACACAAAGGCTTATTATTAATGACTACACTGACAGTCAAAGGCCTTATTACCCTACTGTTTTCACAATAATTCATATGAACAAAATTCAAACAAGGCTCAGACTTTTCGCTAATATCAACAGAATGGTTACCCAAAAGTTTACATGCCTTGGCTAAATGTCCTATCTGCTGACAATTTCGGCACCTGTATTTCTTAAACTTACAACTCGAGAAATTGTGGTTACCTTCACCACAACTTCTGCACCTGTTCATTTCTCCCAAAACTTGCGAAGGGTGGGTCTGAAGGTCAGTTCCCTTTAGGTCCTGCTTCCTATATTCATGGCCACTTGAAATGCCCGGTCTGGGTTGTTGACACTGCTTCCTCTTGACATTAATATAATCCATTTCCCCACATGCTGCTGTCATGGTAGAAAATGCCGCTTCCCTCTTAATGGCCATTTCCAAAATGTTCTGCAGTGGTGTAGTGTGGTCTTCTTCACACAGCTTATCCAGAATCGGTCCTCTTGATAGTCCACAAATAAATTTATCCTTTAGCATCTCGTCGAGCATAGTTCCAAATTTGCAGTCACTGGCCTTCTTCTTCATCCGTGCATACCATTCCCGAACAGTCTCCTGCGCTGATTGCCGCAACTCATAAAATTCAATTCTTTCTCTGAATACTGATATCCTCTTAGAGTAATGCTGCTTTAAAATGAGACACAGCTGGTCATAAGATTTCTCCCTGGGAAGTACCGGGTTGCACAGGTCTTTCAGTGTCTTGTATGCCTCTTCACCAACCAGAGTCAGTAGAACTGCCACTCTTCTTTCAGTACCTATATAGTTTGCCACAAAGTACTGTTCTAATCTCTCTTGGTATGTCTCCCAATCATCTTCATTCCGGTATTCATTCATGGAACCAATGCTGCTAGCAGACAAATGGGCAATACTCATAGTTCCTGTTTGTGGATTAATAAGGCCTCTTCACCAGCTGGTGAAGTCATTTTCCCAACCAAAGTTTTACTCCGTATATGATTGAATTAATTTTCCTCGTCGCCAATTTATAATATCTCTCACAGGCACAGTTTATTCATCATTACATCAGCATCAAAACTAGTGACAATCACATTATTAAAAGGAAAACAAACATTCTGCTACTTAGTAACCGGTATCCATTTACATACATTACACTAATCATCCCTAGCTATTTCTGCGTCTATGTTATGTGACACCTTATATTTAATGAGATTATAATAATGCATTTAACTGAATTACTTTTGTTCAAAGATCTTTTTTCCTCGGGTCACACGTATACGTCATGATCAGTTTAAAAAAAAACTTTTTGGAGCCCTTTTTGAATGCTCAAGCTCTGCATCAATCTGTGCAATCATTTATCCATATTCGTGATTTATTTCCATTCCTTATTTAAGAAATCGACTCTTTCCTAAAAAAAATTCCAAAAGTTTTCATTTTTCTGAACATAACTTTTTTATTTTTGTATATATATTTGAATACCTTTGTATGCGTAGATTACACTCATCCTGTTGGCTACTCAAAATAACTATTCATTGGAAATGACTTTAAATCACTTTAACACACACCTTTTCAATTTTACACCGAGATTAATTCAGTTCCCTTTTCTCTCACTCCTCAGCTACAAGTCATCGCTGATGATCATGGAGTAAGCTGGTGGGAAAATGGCGCTAATCCGGAATGTAATACTGTACCACAGAGTAGGGATATACAGAGAGGACAAAACGGCTGAAGGCGGTAATCAGCTCATTGCGCATTTCACCATGTTCTAAATAAGGAAACGTGGCTTGAGTTGCTATTTGGTTGCTACCGTTGCTATCATTCGCGCTTGGCGTGGAGTGTTGTCGCACAAATATTTTTTTATTCCTCTACTCTTCAATGCTTTCACGTAGTGTGCTAGTGTTTTAAAGAAACGTGGAAAATAAGATGAGAAGAAAAGGTTTTGCTTGGTTTTCAGCCATTAACTGCAAAAACAATGCGGGCATGACGGAAGCAAAGTTGAGTTTCTTCAGTTTCCCTAAAGACCCTGTGAGGTAAGTAATTTCATATTTTTTCTGAGTTACATTGCTGATCGAAGAAACTAAACTAATATTCGAGTATTATTTTGCATTAGAAATGAAATTGTCGAAAAAGTTTAATAAGAACTTGTGGTGTTGGCGCAGGTCCAAGGAATGGGTGATTCGATGTCGTCGGTCGAATTTAGAAAACAAGACTGTCAGTTATTTACATAATAACTGCCGGATTAGTGCGTGCGATTTAGCGTTCCTTGCTCTACCTTTATTAGCAAAGAAATAATTAGGCTACTTTGAATTTTAAACCCTCTTTTTTCGCTGCATGGTAAGTCGTTAGCACTATTTGGCTTGAATTTACCGCATAATTTTACTTATTTTCAATATGGCCGCGTGCGCATTTTTCATTACAGAGAAACCTATGGTATTCCAACCTAATGTCCCCTCTGTATATATCTACTCTGTGACTGTACTGACATCACACCAAAAGGTAAGGAAATCGTTCTAATACGCCTTTTTCTGCGTGTCCGTTAATTATTTCAAAAGTTTGCTATGTGAACATCTTTAAAAAAAGTGAAACAAGATACTTCTCTTCTCATCAAATGCTGTAATATTATTTTTGCTACACTTGTTCGTTGTGGTATATTGCAATTGATCTGCTGCCTTTGGAACGAGACTTAAAGTGCTGCAGGCAGTAAGGGATTTTTATTCGGAGACCTAACCATTTCCTCAATTTTCGTCGTTTCTTTTAGAGTGCAGGGAAAGGAGAATTAATTAATGAAGTATTAATATTTTGAAAAAATTAAATCATTGTTCCGATCTCTCCAACTCTTCTATAGCATCCCTTACGGTTACCGTTAATTTCGGTATTTTTCATTCAGCCAGGGTGGATATCCGAAATTCAGCCCAATATAAGTTTGGTAATAACTCTCTCAGCTGAATCAATTTCTGCTGAAAATTAGCATTGAACGATGAAGAGTACACATTTTCATTAAAAATTCTCTATTTTTTCTCAGTGTTTTTTCATACTTTAAAAAAATATAAGATCGGCAGCCTAAAAAAATAGTTCATCAAGTTCGCTGCATGCTCTTCTGATTTCAATAAATTTTCCCTTCGATGTTTCATGAATAAAAAAAGACTAATTTTCACAAAACCATTGTCACATGTGATTTTATAGCCGTTCCTCCTCCGTTTTATCAAAGTTGTCAATTGTTGTCCAGTCGTACGAGTATTACTTCCGGCTTTGTGAAATTAGAATGACAAAACATGTATACGTGATTGTAATTTGATCTGGAGAATCGAATTCTTTGGAGTACCTGACCGAAAAGTCTAGCAGTTATGTGAATAGATAATTTAAGGTGCTCATAGATAGATTTTTTGTTTTGGTTGACAAAAATTTTCGTTGTAGCTTCATTTGGCATCAAACTATTTAATGGTGCCATAAATGGGCATAATTTAATGGACAAAAATGGGATGTCTCTATCAATTTTTGAAATCACAGGACGGGAGAAGATAAGATTTAACTCTAATTAACTTATAAAATTTAATATTATTTCGTAAATATTGGACAGGAAAATATTTAACAACGCCTTTCACACTATCTAATTTTTGGCAAATTCTAAATGTTTACTTGCATTGATAATGGTATCCAGAAATTTTTAACGAATAAAATTAATAATTACACAGTAGTTGGACAATAAAAATTAATATTAATTTCCATAAAAGTCATATTTTTCATATCCGTTTCATCCAAGATGATGATTTATGCCTCGTGTTCTTAGGAAGAAATGATTTTTCGTGCACAAAATCTTATTTACTTCAATTGACTATTGCGCTAACTACGTGACTACAGGTGAATTTGGAAGTATCGCGATGTTCACATTCTTTTGTTTTGTACGTCTTTTTGGTGGAATTTGATTTTTTGTAATATTATCATGAGAATGTATTGATTATCATATTTTACCACTACGTATCAGTGAATCTTATTTTTTTTCAAATCGGTACGTTCCAAGTTTTGTTGTTTAGTACTTTGAAAATTGCAAATTATTTATTTTTTCAAGCTTTAAAAATGTCAGTTAATCCTTTCATGCGTCAATTTTATTTTCTACTTCGCTATATGAACCCTGAAATCTTGGCGAATCTATGAATATTATAGCTGAAATTTCCCCTATCATTGTACAATCCATTACTATTTAATCCTGAAGATGTTTTTTTTACGCTTCCTTAAAGATATCCTGCAAGCCCCATCAGATGAAAATTAGTTTTTTCAAATGATTTTCGTTGATTCTTTTACTCATGTCTCCCTTTTGCTTGTTTCTCCAAGAATGATAAAATTAATATTTTTAGATAACATAAACTTTAAGCAGGAACCTAATATTCAGCAATTACCCGGACTAAGTTTTTCCGTTATTTCTTGAACTTAATCAAGTGGGTCAAATCCTTTTTTATTTACAATTATGTTCTTATTTTTTTGCATTTGTTTATTTCAAGAATAATAACCTTTGTGCCGTACAAGGTGACCTTTCTTTCTCATGGATGAGTACATTGGATAATCTGTTTTATCAGTAGGGGGAGAAAGGGAGGCAGCTTGCAATGATGGACATTGAAGAAGGAGATTTAGGAATGAAATAAACGTGGAATGCCTCTACATCCAATGTAATTGACTCAGGAACTCAGCAATTATGAAGAAGGAAACGAATTGTGTAGATTCATTGCTGAAGAACCGAAGAGTCAAGAGATGAAGACACGATAGGAACATATGACCCATTTGAAGATTCAAGAGATGAAGAATGGCGGCGATCAGAAGTCTGAAGATTTAGATTATATTTTGCTTCGCATATTTGTGTCTATTTCGATTGTATATGTGCCTTTTGTATTTTTTGATGAATTTGATTTAATTTGTGTTTTAATGAGTGAATGGGATTTAGTTTGTGTGTGAGAATGGTATTTAGTTTATATGGGTATATGAGAGTAATTGAGTCAGTGTGCGCTAGAGAACGTGCTTAATGGTGAAAGAGTGTGTGTTATTGCGTATGCTGCGCATATTTAAAGTGGGAAAGTAATTCATTGATTGTGTGATTGACACAAATTAGTAGCCCAAACTGAGATATTTGTGGGTATATGGAATATTGGACGTAAAAGTAAAAAAAAATTCATCGGGAGGAAAAATCTGAAAAGTTGAAAAAGTCGATTAGTTTTCGAGATATATCGACTTGAATTAACATGGGAGCCTTATGGGACTACAACTTTATCGCTTTTATTTTGTACTTTTAAACGCCCGAGGAACATGATATTCAATGGACATGGACTAGATTTTTTGGTCGATTTTTTGGTGTGGTTTCCATAGCGACGAATTGATATTTAGTATTTTTTATTACTGTTTGAACGCTCTCAATGCTTTTCTTATGGGAAAACTTTGGGAATTTTTTTCACCAACTTGCAATAATCGCACGACAAATTCCTTTGCCAAAAAGTTAGATAATTCTTTGGTTAATTTTTTGGCTATCTTGAAATTTTCGTGCGTCGAAACAATTCCGAGGAATAAACGATTTCGATTTAACATTGTCGTGATGGGCGAATTTTCAAACTCGGATTTCAGCCTTGAGACATGTGCCATATGAAAATTTGGACTCTTTAGGAAAAACCGTTAGAGGGTTCTCCGAACCCTCACGTTTGAGCTCACTTTCTCCGTATCCCTCTTGGGTTATTCATAATTAAATTCCGAAAAATGTCCTGCACGCGAAAAATCATTGTCGCCATTTTTTTGTGGAGCATGCAATCTTGAATATCTTAGCAACCGTTTAAGCTAGAGAAATGAAATTTTCAGAGTAATACTTTTATCAAAATGGTCAACTTTTGCAATGATGACCATTTCGCTCGATCGATTCATGTGCGAGTTATATCGATACCAATCACCTTGGTTACGCTTAAATCGCTAATAACTTTTTTCTAAATCAAGGCATGAATGTGAAAGTCATATATAATACTACTGTTAATGTCTCTTCTTCGACAAAAGTTAAATCAAGCGAATCGAGCGATTACAGTCGAAGTTATGATCGATAAAAGGTTGCATTCGATTGAGCCATTTTTCAGACCTATTTACATAGTTACGGGGATAAAAATTATAAAAATATGTAAAGGAAGGAATGAGTTATGCGTACACATTAATTATTTAGATGAGTATTGTTTCCTAACGAAGATATATCAATATGAATTTATATCTTTTTGTATTTGGTCCCCATAAGAAATACACTAATCGCCCTATATACGTCACTAATATAAGAACATAGGCGAAATTTTGAAAGCGGGGATAGTAGTGAAGAGAGGGATAAGGGTATGGCCATAGAATGGAGGGGTTATCAATAGGATGCGAATTTTTCAATACAGGTGGCAGTATAGTCGAATGTACGATTCGATTTTTATAGCAAATACGCAAATTGGCATAAAATGATAAGTGTATACGTTGGACCAATGAAAATTAGTGAATTGGTACATCATGGTATTCCTCACAATGTGCAATGGAAACATGTTTTGTATATAGTCTCACGCTCGATATATATCGAATCTACTTTTTCTTAAAATATATCGAATTGCTATAGCGTATAGGATTTTACATCTAAGGACATAGTAGACCAGGAAATATATAGTAGATACCCATAGACCAGAAATTAAACCAAAAACATTGCGAATTTTTAAGTACAGATGTCAGTATGATCGAAAAATCGATTCGATTATTATAGCAAATACGTTAATTGGCATAACTTCAATAGTGTTTCCGTTGGACCAATGAAATTTGGTGAATGGATACATCTTTGTATTCCTCACAATGCCCAATGGAAATTTGTTTTGTATGTAGTTTCACGCTCGATATATATCGAATATAATTTTGATTAAAATATATCGAATTGCTATAACACATAGGATTTTACATCCAAGGACATAGTTGACCAGGAATTATATAGTAGATACCCATAGACTGTAAGTTAAACCAAAAGCAATGCGGATTTTAAAGTACAGATGTCAGTATGATCGAAGGATCGATTCGATTATTCTAGCAAATACGTTAATTGGCATAACTTCAATAGTGTATCCGTTTGACCAACGAAATTTGGTGAATGGGTACATCTTTTTATTCCTCACAATGTCCAATGAAAATATGTTTTGCATGTAGTCTCACATTCGATATATATCGAATCTGCTTTTTCACAATTTATATCGAACAGCTATAACATATAGGATTTTACACCCACGGGCATTGTTGACCAGCAATTATATAGAAGATGACCATAGACTGGATATTACAAAAATGTCATTGCGGATTTTACATTACAGATGTCAGTATAATCGAAAGATCGAATCGATTATTTTAGCAAATACGCAAATTGCCATAACTGGATTAGTAAATACGTTGGACCAATAAAAATTGGTGAATGGGTACATCTTGGTATTCCTCACATTGCCAAATGGAAATATGTTTTGCATGTAGTCTCACATTAGATACATATCGAATCTGCTTTTTCACAAATTATATCGAATAGCTATAACATTTAGGATTTTACACCCACGGGCATTGTTGACCAGCAATTATATAGAAGATGACCATATCGTGGAAATAAAATAAGTATCGTTGCGGATTTTACAGTATAGATGTCAGTATAATCGAAAGATCGATTCGATAGTTATAGCAAATGCTGAAATTAGCATATTTTGATTAGTATATACGTTGCACCAATGAAATTTTGTGAATGGGTACATCTTGGGATTCCTCACAATGCCCAATTGAAATATTGTTTATGTTTAGTCTCACGTTCGATATATATCGAATCTACTTTTTCTTAAAATATATCGAATTGCTATAACATATAGGATTTTACATCCAAGGACATAGTTGACCAGGAAATATAGAGAAGATTTCTATTAACTGGAATTAAAATCCACGGCATTGCGGATATTACAGTGCAGATTGCAGTTTTATCGAAAGATCGATTCCATAATTGTAGCAAATACGCGAATTGGCATAACATGATTAGTATTTACGTTGGACCAATGACACTTGGTAAATGGGTACATCCTGGTATTCCTCACAATCCCCAATTGAAATATTTTTTGTATATAGTCTCACGTTCGATATAAATCGAATTTACTTTTTCTTAAAATATATCGAATTGCTATTACATGTAGGATTTTACATCCAAGGACATAGTTGACCAGGAATTATGTAGTAGATACCCATACACTGGAAGTTAAACCAATAGCATTGCGGATTTAACAGTACAGATGTCAGTATAATTGAAAAATCGATTTGATTATTTTAGCAAATATTTAAATTGGCATAACTTGATTAGTGTATCCGTTTGACCAATGAAATTTGGTGAATGGGTACATCTTGGTCTTCCTCACAATGCCCAATGGAAATATGCTTTGCGTGTAGTCTCACGATCTATATATATTGAATATGCTTTTTCTTAAAATATATCGAATCGTTATTACATACAGGATTTTCTATCCACGTACATAGTTGACCAGGAATTTTAGGGTTGATGATCGAAGACTGGAACAGGATTGCGAATTTTCAATACACGTGTCAGTATACTTGATAATTCGATACGATAATGATAGCAAATATACCAAAGCTATTTTTTTCAAATTAGAATATCTTGAGAATAACTATTTTTTAGTACCAAAGAAATTTGGGGAATCGTTACAATTTAGTATTTTACACAATGCATTATCGACATATGTTTTGCGAGTGGTATGTATATCTTTATATATTTATCTAAGGAATCTGCGTTTTATTTTCAAGTTTCGCTTATCACAACGCTTTTGGACTTTAAGAGTTGAAAAATAACCACAAAATCATCACTGTCTTGAAATTTTAAAAAACTTATTACAATTATGTCTCAGTGCTAAACTTAGCCTATTCAAATAATGAACTATCCGTCAAATGAAATCATATTGAAAATAACAAATAATTTTAAAAGTAAACAATTAAGTTCCTTACCCTTTCAAAAACCGGCAGGGAAATTTTTGAATATTTTAAACACTTATGAACACAATACTCGACAACACGTGACACAACAATGTTCCCACCCTCCTAATTACCCGCTTGAAGAATTCAAGCACCCAATCGACTCGTTGCGTATGCTGCGCATATATAAAGTGGGAAAGTAATTCATTGATTGTGTGATTGACACAAATTAGTAGCCCAAACTGAGATAGGTGTGGGTATATGGAATATTGGACGTAAAAGTAAAAAAAAATTCATCGGGAGGAAAAATCTGAAAAGTTGAAAAAGTCGATTAGTTTTCGAGATATATCGACTTGAATTAACATGGGAGCCTTATGGGACTACAGCTTTATCGCTTTTATTTTGTACTTTAAAACGCCCGAGGAACATGATATTCAATGGACATGGACTAGATTTTTTGGTCGATTTTTTGGTGTGGTTGCCATAGCGACGAATTGATATTTAGTATTTTTTATTACTGTTTGAATGCTCTCAATGCTTTTCTTATGGGAAAACTTTAGGAATTTTTTTGACCAACTTCCAATAATCGCACGACAAATTCCTTTGCCAAAAAGTTAGATAATTCTTTGGTTAATTTTTTGGCTATCTTAAAATTTTCGTACGTCGAAACAATTCCGAGGAATAAACGATTTCGATTTAACATTGTCGTGATGGGCGAATTTTCAAACTCGGATTTCAGCCATGAGACATGTGCCATATGAAAATTTGGAATCTCCAAGAAAAACCGTTAGAGGGTTCTCCGAACCCTCACGTTTGAGCTCACTTTCGCCGTATCCCTCTTGGTTAATTAATAATTAAATTCCGAAAAATGTCCTGCAAGCGAAAAATCATTGTCGCCATTTTTTTGTGGAACATACAATCTTGAATATCTTAGCAACCGTTCCAGCTACATGAATGAAATTTTTAGGGTAATACTTTTATCAAAATGGTCAACTTTTGCAATGATGACCATTTCGCTCGATCGATTCATGTGCGAGTTATATCGATACCAATCTCCTTGGTTACGCTTAAATCGCTAATAACTTTTTTGTAAATCAAGGCATGAATGTGAAAGTCATATATAATACTACTATTAATGTGTTTTCTTAGACAAAAGTTAAATCAAGCGAATCGAGCGATTACAGTCGAAGTTATGATCGATAAAAGGTTGCATTCGATTGAGCCATTTTTCAGACCTATTTACATAGTTACGGGGATAAAAATTATGGCAATATGTAAAGGAAGGAATGAGTTATGCGAACACATTAATTATTTAGTTGAGTATTGTTTCCTAACGAAGATATATCAATATGAATTAATATCTTTTTGTATTAGGTCCCCGTAAGAAATACACGCATCGCCCTATATACGTCACCAATATAAGAACATAGGCGAAATTTTGAAAGCGGGGATAGTAGAGAAGAGAGGGATAAGGGAATGGCCATCGAATGGAGGGGTTAAAAATAGGATGCGAATTTTTCAATACAGGTGGCAGTATAGTCGAATGTACGATTCGATTTTTAAAGCAAATACGCAAATTGGCATTAAATGATAAGTGTATACGTTGGACCAATGAAATTCAGTGAATTGGTACATCATGGTATTCCTCACAATGCGCAATGGAAACATGTTTTGTATATAGTCTCACGCTCGATATATATCGAATCTACTTTTTCTTAAAATATATCGAATTGCTATAGCATATAGGATTTTACATCTAAGGACATAGTAGACCAGGAAATATATAGTAGATACCCATAGACCAGAAATTAAACCAATAGCATTGCGGATTTTACAGTACAGATGTCAGTATTATCGAAAAATCGATTCGATTATTATAGCAAATATGTTAATTGGCATAACTGCAATAGTATTTCCGTTTGACCAATGAAATTTTGTGAATGGGTACATCTTTGTATTCCTCACAATGCCCAATGAAAATATGTTTTGCATGTAGTCTCACATTCGATATATATCGAATCTGCTTTTTCACAATTTATATCGAATAGCTATAACATATAGGATTTTACACCCACGGGCATTATTGACCAGGAATTATATAGTAGATGACCATAGACTGGATATAAAAAAAATGTCATTGCGAATTTAACATTACAGATGTCAGTATAATCGAAAGATCGAATAGATTATTTTAGCAAATACGCAAATTGGCATAACTGGATTAGTAAATACGTTGGACCAATGAAAATTGGTGAATTGGTACATCTTGGTATTCCTCACATTGCCAAATGGAAATATTGTTTATGTTTAGTCTCACGTTCGATATATATCGAATCTACTTTTTCTTAAAATATATCGAATTGCTATAACATATAGGATTTTACTCCCACGGGCATTGTTGACCAGCAATTATATAGAAGATGACCATATACTGGATATTAAAAAAATGTCATTGCGGATTTTACATTACAGATGTCAGTATAATCGAAAGATCGAATCGATTATTTTAGCAAATACGCAAATTGGCATAACTGGATTAGTAAATACGTTGGACCAATGAAAATTGGTGAATGGGTACATCTTGGTATTCCTCACATTGCCCCATGGAAATATGTTTTGCATGTAGTCTCACATTCGATACATATCGAATCTGCTTTTTCACAAATTATACCGAATAGCTATAACATTTAGGATTTTACACCCACGGGCATTGTTGACCAGCAATTATATAGAAGATGACCATATCGTGGAAATGAAATCGATATTTTTGCGGATTTTACAGTACAGATGTCAGTATAATCGAAAGATCGATTCGATAGTTATAGCAAATGCTGAAATTAGCATATTTTGATTAGTATATACGTTGCACCAATGAAATTTTGTGAATGGGTACATCTTGGGATTCCTCACAATGCCCAATTGAAATATTGTTTATGTTTAGTCTCACGTTCGATATATATCGAATCTACTTTTTCTTAAAATATATCGAATTGCTATAACATATAGGATTTTACATCCAAGGACATAGTTGACCAGGAAATATAGAGAAGATTTCTATTAACTGGAATTAAAATCCACGGCTTTGCGGATATTACAGTGCAGATTGCAGATTTATCTAAAGATCGATTCCATAATTGTAGCAAATACGCGAATTGGCATAACATGATTAGTATTTACGTTGGACCAATGACACTTGGTAAATGGGTACATCTTGGTATTCCTCACAATGCCCAATTGAAATATTTTTTGTTTATAGTCTCACGTTCGATATAAATCGAATTTACTTTTTCTTAAAATATATCGAATTGCTATTGCATGTAGGATTTTACATCCAAGGACATAGTTGACCAGGAATTATGTAGTAGATACCCATACACTGGAAGTTAAACCAATTGCATCGCGGATTTAACAGTACAGATGTCAGTATAATTGAAAAATCGATTTGATTATTTTAGCAAATATTTAAATTGGCATAACTTGATTATTGTATCCGTTTGACCAATGAAATTTGGTGAATGGGTACATCTTGGTCTTCCTCACAATGCCCAATGGAAATATGCTTTGCGTGTAGTCTCACGATCTATATATATTGAATATGCTTTTTATTAAAATATATCGAATCGTTATTACATACTGGATTTTCTATCCACGTACATAGTTGACCAGGAAATTTAGGGTTGATGATCGAAGACTGGAACAGGATTGCGAATTTTCAAAACAGTATACTTGATAAGTCGACACGATAATGATAGCAAATATGCCAAAGCTATTTTTTTCAAATTGGAATATCTTGAGAATAACTATTTTTTCGTACCAAAGAAATTTGGGGAATCGTTACAATTTAGTATTTTACACACTGCATTATGGACATATGTTTTGCGAGTGGTATACCTTTATATATTTATCTAACGTATCTGCGTTTCATTTTCAAGTTTCGCTTATCACAACGCTTTTGGACTTTAAGAGTTGAAAAATAACCACAAAATCATCACTATCTTGAAATTTTAAAAACCTTATTCCAATTATGTCTCAATGCTAAACTTAGCCTATTCAAATAATGAACTATCCGTAAAATGAAATCATATTGAAAATAACAAATAATTTTAAAAATAAACAATTAAGTGTCTTACCCTATCAAAAACCGGCAGGCAAATTTTTGAATATTTTTAACACTTATGGACACAATGCTCGACAACACGTGACACAACAATGTTCCCACCCTCCTAATTACCCGCTTGAAGAATTCAAGCACCCAATCGACTCGTTAATTGTGTAATGGCGTTGTTACTTTGTGTGAAGTGGATTATTTCGTGTGAATGAGATATGCTATATTGTGTGAATGAGGTATGCTATTTATAGTGAATGAGGCATGTTAATTCGTGTGAATGTGGAATATTATATGATGTGTATAAGATATGCTATTTCGTGTGAATGACGGATCTTATTATGTGTGAATGACGGATCTTTTTATGTGTGAATGAGGCATGTTTTTTCGTGTGAATGAGCTATGGTTTTTTGTGCGAATGAAGCATGTTTTTCGCGTGAATGTGGAATATTATATGATGTGTGTTAGGTATACTATTTCGTGTGAATGACGGATCTTATTATGTGTGAATGAGGTATGTTTTTCGCGTAAATGTGGAAATTTATATGATGTGAATGGTGTTTGCTATATCGTGTGAATGAGGGTATATTATTTAGTCTGAATGAGTATGTTATTTCGTGTGAATGTGGAATATTATATGATGTGTGTTAGGTATGCTATTTCGAGTGAATGATGTATGTTAATTCGTGGAATGAGCTATGTTTTTTGTGTGAATGAAGTATGTTTTTCGCGTGAATGTGGAATGTTATATCATGTGAATGTTGTATGCTATATCGTGTGAATGAGGTATATTTTTTTCGAATGAATAAGGGTATATTATGTAGTCTGAATGATGGTATGATATTTGGTGTGAATGAGATATTAATGTGAGTGAGATTATTAGTTCGTAATTTCAGTTTGAGGGAGATTGTGTTATTGAGTGTGAATGAGAGGGGATTGTTTATTATAATTAAGCGTTTATTATCGATATATGTGTCTGAATGATGGTGTGATGTTTATATTGCGAATGACCTTGTGTTACGTAATGTGTGAATGAAGGTTTAATATATTTGGAGTGAATGAAAGTGCCATTTAGTTTTCATCGGAGGAAGCCATTTTCTGTAATGGCTGAAGTAGAGCTTGTTTTTTTTAATCGTAGAACTTGGGTAGCGTAGATAGTAGATGGTAGAGTAGTGCATGTCCCCCTCAAATCCAACTGCGTCCTCAACGTGGAGAGGGGGTGTAACAGCGGACAGTCATGTTTCAACGAGGTTACCATGGTGATTTCAAACAAACTTTCGAAATTTTGCTCGGCAGTTTTTCCTGCTAATTTTTCTTTCGCAGAACTTACCGAATTTTTTGATTGCTTGCAAACTACATTGATGGTTTCAAAATGTAAAAACCGGTTATCTAGTTTCTATACGCATGACTTTCCGCTGGCTAATGCAGTTGGTGACTTTTGTATCGGAGTGTGTACGCATTTATTTCTATTGTTCACAATTGTAACTGTTTCAGTTTTTTTAAATGTGAATTTAATTTCATTCGATTAATAATTTCTTTTTCCTATTGTTAAATTAACCCGTCACTTAATGTACTTCAATTCAATGTCCAACCATTTTTTTAATGTAAACCTTGAAAATTCCAGTACAATTGTATGATTTACTAATATTTCACTTTGAGATTTTCTTTACTTCGTTCGCTGCAGCGAAAAAAAATTAAAACTACTCATTTATACCATGTAAGTCATACAGAAGCATAGCATTTACATTTTTGTGTTTGATTTTACATCATATTATCTTCAATTAAACCTAATAAAATAGCCATAATTTATTGTAGTAATCATCCACTTAAATCATGGGTTTAATTGAGTAATAAATAATTAAAAATTGTCTACTTTTAACTGATTATGCTCGCCGACAAAAACCAATGAACTTGATATCATTCAATAGTCAGTGTTTTCCTTGTTTTTATCAATATAATTCAATGATGCGCCAATATCTAATTTAAAAATTTGTATTTATGCATGTATAACAAGGGAGAAAAAAATAATTTAAAAAAATCCATTTTCTAAATCTGCTCGGCGGAAAAATTGTATTTTTTTATTTTTCTGTAAATGTTTAGGTCTTGTTATTTCCAATAAAATATATGTTTAATGCGTGCTTCTATGTATAACTTTCAAAATCTGCCTATTTTATTTGTTTGAGTGAGAAATAAGAATTCTAAAGTACACATTATATTTTATAATTTACGGAAACGTTTTCTAATTGTTTAATTTGTAGAAATGGTAAATTTCATTGTATTATACTTTTTCTATCGAATAAATTTTTTTATGTATCTCTTTGAAATAAATTTCAAAAGTTCGTATTTTTATTTTGCACGTTATAGCCTCAACCAATGTAGATTTTTCTTAAGGGTTTGCTATGAATGTGATTAATGTAGTGTGAATGTGAATGTACGAAAGTTTGGAACATGACATTGTATTTGTTAGTACGAATCAGAGTATGTAATTTATAGTGATGATAGTGTTGCTATGTATGAATTAGAATGTATGGTTAATTGTGAATCACTGCATTTAAATGATTGACATGATATTTTATATTTTAGTGTATGTAATCTAGGGCGATGTGTTCTATTAATTAGTGTGAATGAGATTACATTAAATGTGAAAGAGTGTACGTAGGTTAGTGAGATCAGAGTATATATATATTTTTTTAGTGTGAATACGAGCACGAAATTTAGTGCGATGATACTGTTTTTATTATGAATTATAGTGTATATTAAAGTGTGAATGCAATTTGGAAGATGATGTTATATATTTATTGTTTTTAATGAGTGTACTTAATTTAGTGTGATGTGTGTTGGGATCCAGGTGCCGGCCGAGAGAGTCAACTGAGGCGGCTGACTAACGGAGGCGGCTGACTAACGCAGAGCCTGTGCGTCATCACCTGCCGTTCGCATAAAAGGCCGTGGCCCGGCATGACGGGAGCAGTATACAACTCGACGTCAAGCCTCGATGTAACGGAGTGACAATAAATTGTTGAACCCGGAGTTGGTGTTTTATAATTAAAAGAACCCTACATGGTGGCAGCGGTGCCAGGAACGCAGCGGCGAGATCCACATGGCGGAAGGCAACAGCACGCTCGTGCTAACAGCAGGCGTGACGGCGCCCTCCCAATTTTCTTTCGTGGCGGAGGATTGGCCGCGATGGGCGCAACGTTGGGAGAGATACTGGGTTGCGTCTGGGCTGAAGAAGCAGAGCGACGAGGAGCAACTCAACATGCTGGTGTACGTGATGGGCGAAAAGGCGGAAGACGTACTGCTTAGCCTACAGCTGTCAGCAGTGGATAAGAAGAAATACAAGAAGGTATACGAAGAATTCAAGAATCACTACATGGGACGGGTAAACATCGTATACATGAGGGCGAAATTTAACCAACGCTGCCAGAAGGAGGGAGAAGCAGTGGATGAATTCATCTCAGACCTGTATCGCCTCATACAATATTGCGAATATGGGTCACTCCAGGACGATCTTCTCCGAGATCGAATTGTGGTCGGAGTCTACGACGCGAAGCTGTCGCAAGCGTTGCAGATGGATCCGGGCCTAACACTGGAAGTGGCTCTACGGAAGGCACGTCAGGCGGAAGAGGTGCAGCGCCAACAGGGGCTGCTGAGAGGCACCCAAGGGTCAACGCATCGCGGAGGGGCATCAGACTATGAGGTTAGTGAAGTAAAGAAGAGGACTAAACCAATTAGCGGCAAGCGAGCATCACCAGGGGGATGCAGCGGACAGAGCCAGCACCAGAGATGCGGCAGATGCGGGCGTAGTCCTCAACACGCGTTCGCAACGTGCCCCGCGAGACAGTCAACGTGCCACGCGTGCAGTAAGAAGGGTCATTGGAGAAAAATGTGTAGATTGCGGAAATCCGTGGGGACCGTCGTAGTCCGGGAAGAAGACGACGAAGAAGATATTTATTACTTGGGAATTGTAGATACTAATGTAGAGCCATGGTGGGTCACAGTCACGCTGAATGGTGTCGATATTAAATTCAAAATAGACACGGGGGCAGACGTAACAGTGATAGGGTCCCTCGTGGTTGAAGATAAATTGCAAGGAATTAAATTAACCCCTACGTCTAAACGACTGGCAGGCATAGGAGGGACGAACTTTTGTGCGAAGGGAAGTTTCGAGGCTAAGCTGCAGTGGAAGGAAAAATTGTGTGATGAAACAATTTACGTAACTCCCGGGGGCAGAGAGGTATTGCTAGGGAGGCCAGCTATTCAGAAGTTAGGAATATTAAAATGGGTCGGGGTGACTTCCTTACGTAACGGGGCACCGGAGAAAACATTCCCTGCGTTATTTAATGGACTAGGAAAAATGGAGAAGCGGTATGAAATTCGATTGGAAGATAATGCAAGACCATTTGCAGTGACTACTCCGAGAAGAGTGCCAATTCAGCTATGGGAAAAGGTAAAGGAAGAGCTGAAACAAATGGAAGAAGAAGGCGTCATATCCCCGGTTGACGAACCAACAGAGTGGTGTGCACCGATGGTCGTCGTTCCCAAGTCAGATGGAAAAGTAAGGATATGTGTCGATTACACCAAGTTAAATGAAGGAGTGCGCCGAGAACGACACATGCTACCAGCAGTGGATGAAATTTTAGCCCGTCTAGGTCAAACTAAAGTAATGAGTAAACTCGACGCCTGCAGAGGGTATTTTCAAATACCGTTAGAAGAAAAGAGCAAGAAAATGACGACATTCATCACGCCATTCGGAAGATATTTCTTCAACCGCGTCCCAATGGGGTTGGCGTCATCGGGAGAACATTTTCAGAAACGAATGTCGGAAACATTAGCAGGTTTAGAAGGTGTTGCCAATTTGCTCGATGATGTCCTAGTGTTTGGTGAAACGAGGGAGCAGCACGACGAGCGCCTGGAAGCCGTGTTGAGAAGGCTTCAGGAAGCAGGAATCACCCTGAATTATAATAAATGCAAATGGAGAGTAAACAAATGTCGATTTTTAGGACATGTAATCTCGGCAGAAGAAGGATTACTTCCTGACCCGGAGAAGATAGAAGCTATCCGCGAGATGGAAAGACCCAAGACAACAGAAGCGGTGCGGCGTTTTCTGGGTATGGTTCATTGCCACTTAAAATTTTTGGATCACCTGGCAGACATGACACAACCATTACGAGAATTATTATCTTACAAGGGGAAACTTCCTTGGACTGAAGTTCACGATAAGGCATTTGCAGCGATCAAGAAGAGGCTCACTGAAGCGCCCGCATTGGGGATTTATGATCCAAACAGAAAATGCAGAGTGTCGGCAGATTCGTCATCGTATGGTTTGGGGGCCGTTCTAGAGCAGAACCAAAACGGGGTGTGGAAAGCCGTAAGTTTTGCGTCCCGATCCCTACCGGACACGGAACAAAGGTACGCGCAGATAGAAAAAGAAGCGTTGGCTTTGACTTGGGCGTGTGAGAAATTCACCTCATACATCCAAGGATCCCATTTCATTTTAAGGACGGATCATAAACCATTAGTGCCCTTATTGAGTACCAAACCATTAAGTGATTTATCCGCGAGATTGCAAAGATTTCGCATGAGACTTCTGGGCTACCAGTACACTATTGAGCACGTTCCTGGTAAATTGTTTTATACCCCAGATATGCTTTCCAGAGCACCACTGGCCAGGAGACCACGGGATGAGGACATAATTATGGCAGAAAAGGATTAAGCGATGGTGAAAGAAGTAATAAAGGCTCTACCAATGTCAGACACCAGGCTGGAAGAAGTCAGAGAAAAGCAAGAAAGAGACGACGTCATAAAAGAGATAAAGCAATACGTTCGTAATGGCTGGCCTGCGCACAAAGAAGACCTTGAGCTGCCGCTGCGGAGATATTATGAAGAAAGAGGATATCTCAATGAGGGAGAAGGATTGCTTATGCATGGACACAGAGTTGTTATTCCGAATGAGTTACGGAAGGAGATGCTCGATAGGTTACATAAAGGTCATCTAGGAATAGGGAAATGTAGGGAAAGAGCACGAGATGCAATTTGGTGGCCAGGAATATCGGCAGACATACAAAATGCAGTTGAAAAATGCGAAGAATGTCTGGAGAGGCGTCCACAGCCCGTTGAACCCCTGATGCCAACTGCAGTTCCGGAAAGACCCTGGATGATGGTAGGAATGGATATCTTAACCGTCCGCAATCAGAGCTTTTTGGTTTTTGTAGATTATTTTTCCAGATATCCGGAGGTGGCGAGGTTAACAAGCACTACCGCAGCAGCAGTCATCGGAAAAATCAAAGCGATTTTCGCTAGGTTTGGGACCCCAGAAGTTGTTAGATCCGATAATGGGCCACAGTTTAGAGGAGAAATGTTGGAATTCGCCAAAGAATACGGATTCCGGCTAATAACGAGCAGTCCATTATTAGCGAGAAGCAATGGCCAAGCAGAGTCAGCAGTAAAAATAGTTAAAAACATTTTACTGAAGGAGAAAGACCCAAATTTAGGATTACTTGTCTACAGGTCAACACCCCTGGAAACCGGATATAGCCCAGCAGAGCTGTTAATGGGAAGAAAATTACCCACAAACCTTCCCATTTCTTCATACTCATTGCAGCCATCGTGGCCGAACCTGAGGGAGCACAGGGAAAAGATGGGAATAAAGAAAGCAAAGGCTGCCGAGAAGTACAATAGAAGACATCGAGCTCAACCGCTGCCCGAGCTGAAACCACGAGACCGAGTTTGGGTGACTGATAGGAAACACTACGGGAAAATCGTCAATAGACGCAACGAGCCGAGGTCATACGATGTGGAAGTTAACGGCGGCGTTGTTCGGAGAAATCGAGCATTCCTCGTAGCGGCCAAATCGGTGGCGCAGAGCAGCGGGTCCGGAGCGGGGGAATTCCATCAGGGTGAAATAATGACAAGAAGCGGGCGGGTGGTGAGAAAACCAATATGCATGTGTGAGAGATAAGAGGCTAACACTTTTCTTTCTTGCAGAGAAGGGAGGGTGTTGGGATCCAGGTGCCGGCCGAGAGAGTCAACTGAGGCGGCTGACTAACGGAGGCGGCTGACTAACGCAGAGCCTGTGCGTCATCACCTGCCGTTCGCATAAAAGGCCGTGGCCCGGCATGACGGGAGCAGTATACAACTCGACGTCAAGCCTCGATGTAACGGAGTGACAATAAATTGTTGAACCCGGAGTTGGTGTTTTATAATTAAAAGAACCCTACAATGTGAACAAGTTGTATAGTTTGGTTGAGGGTATATGGTATTTAAGTTATAGGAGTTATATTTTTGTGTGTCTAAGAGTATATAATTAAGTCTGACGAGAGTATTTAATTTAGTGTCATGAGTGCTCTTTAGTACGAAAGAAACGCCATAATTAAGTGTGAATGAGTTTGCATGAGATAGTGACTGTTTTTGTGTGAATTATGGCATGTGTGATTAAGTGTTAACGAGGAAGTTGTCCTTGCTATCATTAAATGTAAGTACTAAGGTCTGGAGTACACATTAAGTAATGGACAGAATTAATGAGGTAAGGGAAAGAAACTAAGGTTATTACTCAAAATCTTGGAAATCGTCCTATGATGCAGGTGATCTGAAATTAGTCTACCATCGTAAAACTTGCAAAAAATTAATAGTTTTGACTTGACTTATGGTTTATTTTACCTGACCCAGATGAGATCACAATCCGGACCCCTGCTACACGGATATTTTTAATAGTATTAGTCACTTAAATCAGTTATTAGCACATATCAGCTTCAGTATTTAGCACGCAGGCCAATTTCAGTTCACTGTGTAGCTGATGGATTCGAGCCATAAGGACGGCAAATTGAATTACTCAATCCTCCGTCCAACAATAGGGTAGTTTCCTTCATCAAAGAAAACGAAATAAAGGCATTGATTGCGATTCGTTACCCGCCATTAGTGCATTCATTATATATTGATCATTTGGTTTTAGAAATTCCAGTTTAAACGAATGGCAATGGTAAATATTAACCTCATTTCAAAAAGGCCAAATTGGCGCCCTTGCGATGCCACTCCACGTAACGTCACAGGGACCTAGTTTCTATACGAGTAGATAGGAGTTTTACATCGTCTGAGATTACAAATGCATGCATGAGGCACAGAGCTCAGGGAAACGTCTTACTAATCACCTATTAAAACTGCCTAAGGTCGGAAAGTTTCCTTCGTTTAATAAGGTATTAATAATCCTTATTTAAGCCAAGCGCTACATGGTAGCTGGGTACTCTGCTACCTGCTAGCATCCTGCTTCGTATCAGCGCTTAAAGTCTCGCCCCAAGGTCACCTCACTTGCGGCAGCGGGAACCAGAATGACGTCTCACGGGCTTTTCCCAGCATTCATACTTTGCCGTCGCGTTTTCGCGCGCTTGAAATTTTTCACTTTTCATTTAATCGCGAAAAATAGATATCGTCGTTTAAAAATCTAAAAACGTGAAATGCGTGCTCCAGGAGTAATAATCTTTCGATTTGGGCAATAAAAAAATAATGGGAAACCACCCTATTGCATCAGTATCATTAGGCAACCACGATTGTTGTATATGTCATAGATTTTTAAATTCAAAATATTATTATTAATTACGTAAATAAATAAATAGGCGTAAAATATGCCTCTGGTTAAAAATGGTTAATAGCAGCCGTATACATAGGAATTAAAACCAAAAGGTAATAAAAATATACTATATATATATAAAACGATAAAATTTGTAAACATAATCGAATGTTTCTTCACTATAGCTTCCGCGGCTCATGGGGATTAAAGAGAGACAAACGCCGCCTGTGAATGTCACGTTATGTCACGGAAATAGGGTGGTTCCCTATTATTTTTTTTTTGCCCAAATCGAAAGATTATTACTCCTAGAGTACGCATTTAGATTTTTAATTGACGATATCTATTTTTCGCAATTAAATAAAAAGTGAAAAATTTCAGGCGCACGAAAACGCGACGGCAAAGTATGAATGCTGGGAAAATCCCGTGTGACGTATTTCTGGTTCCGGCTTCCGCCGCATGAGGTCACTTGAGTGCGAGGCTATGATCACCGCTACGATGTACGTTGCTAGCATGTAGCATAGTACCCTGATAGAATGGGTATCGCTTGGCTTAAATAAGAATTGTTAATACCCTATTAAACGAAGGAAACTTTCCGAACTTAGGTAATTTTAATGGGTGATTATTATACAGATGCTCTCCTGAGATCTGTACCTCATGCATGCATTGGTAATCTCAGGCGATGTAAAACTCCTATCTACTCGCATATAAACTAGGTCCCTGTGACGTCACATGGACTGGCATCGCACGGGCGCCAATATAGTCTTTTTCAAATGAGGCTAAAATTGACCAATGCCATTCGTCTAAACCGGGATTTCTAAAACCAAATAATTTGTATATTATGAACACACTAATGGTGGATAAAGAATCGCAACCAATACCTTTCGTTTTCTTTGATGAAGGAAACTACCCTACTCAAAACCCTAAAGGGATTCATTGTACCAAATTAAGTATTAACAAATATCACGAGAAAAATTTTCATATTTTACTGAGCCAAGGCAGAAAGAAACAAGAAAATCCAATGATAAGAAATCTCCCAAAACAATGTTTTAACCCTTTTTTCCATCGTTGAGCACGTAAATTTTTTAAAATTCAAGGCCCATAAAATGGTGAGATCCATATACAAAACACCCTTTTTACCTAACCGGTACTCTAGCACTATTATCGATTATTTTCTATTGATAGTCACTCTTTGAAACAACATTAAAATATAATAAGACAAAATTCGCCGTGTACACAGTTCCCTGTCTAGCTTCCTCCATCATTTTAATTGCCTACCTCATCACTTTGAAGTCGTCTTTTTCATTTTCCTAAGGAAAATACTTACTTTTAAAACAAATTAATCCACTTTCGTATTGCTTCTTCGCCTTAAACGAAAATTCTCATGTTATATTCACGAATCTCGATAAAAACTTTTCAAATATACTCCACGAAACACGGGTCTTACGAGAGACAACGTGTTTCCACGGAAAGAAATGGCAAAAACAGGGATTGTGCGATGGTGTAGAATATTCTCATTTCATCAATTAACGTTACATTAAGTATGAGTTAGAAATTACCAAAATCGAGGAAAAGGAACATGAAATAATCAAATTTTGCCATTCGAATTACAGCCCAGACAAGACGACCGGTGGCGCCGGTTGGGAATAAACAATTGACTAACAAAATTAGCAAAGCAGAATTTTTTCAACTTGGATATTTCGAAGTTCGGATTTTTGCCTCGTTTTATTGGCATTTATGCTAGTCGCCCGGTTAAACATTATCGATTATTACGCCGCCAATATGGCACTAAAATTTTATACATTTAGTATTTTTGGGTATGTTAAAATAATTTTTAACTCCAAAACTAAATTTATATTTATTTATTCTAAAATTGTTTGAATTTCCCCTCTTAAATTACTGTTACAGCTTTTTGATTTTATTAAAAAATAAAACTTGCGGAACAGTGAGGACATCTTTATTTCGTGAACTGGTGGAGGGCAATTTGGAAGCTGCTTCCTAGCAAAATCGGCTCTGTATTCCTTCCTCAATTGGTAATGCAACGTGGTTTCATGTTGACAAGTCGCATTAAATGATTTTACGTTCAGTCTCGCCCTTTATTAAAATGAATGATCTCGTCCTCGTGCTAATTTGCCTGTGGAAAATTTCACGCCATGGAGTGAGTGTTTACTCCATCCGCTAATGCTTATTTTAACAAGCATCCCTCCGTGGAATCCATGATACGTTGATAATCATGGAAACCTCTGGCTCTGGATATTTACCATTTAACGTTGGAGAGACTAATGACTACAGGCTCTGCATGAAGACTCGTGAATATTACCTAAACCTTTTCGTCTCGAATGAAGATTTCAGCATGACCATAGGCGAGGCTGTGGAGGATTTGTTCGATATAAGAGTAAGCGGTGTACTGCAGTGAATTTGTGAATCAATGGTTTCAACGCGGATTAAAAATGAGTTAAAATACCAGAGTCATCTTTACGTGCTGGATTAAAGTCTTTTTGTATTGTAGTTGATGAATAGAATTAAAGAACCCCTGATAAAAATAAACTCCACCATGGTGGGTAAAGGAAGGGTAGTAGCCTTCATGGTGGGTAGATACCTTTGCGCAACCCACGCCCTACCCACCGTTAAGGGTAAGGAAATGGTAGAAAAATCCTTCGTGTACCCTTCCTTGGAACTCCTTCCCTTACCATCCGTCTACCCTTCCTCTACCCACCATTAAGGGTAGGGGAAGGAGAGAAAAATCCTTCGTGTACCCTTCCTAGGAACTCCTTCCCTTACCATCCATCTACCCTTCCTATACCCACCATTAAGGGTAAAGGAAGGGTAGAAAAATCCTTCGTCTACCCTTCCTTGGGACTTAGCATTTATAACTGAGGAAAACATATCCTGAAAGTGTCTCCTCAGCTACTTTCAACTGCTAAAGAGTATGAGTTCTGTACAAGAACGTAAGCAGTCTTTGAATGCAAAGATAGACGGGCTACACAACTAATCTTTAAAATTTCCTTAAGGAAAACAATAATATACATATTCAGTGGCGTAGCCAGGGGTGGGTTCCGGGGGCTTTGGACCCTCCGCCCCCCCCCGAAATATAAAAACACAATCATTTTCCTTCATAAAAGAAATCAAAATATTGAAAAGTAATGAATTTAAAAAATATTTCTTTGACTATTGAAGTTTTTTCGATTATGAAAAGTGTTTGAATAAGTTGAAACCCAATACTTACTATCCTGTTTTTCAAAACTTTCCCCACCTGGTTTTGGAACCCCCCCCCCCAAACGAAATTCCTGACTACGCCACTGTACACAATAGTTTCTATAATTGTGTGAAAAAAGCTCATTTAGAAGTTCTTTCATTCACGTTTTAGGATGTAACCTATTTGTGTGGCTGACAATGAGACATTGCGAGAGTGATGTTTGGTATTTGAATGCCGATCTTATTTTCTGAAACGAAATAGGTGTGGTAGAAGAAAGTCACAGCTTTCTTCCACATAGGCCCAGGTGCGAATCTCATCTTAAGATTTTGTAGTATAAGTTCTGTTGAGAAGCTATTCCTTTAAAGTACCCCGATAGCTGAGGTTATTAAATCACTAGTTCATGATCTTCCAATATGTAGGTCCTGGGTTTAAGACCATATGAAGGCTAATTTTTTTTCTCCCCTATAACTTTAGAAATCACTGTTGCAACTCATCCCCATTCGTTTAATTTAGTTTATAAACGATTTTTTAAATTTTTATGTTAATTTATGGATATTTAGTTTTTATATTAGTCCTACCCATTCTGTACCCTTCCCGTACACTCCAGGAAGGAGAGGGCGTACCCACCAATGTTCTAAAATACCCTTCGTGTACCCTTGCTGAAGGGTATAGGAAGGGTACACCTATCCTTCCCTTACCCTCAATGGAGGGTAGACCTCTCCTCAATGGAGGAGTTTATTTTTATCAGGGGAACGTTAAGTTCCACATAATAAGCGAGAAATTCATGGAATATTCACTCTTAACCAGTGCAGGCGGGTCCAAGATTGTGACAAGTAAGGGGGCTAGGTGGGGGGGATTGGGAGTAAACCTTCCCCGACAACTGAATAAAATTACCATTTTCTTTAACTCTAAATATAATGGTGTATTAAAAAAACTCTAGATATAATGGTAATAAATGTAATATGGTTATAAATAGAGGCTCTCTTGATCCGCCACTGCTCTTAATTGACTAGAAAACCTACTGTCATCCGCGGCCCGTGACCTTCATTCAAGACCTTACTTCTGCTACTCCGACGATTGTTGAAATGACTCTTCGATTCTTACATGATTCTTCAATTCTTAAATGATTCTTCGGTTCTTAAATGATTCTTCGATTCTCAAACGAATCTGCGATTCTTAAATGATTCTTCGATTCTAAATGATTCTTCGATTCTAAATGATTCTTCTATTCTTCATGAACCACACGAACGGAATGAACCACACGGATCGACTTGATTCATAATGAACCGTTTGAACGAGGAGCGTATTTCGATCCATTCGGTTCATGCCAACGAACCGTTCAAAATGAACGGTTCATTCATGAACGACACAGCTCTAGCCCACAGCCATCGCCACTAAAGTTTTGTATACATTCGTTTAGGTACTGTATTTTTGACTTTGTGAATTTAGCTTTGATGTAAAATCTTATTTTACAAGCAAATTTACGTTGACGTACGCCATGGAAGAGGAAAATTATCCCTTTTTCGCAGTGGAGACTGGCAAAAAGGGATTTGAGGAAGATGCCTTTGTCAGCATTGACCCATCTACTGTTTACTGACCATTTAATAGTAAGTAAACGGAAATATTTTCTCTATTCGATAGAAAACCACCAAAATTTTGTGTATCTAGCCTTTCAGGTCTAATTTATTTCTCAGTGTAATTAACATTTTGTATGATCTTTGCGTGATAAAAACGCAATCCATTCAGACCGATTAAGTTTAAATATCAGTTCTCGCAGTAGAATCCATTTTTTAGCTGTTCTTTATGGCATTAAAGAATTATTCTCTATCTCAATGAACTCGTATATGAAGAGTTTTTCTTACAAATGAATAACTATTGAGAATATGTCGAAGAATTATAGTTATTAATGAGCGGTTCAGGACATAGCCATCAATTAACTCTCTCCAATCATTATCATTTAGGTATTGATTTGTGTCTTTAGTAAAATATTCACTAATGCCTTACAGTTGGAAGAGGATGCAGAAAAATACATGTACTGGAAAATGACGTGAGGCCCTTCGAAGATAAAAACAACAGTATGAATGCCAGGATCAGAACATTCCAGTCTCTCTAGACCGCCCCGTAACTAGGAAGAGAAAAATTCTAGAGCTCCATCAGGAGCATGAAGAGCCCAAGGAGGTGCAAATGTACCATGTAATCCCCAGAAATGGTAACGAGGAGGTCGATGAAGATAATTCGAATCTATTGATACACATTCTTCCTGAAGGCATGTTTACACTGTACATTAACTCGTAGGAGTCATTATCTAAATGTATGAATGCATCAATTTACACGAAAATGCACCATGTTATAGGCACCCAACTTGTGTGAATGCATGAGCAGAAATATAATCTCTTCTAATTTGGTTCTTGCATTCGTACACGTTCTCTTCTGGTCCATTCACGCAAACAGACATTCACTTGTACGGGTTAATGTACTTTGTAAACAGGCCTTAATACAAGTGAGGTTCCCACTTCTGTAGAAAAGGAGGTACAAATTTGAATGAAGTATGGGAGCAAACATGAGCAAAAAAGTGGCTTTTCTTGAACAATAGGGAACTTGCATATATTTCAGATATAATCAATAGCCCCAAAATTATATAAAAATATATGTTTGAATACCTCGGTGAAAGTATTTTTATTATTTTATGACGTGGTTTGCGGTATTTAATGCATCAAAGTTCACGAGAATTTTCAAATCCGAGTGAGAAGCGAAAACGCCCGATGATTGGCTGGTAGAAAAGTGACGTCATAGTTCAGTACGAGGAGGCACGGCGGCACGGCCATAGTAGAGGTTGCATACTTGAATACAAGCGGCGTGGTTATGATTCATTTATTGAAGTGCAGACGTATCGGAGTTGTTCATTGTGACTTCGAGCTATTATTTGATCTATTTCTCCTCCATTGACAGCGATAGATTGCGTAAAGATGAAGGAATATGGTTATTCTTAGGCTGATCCTAGCAAGCTTCCTGTTACTGATTCCATCATGATACCAGGGTATTTTAGTGAAACTGTAGACTTCGTCGGCGCCGAAAATCGATGCCGAGAAATGGAAAGGTAGCTGATGTGGATCTGAAATGTTTTATAGTTCATAAAGAAGTGAGACTTGCGTATAATATTGGCGAAAGCGTATACTCATGTGAAATGTGTATTCTTTTGGCAGTCCGGTAGAGTCTTATGGTGAACTTATTTCCACCTCGAAGATGTCGATGATACTTTCAACTTAAAAATACCTTGCCTGGAGGGCGACAGGAAGCTCTGAGGAAGCCAGGCTATTAATGTTTCAATTTAGTAGCGATAATATAGACGAACTTCCAACACAATCTACCATCTTGTGACTCAAAACCCCGAGGCCACTTCCTATTCTGCAGAAAGAATCGGTCAATCGCACTTCGATCAATATAATAAACACAACGTCTTCAGGTGTTAATAAGTTACTTTTGTAATGAAATCCTTCCTAAAGTAGCATTAAAATGTGAATGTCTTCCAAACAGAGTCTTTAATACATTTTGGGAGCTTTTCTCACGATATATCTTAAACCTACTCTAACGGCGAGCTCATCGTCATTGCGATCGGTTGTCACTTAAAAATTCCGTATCGGAAATCCTAAAGAGATGACCTTCGACGATGACCATGATCACCCGCACTCTCACTATCACTGGAACCCGTGGTGACAATATCATCCCAATCCAATTTCTATTTGGTTTTAACTGGGGAAAGAGCAACATAGAACTGCACATTCTTTTGGTCAACTTTGGGTTTGACTTTCCCTCAAACACCCCATTTCCCATGTGGTGCACATCAGTCCTATTTTTATACGATGGCCTGACAACCTTTAAATGAATCCTTGGTTTATCCTGACAACCAACTAAATGGAAATTGCTGATCCACACGTCTTCCTATATGTCCACAGTTTCCAAATCAAGGGCTGCGGAACATTCCTCTTGTGACTCAACTTTTTCTGAAAAGCAATCAACGGCGTAGAATAAAATCAAAGAATGCTGCGATTCATTTTTTGTGACCACCTCTGGATTCCATTCTTTTTCCATCTACAACTTCCTTTATCTTTCGGGGTAAACTATGGGACAAGATAATATTTAAATATTTTCATTAATTTATAACAAAATATATAAGTTCTAAAAATACCCAAAAGCCATTTTATTAATCCGCACTGATGAGTGTAAATTAATGTGGAAGATGAATGCTGTAGACGTAGTAGTTTTCCTTAGGTTGAGTTGCAAAGTTCATGAAGTTGACAAAACGGCTAATTTTTCGGTGCGCGGAGTCATTTATTGCACTGGCCGTGTCTACATTTTTGAATTTTTTGTAATAAAATAAATCAGAATTTAGGATAAAATTTCCTTTAAAATGACGTATAGTTCATTATTATAGCATGCAGTGAGGCCAGGATATAAATTTGCAAAGTACAGAGGCACATCATTTTGACGCCGACAGTAGAAGAAAACGGTGTCTTCTTGGCTGACACTCGAATGCATGAGGATCAACGTTGCTCTATATTTTCATATTTCCTCCCTTGATTTTAAACATCATGGAATTTTCTATGTCCCTCGAAGGACAGATCTGTAACTGAAATTGAACAAGTGCCATAAATATTTTGAGTCCATCGTAACCATCGAGAAATACCTTTCTCGATTTTTGTTGAGAAGTTGAGTTTTTATTCTACGGCGGCCGAATTATCGAAAAATCTCAGTTTCAAGTTATTCAGTCGATGAAATATGGAAATATTATTTATCTGGTAATATTATGTATGTATATTTAGTTATCTTCGCGCACATAGCACACGGGTTTATCAATCCGTTTATTATACTCTTATTTTTCCGTAACGCTCATCCCGACAGACGGCATGCATCGAGGCTTTTCTTTTAATTTCCTCCGTGGGAATGCAGACGAAAATTTTTTCTGGGGTGTTATTGCACAGAGGAACAATCCACTACTTGTAATTTTTCCATATTTCAGCCATGTTCTCCTTTAAAAGCAACGTGGCTCTTCCAAACCTGCAGTTACTGGGCTTGGATCTTGGACTCCTACTGAACTATGACGTCACGGCCTAAGATTAGTGGGGGCGGTATTTTTTAGCCCGCGAAACTCGGGAGACTTTTGGGAGTCATTTTCTAGTGTATAAACTGAATTTTAAGTGGAAAAAAGTATTTTGCGGTACTAAGTGTTTACTGTAGTATATCAGCATACTGTTTATAAAAAGTATGCAATTTCCCTATTGCAATTTCTCCAATCAAAGTGGAAAATCTTTTGCTTCGCTCACCCCTGGTAATAATATTGAATGTGACGTTTGTGACGGTACCTCAAGTGAAAACTTGCATGTATCATTTTGAGAGAGTGCCTGCAGTTATTCCTCAGACTATTCAGAGCATTAGGAAAGAGAAATGTCTGAAATCATTTTCAAACGCGTAATATTGTGCATTGATAGAAATTCTACTCTGTTGGAGTATTCCATGTTTACGTTACGTTATAATTTTCTTATTATCTGATCATAATATTATATCTACTCGACATGTAATTATATGCATAAAATTAAATGATTCCCTGCCGGTTCTGGCCCACTAATTTTGACAGTCATTATGCCCCTATTAGTCTTATTTTAAGGTCTCTGTTGCCTCTCATGTAAAAAAGCTTGAGAGATTGAATGTTAAGGGAAATAAACTGCCAAGGAAGTCAGTGATAGCGTTATACTTCTATTGGATATTTATTCATTGTTCTTTGTGATATCTCCAATGAAAATTGTAGAAAGAATGTTTATATGTACAAAAATTTGGCTTTACACATTGTGTGTAGGTTGTACTCTTTTTATGCAATATATGAAACATTGCAAATTGCGTACAATCTACACAAGTTGTTTGATGCCAAATTTTTTGTGCAATGTACACATTATTTATGCAATTTGTACTCAATTGTGTGCGGGAAATCCTGTGTACATTGTGTCCCCCCCACCTAGCCCCCTTACTTGTCACAATCTTGGACCCGCCTGCACTGGTTAAGAGCGAATATTCCATGAATTTCTCGCTTATTATGTGGAACTTAACGTTCCCCTGATAAAAATAAACTCCTCCATTGAGGAGAGGTCTACCCTCCATTGAGGGTAAGGGAAGGATCTACATCTACATCTGGCTTACGGAAGATATTGGCTTACGGAAGATATAAGCGACAGCGAAGTTTTTCCTCCAGAATATAAAATTTACAGATACGATCGACGCAATAGAACAGGTGGCGGAGTTTTTATAGCAGTTAAATCACATTTGCACAGCGCCGCCCACGAAATAATTGACAATGAAATAGAAAGCGTATGGTGTACAATTAAACAACGAAACAAAAGGAGTATTCATGTTTGCTCTTTTTATAGACCGCCGAACTCCGAAGTCGATATTTTGTACCTTCTAAAAAATCAAATATCTGCATTTACTCAGAGAGACAGTAATAGTGTAATAGTAATCGGGGGTGATTTTAATCTTCCATCCATAAACTGGGATACTTACACCGTAAAAACGAATTCAAGGAATAAAGAAATCAGCGAGGTATTACTCAACATACTTGTAAATCAATCTCTAACCCAAGTAGTTGACAAACCTACGAGAGGAAATAAGATATTAGACCTTTTAGCAGTGAGCGGTCCTAAGTTGATAAAACAACTCGATATTATTGACGGTATAAGCGATCACAGAGTAATATTTGCAACGTTAAAAATTGATGTAGTGTCAGCCGTAAAACCAAAACGCAAAATTTACTTATTTGATAAATGCAACTTCACTAAATTTGGCGAGATGCTTAATGACTACTACAAAAAATTCGTAGTTACATCAAAGGACCAAAGCACAGATGTGACATGGAAACACTTCCTAGAAATTCTGCGCCAAGGCATCAACGAACATATTCCGCAAAAACTGAAATGTGATAATAAAGAACCTCGCTGGTACAATAGCGATGTCAGAAGGGAACTTAGAAAACAGAGAGAACTATACAACTTGTACAGAAAATCCATCACGACACGTAATAAATCGAAGGAACTTGAAGCTGAAGAAAGTTACGCTGCACAACGCTCAATGACTAAGAAATCAATGCGAACTGCAATGCAAAAGTTTAAGAAAAAAGTACTCGGAGAATTACTCGAAGAAAATCCGAAATCCTTTTGGTCGTAGGCGAGAGAGCTTCAGTGAAAACATTCAACCGTAGATTCGTTATTTGATAAAGATGGTAAACTTGACACCGAAAATATTGACAAAGCTAACACTTTAAATTCCCACTTCGAAAGTGTATACACTACTGACGATACTCAGTTCAATTTAGACGTCACATATACTGAGGAATCGATGGAAGAAATATCTATACAACGTGATGGGATAACTAAACAACTGCAATCGATTAAGAATAGTAAATCTCCGGGTCCGGAGGGAATACCCGCGCGTGTCCTCAAAGAGTTAGCTCCACAGATCGCACCTTACTTAGAGATCATTTTCAAGAAGTCACTCTCCGAAGGGAAGTTACCGCCAGACTGGAAAATTGCAAGCGTTACACCCATATTCAAAAAGGGAAACAGACATGACCCAGGCAACTACCGTCCGATTTCATTAACATCTATTATAGGCAAGATACTTGAGCATATCGTCGTTAGCAATATCATGACTTTCTTGGACAGACGTAACTTCCTCCATGACTGTCAGCACGGATTCCGAAAGGGTAGATCATGCGAAACACAGCTCGCGCTCTTTCTTCACGACGTTATAAAATCTGGTGAATCGAAAAGACAAGTTGACGCACTATTTCTAGATTTTAAGAAAGCTTTCGACACTGTACCTCACAACAAACTTTTATACAAATTACAGTCATGCGGATTAAACGATACAGTTTTAAACTGGATACGCGACTTTCTCAGAGATCGTAAACAAAAAGTTGTTCTTGACGGAATTAGCTCCGATGTTGTAAACGTTACATCAGGTGTTCCACAAGGAAGCGTAATCGGCCCCCTGTTGTTCATTATATACATTAATGATCTCTGCTCCCGCATTAGCAGTAAAATACGTTTATTTGCTGACGACGCTGTCATCTATCGCGAAATTAGTGATCACTCTGACTATGAAATTCTATCATCTGACTTAAACAACGTTCATTTGTGGTGCCAAGAGTGGGGACTCGAACTTAATCTGAGCAAATGCATGGCGTTGCATTTCTTGCGGAATTCGTCCAACTCTAACCATGTTTATGCAGTGGATGGCATTAACATAAAGGCAACAGACGAAGTGAAGTACCTGGGAGTTACGATAACCTCGAACCTCACGTGGGGAACACATATAAAGAATATTTGCGGCATAGCCCTGAAGAAATTAGGATTCGTCAAGCGTATTGTGGGAAGATTTTCGGATGAGAAAGTAAAAGAAAGGTGCTATTTCGCTCTCGTCCGACCGCACCTTGAATATGCAGCGAGCATATGGGATCCGGTGCAGAAAGACTTAATCCGCGAACTGAATAAAATTCAAAGAAAGGCTGCGCGTTTCGTCAAAACTGCTACGGGTGTACAGACAGTGTTACCCAGATGTAAAGCGAATTAAGCTGGGAGCCGTTGGAGACTCGGAGGCTGCGCGCTAGGCTTAGATTGCTTGAACAATTGAGAATGGATATCTTTAAGAGCGATACAGAGAACATAATATTAGAGCCACATTATATTTCCAGGTCCGATAGAAGTGATAAATTAAGAGAGATGTTTTGCCGAACGGATAGATATGCGAATTCGTTTTTCCCCCGAACCATAAAGGACTTTAATAAACGGTAGTCCCAACTTCGTTTGAGCACTTAATTTTTTTTTAGCTGTATACGGCTGGTGTCCTAACACCCCCTGCCACACGCCTTTTAGGCGGCTTGCGGGGTATTATGTAGATGTAGATGAAATCATATGCAAAATTTTAATTGGGGCCATCACATCCGCATGATAGCTAAAATTTAAATTAGCTGTAAAGATAACTCCCCAGTCTAGAATTTTGGTGGTTCTCTCAAGGTATCCATTGTTTATGTTGCAATTAAATGTAATCGAACTTTAAAATGATGATATGTGACTGGTACAGATTTCTTTAAATTAATTCTCATAGAAGTAGGTACTTGAACACCGGCAAAATAGATTATTTCAACTGCTCTGTAAACATAAACAGTCATCTAAATATTTAATCCTGCAATATAATTTTTAATCATCAGCATTTAATAGACCCGTATTTGGTTTTTTCTTCTGCTTAACATCATTAATAAATAAATGTAATAACAATCCAGGCGGGACACTTGAGGAACACCAGATGTCACATTCATTACACTAGAGAGGAAGGATTTAATCTTGACCACCTGGGTTCTACTATTAAGACAATTAATAATAATTTTAAAAGATTACCATCAATGCCATAGCATGTCAACTTACAAAGCAAGTGGTAAGTAATGACAGTATCAAATGTTTTCTGAGAATGAGTATAATTTACATCACCTTGATCACCATGAGTATCACTGGCAGCGTAGTCCAAATGTGGTCTAACGAGGGAAAAGTAGCTAATTTCTCTCACTTTGTCGTCGCACTTTCCTAATATTCTTTTAACAAAACCCATTTTACGATTAGCTTGACCGGTTATTTCTCGAATATGTTTATTCCACGATAGATCATTATTGAGTCTAACCCCTAGATATTTCACGGATTCAACTGCCTTTAACTGGGTGCCCCGAATGATATAGTTACGCTGTAGGGAGTTATTCTTCTTCCATAAATTCATTACGACGCATTTTTCCAAATTTAATTCTAACTGCCAAGCATCGCACCAAGCTTGGATAGCAGTAAGGTCATTCCTTAGTTCATCTATATCTTTGCTGGAACGGATTTCTCTGTAAACTACAGCGTCGTCTGCAAATAATCGTAACTTACTCTGCACTACTTCTCCAATGTCGTTTATATAAAGAAGGAATAGGTGTGGGCCAATGACACTACCCTGAGGAACGCCAGAAGTGACTCTAACCTCATTGGATACTGCACCGTCTAATACTACTCTTTGGACGCGGTCGCTCAAAAATTCTCTAATCCAGGAAATGACATCTTCGTCTAGACCATAAGATTTCAGTTTTATTATTAACTTTCCGTGGGGTACTTTATCAAATGCCTTTTTGAAATCAAGAAAAATCGCGTCTACTGGAATGTTGTCTTCCCCGGAGACTAAAATATCGTGGGCGAAAAGCGCTAACTGAGTTTCGCACGATCTGCTTTTCCTGAATCCATGTTGATTTCCCATTAATAAGTTTTGCGCGTCTAGATGTTTCATTACCGAGCTGACTACGATGTGTTCAAGGACTTTGCCAGAGATGGACGTTAAAGATATCGGCCTGTAATTAGATGGCTGTTCCTTGTCTCCACTTTTAAATATTGGCGTTACATTAGCGATTTTCCAGTCATTAGGTACTTCGTGTTGCTTGATGGATTTACTGAATATTAACTGCAAGTAGGGGGCAAGTTCTGAGGCTAGTTCTTTATATACGCGAGAAGGGATTTCGTCTGGACCAGGTGATTTATTTGGACTAAGCGATTTCAATATATTTTCTATTTCGAGCGTACTAATGTCAATAGCTGGCATCTTATGTATACAGGGATTGTCATCGGTCTCGGGTGAGTTTTCGGAAGGCTCCGTGAACGCGCTCTTAAAGTATGAATTTAATAAATTGGCTTTATCGTAACTGCTTGTCAACACATCTCCATTGTTGTTTCTCAGCGAACATACGGTAGATCGTTAACCTTGAACTTCCCTAACATATGACCAAAATGCTTTTGGGTTATCCTGTAACTGCTCTACTGGTATTTTTCTTTTAAAATTCGTGAACGCATTCCTGAACGCTTCCTTCGTGGCGGCTTTAGTCATCCTATATTTTTTAATTATTAGCTCGCGTTCATTAGCGGATAAATCCGTGCTGAATTTTTTCATTTTAGCATGACACGCTCTCTGTCGCCTCAATGATTTTCTCACTTCCGCGTCGTACCATCTCGGTTCGCTGCCTTCTTTTACTATTTTACTAGGGATGTAGCTATTTATTCCCGAAGTTACGAGCGAAAGAAAAGCTTTCCAAGTATTCTCTACATTTAACTTTAATACTGATTCTTGAAACTCGGGGAAAGCATTTTTCAGATGACTCTTAAACCCAGTAGTATTGCGTGACCATGAGATTCGTAGTTGAAGACCTTTCTTCATGAAAACCATGGTGCTCTGGTATAGCTATATGTTTGTAGGAGAGGATATTAGGCTTAAGTGCAAGACTCTCTCTCAAGGTCTTAACAACAAATGACTGGATTTAAATAGGTCTGTAATTAGTGGTGTGAGTCTTATCACCGTATTTATGGGTTGGGACTACATAACTACTTCTTAGGTTGGATGGATAGACTGAGTGAGGGAGGATATGCTAAAATCTCTTGACAATATTTAAGTTCAAAAGGTGGAATACCACCTGGGCCTGGTCTCTTTGTTATGCATGATGAATTCAGTTTCTAAAGCACTCATGTGATTGTGTGGTGTTGTTGTAAATAAGTGTGTAATATTTAGTTAAATATAATTGTTTTATCATTACAGCAAACTGTATCTGGTTTTCATTTCCTTTGTAGACCCTGTAAGACCTGAATCTCACTGATTTATTCTTTATTAAATTTATTCACTGCAAGAGTTCATAAACACACCGGCAAGTGTTCCCATAGCGTTCAAGAACTATGCAAAACACATTAGCATGTTACATTATGTTCATGAAAACTCTCGATGGCCTAGACAGGGTGTTCTCAAATGTACGTAAATGCTCCAAAATGATGAAGATGGTAACTCACAGGGCGTTCATGAACGTTTGGAAACATTGACAAACAGTCGCAAACATAGCTAAATGCTCGGTGAAACGCTCTGTAGAGTGTTTGAGAACACTCCAAGGCATTCACATTTCCGCTCGATAACGCACTGGGATAGTGTTCTTTGCGCGTTCTTCGCTGTTCATGATCACCTCCATGGTGCATTCTTAAACAATCTGAAAACGCTGTCATTATTGCCCTGGTCGATAAACGACATCAATGGTTACTAAGCAGACACCCATGAAACTTTTGAATGAAGAATCCTTCCACCTTGTTAAGGTTGTCTAACATGTGAAGGAATCTATTTGGTGTAAATTCTTGCAACAATATGCAAAAAATGGTATTAATATCCGGAAGGGAACGTCCTATGGATATCGGATTTTGGGACTTATGGTTATCCGACGGATGTCCGAGGGATATCGCCGGATTTTCATCGGATATCCATGGCCCATCCGCAACGTCCGCATTGGATATCCGTCGCACATCCGTTGGATGTCCATGTGTTGTTAGGGTATAGTTATGGGGATTTCCGATTTTCAATGTTTTTGTTTACTTTTCAATGTTTGATAATGCAGCTTCTTAAGACAAATACCCAAGTTCAACTGAGAACCATTTTGGAAACCCATTACTTTTGATAACATGGATAGAAGTGTGCCTTTAGTTGGACACTGAAAATAAGTTGGTCGCGTCATCAATGCGTCGATTAAAGAGTATTTGGAGCAAATTTATAAACTAACTGCAGTACTGCAATACGTATTTATCCGGGCTTACCAAATCACACGCTATGAAAAAAATAATTGCACTGAATACTCAATGATACTCAACGGGTTCTTCAAGCACACATCACTGTAAATCAAGCACACATCCATGATCCTTGCATAAATAAATTAATTGATGTTGTTATTTATCACGGCATCACTACCCTGAATGTCCCTTTACTTGTGGTACCATAACGTGAACTAATCTCTTTAGCAGGGGTAAATAATTTTAGTACCTACCGAGCAAATTCACTTGCAATGAATGTATAGTTTCGCATATTAAATAGCTAATAAACGTTTGGCAAAATAGCAATAATTTGCAACATATATGCCTTCAAATGATAGACCCGTGAGATTATGCAAAGCGTAAGCAATTCTAATATTCCGGCGAACAAATTTGTCTCGACTGCGACTTAAGTCTTGTATAGTTATTTTGAATAAACTATTATACTATAAACCACAGTCTCTGTGCTATAAACACTCCCTGATGTAGCTTTTCAACTAATCTTTTAACAATATAACGTTAAAGTGTTGAAAATTTCCACAAGATAGTGTACAGAAGCAAAATTACGGTTAAAACTACCACGCCTGCATTTCAATGTATGAAATTATAGATCGTATTCTGCATTTTTACCACCAATGAAATTAATAACGGCTATAAACAAGTTACATACACGCACACTTCAACGCATCGGATATAGACTTCCCCATTTTCCATTTTATATGGACTTATTATTTCAAAAACTAATAGCTATAACTCCTTCAACTCTTTCCTCTGATCGTAGAAGCACAATACAGTCGTGTAAACACCCTATGCAAACACCAAACACACAGTCACAATTTTAAAGGTTGCGCCCATTTTCGCCTTCGCATCAAGAATTTCTGATGCGAGTTGATGCTTCCGAAACCTCGAAATATGCTCGATGCAGGGCCGCATCAATGCGCATCAATGCTTGATTCGGAACGGCCTGATGCGCATCGATGCACATGATGCGTGATTCGAAACGCACCCCTACTGAACTATGACTTCACGGCCAAAGATTAGTGGGGGCGGTATTTTTTTGCCCGCGAAACTCGGGAGACTTTTGGGAGTCATTTTCTAGTGTATAAACTGAATATTAAGTGGAAAAAAGTATATTGCA